>NW_028274808.1:193403940-194003940 GCF_037043125.1 Eumetopias jubatus | reverse complement strand
GGTCACTTGTAACTCAGTGAGGTATGCATAGAACAAATAGCAGAAACACGACTATAAACCAGGGGTAAGGAAAAAGTTGTGAAAAAGGAAGAAGGTAGCATTGTGTCACCCCTTCATATAAAAATAGGCCTCTTGATATAGAGGTAAAGCTAACAAAATGCAATGGAAAGATTGCATAATCTAAAATCACAAAGACATGAGGGGAGGTTTGGCTTGGCAATGTCTGCTCTATGTAATCTCAGGCATAGAATTTAATGCTTTTAGTCCCATCTCTTTGCATATAATTTAAACTCTTCATTTATAAACATCAAATCTTCTAACTTATAAAGTACCATCTGTTCTTCCTACTTCAACAGAAATCAAATGCAGTAATATATACAAAAGTGTAAACTGCTGTATAAATATTACTGCTTAAATGTTATCACCATCATTAATTTCCCAATCATTAAGCTTAAGACTAATATTTGGGCCTACCGAAGAATATTATATTTCCCTAACATTTCCATAAACAAATGGACTTGAATTCTATTGTTAGTTTTTTTCATGCAAATGAACAAATAAAAAAATTAAAAAATTAAAAAAGAACAAATAAATACAGAGAAAAATTGAAACAATAAAGAAGCACTAGAAGAAAACCAGCCACACCATATAGACATAAAATAAGAACGTTATACATGATTATTATCAGCAATGCGAAAAAATAGAAGAAAATTTACAGTAATTAGAGAAGGAAGGCAAACACAGCAACAGAAAATGTTGCATGAAGAGGACGCATTTTATTTCTAGTTATGTTTATCTGGAGTGAACATAGTTTGGTGTAAGTGGCACCCCCTAGGTGGTTGAAGCGATTATCTCCGCCAAAGAGAAATGTTTAATCGACACCAGGACAAAAGTGCAGATAGGATTTCGCTGATTCATAACCCTGTACATTCCTTTTTAAATTTGCTGATGAAAAATATTGAGAGAAATATTTAATGATGTGATGTACTTTGAGTGAATACATGCAAGTTGGCCTAAAGCCACCTTTTTGAATGTAACGCCATTTCCAAATAGTAATCCACTGGGAGCTTCTAAGGTATTTCTGGGGGAATGTGTTACTTGAAAAGATAACATCATCATTCTGGACTGAAATAAGCTAGTCTGCCTCCACATAAAGAAAGCTGAGGCCTTTATTGATAAGAGTTGGATCTTCTCCACCCACCTATGGGATGCACAGTGGCTTTAATGTTGAGTGTGATGGCCAAGGATCAAATCCAAGGTTAAATTTTGGATATATATGATCTCTGCATAATTGTGTTCTGTGTATATCACTGTATGTCCTCACTCAACATGTAGGTGGAAAAGTCATTTTTCTCATAGAAACCCTCATTTCTTATGCATACAATTTTTAGTAACAGTGACATGTATATATGCATAGATGAAAATAAGCTAGGTGGTTCACAAATTAGAATGAATGAAGATTAGCCAGGAAGTTTCCCTTTCTCAAACTACCTCTAACATTTGCCAATATCAAAATCCAGACTTCTTTTCTCCTGACCTAAGGCACTGACAATTCTGTTAAAACTCAACTATCATGAGGGGAACTTAACCCTTTTCAGACTGAGGATCTTTTCCCCATTATTCATTCTTGGCACCCTTGTCAAAGATCAGTTGACTGTATATTAATGGGCTTAATTCTGGGCTGTTTAGTTCCATGGGTCTGTCAATATTTATTCCAGTACCATATTGTTTTAATTACTGTAGATTTGTAACGTATTTTGAAATCAAAAGTGTGATGCCTCCAGATTTGCTCTTCTTTTTCAAGATCACTTTGGTTATTCTGAGTCTTTTGTGTTTCCATAAAAATTTTAGAATTATTTTTTCTGTAAAAAATGTTATTGATGTTTTCATGGAGGTAGCATTGAGTCTGTAGATCTGTTTGAATCTTCCAATCCACGAACACAGGATGCTTTGCCATTTATTTGTGTATTATTTAATTTCTGTCATGAATATTTCATAGTTTTCAGTGTATAAGACTTTCATCTCCTTGGTTGAGTTTATTCCTAGGTATTTCAGTCTTTATTATGATATTGTAAATAGAATTGTTTTCTTAAGCCTCATAGATAAGAAATGCAATCAGTGCAACCCCAAACAAGAGATTGAAAATGAAAATCCAATCTTTCTTGACAGCATAACAAAATAAAATATAAAACCAGGCTGGTAACCAAAGTAAATCAGTGGCCATGTGTTGTGCTGGACTAGGGAAATATACAAAATACCATTCATTGAGCACCTACTCAATGATAGACACTCCATTTACACTGTCTTTATAAATAATCTCACAACAAAACTATGAATTAGATAGTCTTCTTCCCAAATTGCAAACTCAGAGACTCTGAATGGATTTCCCAAGTACATATAGATAATAATTCAGGATTTAAACTCCAATCTGACCCATGTCGAATCTCCTTCCTCTGTCACAACATGGTACGATTAATGGGTCAAATTCATCTGGATCTCCAACCATCTTCCAAACTATGTTCATATACTTTCTACAACAATGCAGTACAGTTTGATGGCTTATAACACAGACCTCAGAATGATTAGATTGCCTGGGTTCCATCATAAATCTCCCACTTAATTTCTGCCATGCCCTAGTACAAACTTCTTACTGTCTCTATTACTCATCCTCCGTAATACATACCCACACCCCCCATATACAAGCATTATGTATAAAAATTTATACATAATGCTTGGTGATTAAAAATCACAAAATTTTAACTATATTCTGATAAAGAGATCATCTGAATGTCTTTTTTCTTCATTTGTGAGATAGGAATTATTTTTTAAAGATTTTTTTTAAGTTTTATTATGCTTTGTTAATCACCATACATTACAGCATTAGTTTTTGATGTAGTGTTCCATGATTTCATTGTTTGTGTATAACACCCAGTGCTCCATGCAGAACGTGCCCTCTTTAATATCCATCACCAAGCTAACCCATCCCCCCATCCCCCTCCCCTCTAGAACCCTCAGTTTGTTTCTCAGAGTCCATCGTCTCTCATGGTTCATCTCTACCTCCGATTTCCCCCCCTGCATTTTACCGTTCTTACTATCTTCTTCTTTTTTTAACATATAATGTATTATTTGTGTCAGAGGTACAGGTCTTTTTAAAAAAAGATTTTATTTATTTATTTGAGAGAGAGAGAGAGCATGAGCAGGAGGAGAGGGAGAGGGAGAAACAGGCTCCCCACTGAGCAGGGAGCCTAACCTGGAGCTTGATCCTAAGACCCCAAGATCATGACCTGAACCATAGGGAGATGCTTAATGGATTGAGCCACCCATGCACCCCTGCGATAATCTGAACTTCTGATTCACATATTTTATTTTTGTAAGTTTTTGTTTTAATTCCAGTTAGTTAACATACAGTGTTAAATTACTTTCAGGCATACAGTATAGTGATTTAACACATTTAACACATAGAACATCCTGTGCTCATCTCAACAAATACATTCCTTACCCCCACCACCTATTTAACCCATGCCCCCACCCCCTCCCCTCTGGTAACCATTAGTCCCTTCTCTATAGTTAAGAATCTGTTTCTTGGCTCACCTGTCTCTCTTATTTTTTTTCCTTTTGCTCACTTGTTTTGTTTCTTAAATTCCACATATGAATGAAATCATAGGGTACTTGACTTTTTCTGACCGACATATTTTGCTAAGACCTTATACTCTCTAGCTCCATCCATGTTGTTGCCAATGGCAAGATTTCATTATTTTTTGTGGATGAACAATATTCCATTGTGTGTGTGTGTGTATGTGTGTGTATCATATCTTCTTTATCCATTCACCAAATGATAGATATCTGGGCTGATTCTATAGTTCAGTTATTGTAGATAACACTGCTGTAAACACAGAGGTGCATGTATCACTTTGAATTAGTGTTCTTATATTTTTTAGGTAAATACCCAGTAGTGCAATTGCTAGATGTAGGGTAATTCTATTTTTAACTTTTTGAGGAACCCACATATTGCTTTCCACAGTGGCTGCATCAGTTTGCATTCCCACCAACAGTGCACAAGTGTTCCTTTTTCTCCACACCCTTGCCAACACCTGTTGCTTCTTTTGTTGTTGATTTTAGCCATTTTGATAAGTTTATTCCTAGATATCTTATTATTTTTGGTGCAATTGAAAATGGGATTGATTCCTTAATTTCTCTTTCTGCTGCTTCATTATTGGTGCATCTAGATATCTCATTATAGTTTCAATTTGCATTTCCCTGATGGTAAGTTATGATGAACATCTTTTTTTTTTTTTTAAAGATTTTATTTATTTACTTGAGAGAGAGAGAATGGGAGATAGCACGAGAGGGAAGAGGGTCAGAGGGAGAAGCAGACTCCCTGCCGAACAGGGAGCCCGATGTGGGATTCGATCCCGGGACTCCAGGATCATGACCTGAGCCGAAGGCAGTCGCTTAACCAACTGAGCCACCCAGGCGCCCGATGAACATCTTTTCAAGTGTCTGTTGGCCATCTGGATATTTTCTCTGGAGAAATGTCTGTTCATGTTTTCTGCCCATTTTTAATTGGATTATTTGGTTTTGGCGTGTTGGATTTTATAAGCTTTTTATATATTTTGGATACTAACTCTTTATCAGACTTGGTATTTGCAAATATCTTCTCCCATTCTGTAGATTGCCTTTCGGTTTTGTTGTTTCCTTCACTATGCAGAAGCTTTTTATTTTGATGTAGTCCCAATAGTTTATATTTGTTTTTGTTTCTCTTGCCTCAGGAAACATATCCAGAAAGATATTGAGGTGGTCAATGTCAAAGAAGTTACTGCCTTTGTTCTCTTCTTGGATTTTTATGGTTTCAGTTCTCAGAGTTTGGTCTTAATCAATTTTGAATTGATTTTTGTGTCTGGTGTAAGAAAGTGGTCCCTTTTTATTCTTTTTCGCGTTGCTGTCCAGTTTTCCCAGCACCATTTGTTGAGACTGTCTTTTTCCCATTGGATATTCTTGACTTCTTTGTCGAAGATTAACTGACCATATATTTGGAGGCTCATTTCTGGGTTTTCTATTCTGTTCTATTGATCTATGTGTCTATTTTTGTGTCAGTCCTATACCGTTTGATTACTAAAGCTTTGTAATATATCTTGAAGTCCAGAATTGTGATGCCTACAACTTTGCTTTTCTTTTTCAAGATTGCTTTGACAATTCAAAGTCTTTTGTAGTTCCATATAAAGTTTAGGATTGTTTGTTCTAGTTCTGTGAAAAATGTTGTTGGTATTTTAATAGGAATTGCATTAAATGTGTAGATTGCTTTGGGTAGCATAGACATTTTAACAATATGTGTTCTTCCAATCCATGAGCATGGAATATCTTTCCATTTCTTTGTGTCATCTTCATTTTTTTTTCATCAGTGTTTTATAATTTTCATAGTACAGGTCTTTCACCTCTTTGGCTAGATTTATTCCTAGGTATCTTACTGTTTTTGGTGAAATTGTAAATTGGATTGATTCCTCAATTTCTCTTTCTGCTGTTTCATTATTGGTGTATATAAATGCAACAGATTTCTGTATGTCAATTTTGTATCCTGTGACTTTACTGAATTTGTATATCAATTCTAGTATTTTTTGGTGGAGTTTTTTGGGTTTTCTACATAGAGTATCACGTCGTCTGCAAATAGTGAAAGTTTGACTTCTTCCTTGCCAATCTGGATGTCTTCTATTTCTTTTTGTTGTCTTATTGCTGTGGATAAGACTTCTAGTGCCATGTTAAATACCTGTGGTGAGAGTGGACATCTCTGTCTTGTTCTTTTTTTTTTTTAAGATTTTATTTATTTATTTGACAGAGACAGAGACAGCGAGAGAGGGAACACAAGCAGGGGGAGTAGGAGAGGGAGAAGCAGGCCTCCCGCCGAGCAGGGAGCCCGATGTGGGGCTCAATCCCAGAACCCTGAGATCATGATCTGAGCCAAAGGCATTCGCTTAACCAACTGAGACACCCAGGCGCCCTCCTGTCTTGTTCTTGACCTTAGGGTAAAAGCTCTTAGTTTTTTCCCCATTAAGGATGATGTTAGCTGTGGTTTTTTGCATAGATGGCCTTTATTATGTTAGGTATGTTCCATCTAAACCTTTGTTGAGAGTTTTTATCATGAATTGATGTTGTACTTTGTCAAATCCTTTTTGTGCATCTATTGAAATGATCATATGGTTCTTATCTTTTATTGATGTGATATAACACACGGATTGACTTGTGTGTATTGATTTGTGAATATTGAAACAACCCTTGCAACCCAGGAATAAAGCCCACTTGATCATGGTGAATGATTTTTTTAATTATTGTTGAATCTGGTTTGCTAGGATTTTGTTGAGAATTTTTGCATCTATGTTCATCAGAGATATTGGCTTGTACTTTTCTTTTTTAGTGGTGTGTTTATTTAATTTTGGTATCAGGGTAATTCTGGCCTCATAGAATGAATTTGAAAGATCTCCTTCCTTTTCTATGTTTTGGAATAGTTTGAGAAGAATATGTATGAACTTTTCTTTAAATGTTTCTTTAAATGTTTTCTTTAAATTTTTCTCTGGAATTTGCACGTGAAGCCATCCAAGCCCTTGGTTTGTTGGAGGTTTTTTGATTACTGATTCAATTTCTTCGTTGGTTATAGGTCTGTTTAAATTTTCTATTTCTTCCTATTTCAGTTCTGGTAGTTCATATGTTTCTAGGAATTTATCAATTTCTTTTAGGTTGTCTAATTTGTTGCCATATAGTTTTTCATAATATTTCCTTATGATTGTTTGTATTTCTGTGGTGTTTTGTTGTTGTTTCTCCTCTCTCATTTGTGATTTTATTAATGTGAGTCCTTTCTTTTTTTTTCTTGATAAGTATGGCTAGAAATTTATCAGTTTTATTGATTTTTTTTTCCAAAATCAGCACCTGGTTTCATTAATCTGTTCTATTGTTTGTGTTTGTTTGTTTTAGTTTCTATAGCACTTATTTCTGCTCTAATCTTTATTATTTCCTTCCTTTTACTGGCTTTAGGTTTTATTTGTTGTTATTTTTCTAGCTCCTATAGGTGCAAGGTTAGGTTGTTTATTTGAGATTTTCCTTTCTTCTTGAGGTAGGCCTGTATTGCTATAAATGTCCCTCTTAGAACCACTTTTGCTGTATTCCAGAGGTTTTGGACTATTGTTTTTTCATTGGCATTTTTCCATGTATTTTTTTATTTGTTCTTTTATTTCCTGATTGACCCATTCATTGTTTAGTAGCACGTTATTTTTTTATTTTTTTAAGATTTATTTATTTAGTTATTTAACAGAGAGAGAATAGTAAGAGCAGGAGCACAAGCAGGGGGATTGGGGAAGGGAGAAGCAGGCTTCCCGCCAAACAGGGAGTCTGTTGCGGGGCTCGATCCCAGGACCCTGGGATCATGTCCTGAGCCGAAGGCAGGCTCTTAAAGACTGAGCCATCCAGGAGCCCCACATGTTATTTTTTAAAGATTTATTTTTTTATTCTAGTGGGGAGTAGGGGCCAAGGGAGAGAGAAACTTAAGCAGACTCCATGCTGAGCTTGGAGCCCAACATGGGGCTTGATCTCACCATCCTGAGATCACCACTTGAGCAGAAACCAAGAGTCAGATGCTTCATTGATTGCACCACCCTAGTGTCCATAGTAGCGTGTTATTTAACCTCCATGTATTTGGTCTTTGCAGATTTTTTCTTGTGGTTGACTTCTAGTTTCAAAGCATTGTGGTCAGAAAATATGCATGGTATAGTTTTGATCTTCTTGAATTTGTTGAGGTTTGTTTTATTAGCTAATACATGATCTTTTCTGGAGAATGTTCTTTGTGCACTTGAAAATAATGTGTATTCTGCTGTTTTAAGGTGGAATGTTCTGAATATATCTTTTAACTCCATCTGTTCTAGTGTGTCATTCAAGGCCATTCTTCCCTTGTTAATGTTTTGCTTAGATGATCTGCCCATTGATATTAATGGGGTGTTAAAGTCCCCTCAAATTATTGTATTATTATCAATTAGTTCCTTTATGTTTGTTTTTTGCTGTTTTATTTATTTGGATGCTCCTATGTTGTGTGCATAAATATTTACATTTGTTATGTCTTGTTGGATTGTCCCTTTTGTTATTGTATAGTGTCCTTCTTTGTCTTTTGTTACAGTTATTATTTTAAAGTCTATTTTGTGCAACATAAGTATTGCTACTTTAGCTTTCCTTTGATATCCATTTGCATAATAGATGTTTCTCCATCCCCCACTTTCAATCTTCAGGTGTCTTTAGTTCTAAAATGAGTATCTTGCAGGCAGCATATAAATGGGTCATTTTTCTTTTTCTTATCCATTCTGTCACCCTATGTCTTTTGATTGGAACATTTAGTCCATTTACATTCAAAGTAATTATTGATAGATAAGTATTTATTGCCATTTTATTACTTATTTTGTGGTTGTTTCTGAAGATCTTCTCTGATCCTTTTTTATCTTTCTTTCATGTTTTGCTAATTTTCTTTAGTGATATATTTGGATTTTCTTTGCTTTATTCTTTGCATATTTATTAGTGGCTTATTAGTGGTTTTGATATATGGTTTTCATTAGGTGTGTATATAACCTCTTCCGCATATAGCACTCTATATTAATTTGATGGTTGTTCAAGTTTGAACCCATTGTTTTCTCCTCTCCTCCTCACATTTTAGGTATACGTTATTATATTTTATATCCTTTTTTGTGAGTTCCTTGACTGATTTTTTACAGAAAAAAATATGTTGGTTGCTTTTGTGTTTCCTACTCTGTACTGTCCCTTTTGGTCTTTCCTTTCCATTCAGAGTCCCTTTTAATATTTCTTGCAGGGCTGGTTTATTAGTCACAAACTCCTTTAGTTTTTGTTTGTTTGGGAAACTTTATTCTCCTTCTATTCTGAATTATAGCCTTGCTGAATAGAATATTCTTTTTTTTAAATATTTTATTTATTTATTTGACAGAGAGATGGAGAGCAGTAGTAGGCAGAGCAACAGGCAGAGGGAGAGGGAGAAGCAGACTCCCTGCTGAGTAGGGAGCCCGATGCGGGGCTTGATCCCAGGACTCTGGGATCATGACCTGAGCTGGAGGCAGATGCTTAACTGACTGAGCCACCCAGGCGCCCCGCTGAATAGAATATTCTTGACTGCAGATTTTTTCCGCCCATTTAGCACTTTGAATATATCAGGCTACTCCCTTCTGGCTTGTCAAGTTTCTGTTGAGAAATCTGCTAGCCTTATAGGTTTTCCTTATAAGTTAATGATTTGTCCTGCTGCTTTAAATTTTGTTTTCTTTATCACTATATTTTGCAAATTTAATAACAGTCTGTCTTGGTGTCAGTTTGCTTTTGTTGATTCTGTTGGGGGGTCTTTTTACCTCCTGGTTATGGATATCTGTTTCCTTCCCCAAATTAGAAACATTTTCAGCTATTGTTTCTTCAAATAAATTTTCTGCTCCTTTTCTCTCTTCCTCAGCGACTTTTATAATATAAATTGTATTATGTTTGTTGGAGTCACTGAGTTCCCTAAGTCTATTCTCATTTTGCATAATTCTTTTATTCTCTTTTTTGTTCAGCTTGATTACTTTCCATTACTCTGTCTTGTAGGTCACTAATTCATTCCTCTGCTTCTTCTAGCCTGTTGTTCATTCCAGCAAGTGTTTTTCTCATTTTATTTGATCTTTACCTCTGCTATGTTATTCTTATCTCTGTGTTAAGGGTCTCACTCATGTCTTCCACTCTTTTGTCAAGTCCAGTGAGTATCCTTGTGATCATTACTTTAAATTTTCTTAGTCATGTTATTTTTACCTATTTCATCTGGATCTCTGACTATGGTCTTGTCCTATTCTTTCATTTGGGACAAATTTCTCTAGTAGTGGTGCACTGCTATGAGTCTATGTCTGTTTCTGTTAAGAACATCAGTTGTATCTTCTGCTCTTCGAAGTAGTAGCTTTATGAAGAAGAGGGAGTGCTGTGCCCTGCAGCGCAGTGTCCCCTGTTCCCCAGAAGCTGACACGTCCGGAGAAGATCCTATGTGTGTCGCTTCCACCCTGTTGTTAAGTCTGAGTCTCTTTTTCTTTTAGTGCTGTCGTCTGAACTGACTCTGCCTGTTGTGGGCTATGCTTGCTCTCTGTGGTGTTAGTGGGACCCAGGCAGACCATCTCTGAAGCGGTGTGCTCACCAGGAAACTTGGGAGCAGGGCAGCGTATTAGAAAAATTTGTGTTGGGCCACTAATCTTATGCTGGATCCCCTAAGCACTGTGGCAGCAGGAGGCTGAGTGCCAGGGTGGCTGTGGAAACAAGTCTGGTTGTGGTGCATGACAATGGCTAGGGGCAGCTGGGCCCAGCACCTAATGGTGGCTGGAGGCATGCATCTATGGTATGGTGGTTGGGCATAGTATGTGGTGGCAGCTACGCACCTGGCAGCTAGGCATGTGCAGCTGGGGGAAGCATGCAGTGGTGGGTTGGGGCATAGGCTGGGTGCAGTGCAGTGGATGTGTATGGCACATGGGGGCAGCTAGGCACCCAACAACTGGGTCGGTGGAGGGGATGTGCTGCTTTAACAAAATTTGCCTTGTGTCAAGGATAGCAAGTTTGGAGTGGGTGTATCATCAGGAGAACTTGTGGGTGTGGTGCACTGCTATGAGTTAAATAGCAAGTGTCTGTGTAGCCTTGCCTCCTGCAAGGGTCTCTGTTTATTCAGGGGGTGTGGGAGAAAAATGGTGCCTGCCAGCTCTTTCATTTTTGGAGCGGTCCCCCCAACATGCTGCAAAATCAATGTGAACAGATCTGTCTCCCATTTGCCCCCCCCCCCCACAGTGTTGTGTAAACTGCCATTTTTTATGTTGCCTCTCTGGGCAGTCTATTGTCTCTTTAAGGGTGGCAACCCAGCTATCACTCACCCTCCTGGCTTGCTTAGTGCTGAGACAGCTGACTTTTAAAGCCCCAGGTTCCTAGTCCCACTGGTTTTATAAACTCATGGAATTTAACCCCCATGGTTTTTAAACCCAAACATTATGAGGATTAGTCTTCCCCATGTGAGCTCCCTGGTGTGAGGGCCTGTTTCTCTTCCCTCTCCACATGTGCAGCTCCCTCCCTCCTGTAGGCAGCCTCCCACTTTTCTGAACTTCCTAACCTTTCAGCTGCAGCTGTTTTCTCTGTATTTAGTTGTGGAGTTTGTTCTGCCAGTCTTCAGATCACTCTCCAGTTTATTGACTTGGATACGGATGATCATCTAGTTGAAAACATGGGCGGGAGTGAGCTCAAGTTCCTCCTACTCCACCACTGAAGTATTGAAATTGAAGATATAGGTGGCTCACTTATGGTTATACAGAACTACTATTAGACGAGTTTACTGAATTCCTATTCCATGAGACCTTATTTGCTATCTTATTTCTGTTGATCTACCTCTGAAAGATTAAGCTTCACCTCAACAAATATTTTAACAGGAAGGTAATTATGAATATTTGGAAAACAGAAAGTTAGCATTACTCAATTTACATTATATATGGAAGATCCCTGATTTAAATTCCAACAATGTAGTCAAAACAAGGGAAGAGTAAAGATTTTGGGGGTCAAGGATGTGGGAGAGGGTTTAGATTTTCCCAGGGATTTTTGATACAAATTTGGGAAAAAAAATCTAGGCTTCCTCAACTCATTGATGATAACAGCTCTACAAACCATTATTACTTTTAGTCCATCTTATAAATGAGGAGACAAAGGTAAGGAATTGACAAGTGCTAAAGAGCCAGGCAGTGGTGGACTGGATTCCAAGTCCAGATAGCCCTACTTCAGAGCCACTTTCTATCTTTTGTTGTGGTTGTTTTGTAATTGTGGTACAATTTCTAGAACATAAAATGTGCCATTTTGACCATTTTTGACTATACAGTTTGGTGGCATTAACTACATTCAAAATATTGTACAACCATCACCACCATCTATTTCCAGAAAGTCCTCATCACCCAAACAGAAAATCTATACCCATTAAGCAATGCCACTGTTCCATTTTCTTAGAACATGGTAAACTAATCTATTTTCCATCTCTATGAATTTGTTCATTGCAGATATTTCTTAAAAGTGTAATCATGCAATATTTGTTCTTTTATGTCTGGCCTATTTCACTTAGCATAATGTTTTCAAGGCTCACCCATGGTGTAGCATGTATCAGAACTCCATTCTTTTTTATACCTGAATAATATTCCATCATATAGATAGTTATACAGAACCACACTTAATCACCATATTCAGGTATACATGTCATGCAAAGTAGTAATGATGGTTGTTAACTTTCAGGAAAGTTATAGAAATTAGATATGATCATGTAAGTGAAAATATTCTGTAAAGCACTTTGTGTGTTTTAAATATTATTGGTTCTGAAGTTTTGTTCCTTAGCTAAACTTTCTATCTTCCATCATAATTTATAAAGAATATACCTGCCACTAATGAGAGATATGACCTCTAATGACACGAGACTATTTCTTTTTTTTTAAACTTTTAACTGGGGTATAGTTGACATGCAATATTATCTTGGTTTCAGGTATATGGTAGAGTGATTTGACAAATATATTACAAAATGTTCACTATGATAAGTGTAGTAGCTAACCATCTCTTCACCTTTAACAATAGAGTATAGGATAGAATGGGAGGATAGATTTTGTCCCTGAAATCCTAATTTAATTCTGCTGTTTAAGAACTTTTTTTCCTTCGGGACATTTACTTATTGTACAAAAGCCTTAGGTCCTTGCTATATAAAAAAGGTAGAGAGGAGATAGATTATCTCCGAACACCATCAGCACTAATGTTGTGTAGGTTCATCTAAGGGATGACTGAGATAAACTATAGGCATATTAATGGCTAGAGTCAAACTTTTAGAAAGGAAAAATTAATTACTTTGGAAATGGGTACTATGATGTAGGACTTTCTGGAGAACACTGGGTAATTGTCAGAAATCTCTTGAGAAATAGTGATTTTGGACTAGTCCCAAACAGGGACTTATGAGACTATTTGCAACTAATGGCAATTACCTTAATCGAAGCACTTTATGTATATTAATTAATTAATCTACAAACTCCCTCTATAGAATGAAACATTAATGAGGAAATTAATTTATCAACAGATATTAACAAAAAGAGATGATGTGACTTGCTCAAGGCTATGGAGTGAGTCATAGTCCAGGTTTTCCTGTCAAGGCAGAGCTCCCAGCCAAGCCTGGGCCATTAAGGCTTTGTACAAAATATGATTTTATGAATATCCCTGATAAAGGTAGGAGTCACTTCACTGAGGGTCTCACGGCCTATATCATCACTTCTGAGTATTTTCCTTAAATTTATATCTCCTGCAAAATCAGTCTTCCCTTCCTTTCTTCTGTCTTATTGAACCACTGGTATCCACTGGATATGCTATTAGACGGTACATATGCCAAGATGAATAAGTCACAGTGAGATTCCTGCCCTTGGGGAACTTACAGTCTAAAGAAAGAGATAGATATGTAAAAAACATTTACAAATACATGTTATCACTGCTAAATGGAGGAAGGTTTGAAGAGATTGACAAACCAAGGAGGAAATTTTCCTTTCAAAGTAAGCCCTGATCAATAATCATATTGAGTAGCCAGTCACATGTGACAGACTCAGATTTAAGGAATTACAAACCTGTACCAAATGAATCTTATTCCTGGCCTAAGTATGCTTGATTATTGCACCTGGTCTTCTTCAAATAACTTTCCAATTTTTAGCTGATCATGTAGCTTGCTGGAAATTTCCATAAAAGTTAAGGATTATATTGCAACATGACTCAGTAAAGGCATTTCAAACTAGATTTGGCTGTTTAGGGAGCCGGAACGCCAATGTCTATACTATGATGATGATGACCATCATCATCGTCATCATCATCATCATCATCATCATTATCCTAAATTCTTTACTAAGAACCCATAATGTTCCTGGCACTGTATGTGCATCTGCACAGTAATTTATGATGATTATTTTAGATTCATCAAAGGAAACCAGAAAACATCATGGTAAAAGGACTTGCCACTGAACTTAAGTTTGGACATTTTGTTTTTTGCACTGTTTCCCATGCACTGACTGCTGTGTATGTATTTTCCTCTGGTTTCTGAGGACCAGTAAATGAACTCTGGCATCCAAGCCAGTTCATCAAAAATTTAGATTGTGAGGAATATTTGCTATTACGCTTATTTTTGATGAGAACAGCATTTTGCTAGCATTTATTTGCTAGAATGAGGGATTATATGATATCTGAGAGGGTCCATTTATCGCCTGATACATCCTTCTGAAGTATTGGAATGGATGTTGGAAATGCCAAAGAGAAGCCTTGGAACTGGAGTAAGATCCTACAGAAAAACTGACTTGAGCATCCAGAAATGGAATACACCAGAGCAGATGCAAAATTGAGCATAAATGTGGGACAAGAACAGGAAAAAAAACAGACCATGTTTACACCTAAGGATGAAGTGCCAGATCAAATGACAGAGAAGCAGGAAATAGCGGGATCCCAGTGAACATAGAGGTGAGGACTCTGACAGTCAGATCATTTGATCAAAGCATGATGAGCCCTAAAGTGCACTCTTGGCCAGGTGAACCGGTGAATCTAGTGTGAACGATAGTGCTTAAGAGGGTCATTGAGCTCTTTGGGGGAAATGGGAGATGGTCAAGAGGAAATTCTGGATCCCTGCAGACTGAAAGTAGGCACAGAGCTGTATGCCTGTAGAGAATCTGGGAAGATCAGAGCAGGTGGTAGCTGGCCTCTGGGGCTCTGCCTCAGAGGGCCCAGAGTAGTGAACAGGGATGGCAGTCATTCCACAAATGCTCCCAGGAAAATCTGACAGCACAACAAAGAATGGAGCATGGTGGGGATATGATATCTCTCTCTCTCTCTCTCCTTTTCCTTTTTAAAACTAAGGAAGCATGAAGATCAGAGAGCTGAAAGGACTTAGCCAAGTCAACTGACCAGACAGCTGCAGACTCAAGACTCAGATCTAGTTGTCTTATTCTTAACCCAGGGCCGTTTTCACCTTAGCAGAAAGTGTTCTCTCAAGCTTCTTTCTTCATCTTTCAGTCAAAATATACCTCTCTTAAAGCATCTGTTATATAAGTCAATTCATCCTGGGTAGCAGTTAGTCATTTCCAAGTTTGATACCATAAATATACCTCTCATACCTCTAATAATAACATTAACAATAATAAAATGACCATGATGATGATATTGGCAAAAATTGATTGTGTACGGTGTATTAGGTACTATGTACAGGTAATATCTAAATTAATCACAATAAGTTAGGAGGTAGGTAATGTTAATATCTTCATTTTATAGAATGGGGAGCTGAGACCCATGGGGAGTAAGATACTTTCACATCACTGGGAAGTGGTAGACATGACATTTTGAACCCCTGCCTTCTGACTCCAGAGACAGTGCTCTTTACCTTGCAGAATAGTGTGCCCTTCCATTGAAAGCAGGAACCAGCTGTTTTTGTTTTTATTTCTCCAACATCATGCACCACAGTTTGTAATTCTCTACTACCCTGTATGTGTTTAACACCATATGTGCTCAAAAAAGCTTGTTGAAGTGAATCATAGCTTGATACTTCAGTAGCATTGCATCAGCTGTGAAGAATATCAGTGTAAGTGGAGAAACAGAGGTTCAGTATAAAACTGAAGAAATTATCTGCCAGTATCTGGATGTGGAAAGTGTGAGGCAGCAATGAGGATGAGAAAGAGCATGTATTGAGACCCTTCAAGCAAGTTGTTCTGGGGACAAAGTTGGGTGGGTTAAAGTACAGAGTGAGGAGCTGCAGATAAAAGTGTAGACCTGGCTTTGCATCTAGGTGAGCTGTCTGGCTTCATTCTGTGTTATTAAACAAAATAGAGTAACTCTCAGAGCCCCAGTTTTTCCATTTCTACAATAAATATAACAATCAGCATCTTGGAATCATGTGTAAGTTAAATCAGATAATGTATCCACCAGGCCTTCTGAATGCTCCTGTTTCTCCCTGTCCTGAGGCATGTCACCGCTGGATTTCCACGTGGCATGTTTGTCTCTGCTTTACATTAATTCATTCTAATAGAAGCTTGAAAGTTATGATTATCACTGTTTTAGTGATGAAGTGAGAGAGTCATCATGGTTAATTATGAATATTGAGGGTCAGAGGCAGAAAAGGACCCAACCTTGCTTGATTTAAAACCCCAGAGTCTTCCTATAATTCATGTAAAATATACTATCATCACAGCTCTCAGGGCGATTTCAAGAGCCTTTTAAGTGTGCAGAATCTTTAGTTTGGATTCCACTTTGCTACATGTCAACCCTCTGCTTAAAGCCATTTGATAGTTTCAAAATTCCATAGGAAATCTTAAAAGGCCCTTTGTTGACAGTTCTCTTCTGTTTTTATGCCTCAGTCTTGGACTAGTCTGCATTCTTTTATTAATTTCCCTAAATGCCCAGTGACTTCACCAAATGCACTAGCTTGATCATGCCTCTGTCATTTGGAACAGAATGTTTATTATGCTTGGAATAGACTCTTCTTCACCTAGTCTGCTTGGTGATCTCCTGTACATCCTGAGAAGTCCCATTCACATTACTCTTCCCTTTGTGCCATTCCCTTTATTCAGGCTCTGTTAGGTACCCCTCCTCATCATTTCCGTAATACCAGGAATTAAATTTCAACTCAGTATTTCAAAACCTGCCAATCTACAAACACCCATACACACACTCAGGAATCTTGTGAAAAATAGATTTCTAGACCAGACCCAAGTCAATCAAACCAGAACTTCCAATAGAGGTGCCTATGAACTTTAGCCTCTATGAGCTGTACAATCAATTTTATGATCAGACAAGATTTAGCACCACTTAAATGGACCCAATAATGGACCAGATAGTTAGTTTCATTTTTTTTAAAGATTGTATTTATTTGACAGAGAGAGACACAGTGAGAGAGGGAACACAAGCAAGGGGAGTGGGAGAGAGAGAAGCAGGCTTCTTGCCGAGCTGGGAGCCCGATGTGGAGCTTGATCTTCAAATTTACTCAGTTGAATTTTTGTTCTTTAATAGCAGTGAGAGAGGAAAAAGAAATTTCATTTCTTGGGCAGTGAAAATAGCATATGCAAAGAGAGACTTGTCATAAGCAATCTGGAAAATTCCAGGTTGAAAGGCAAGAAGATGGTCAGCACTGTTTTTGTTTTTTGTTTTTTTTTAAGATTTTTATTTATTTATTTGACAGAGAGAGACAAAGCGAGAGAGGGAACACAAGCAGGGGGAGTGGGAGAGGGAGAAGCAGGCTTCCCGCCAAGCAGGGAGCCCGATGCGGGACTCGATCCCAGGACTCTGGGATCATAACGACTGAGCCACCCAGGCGCCTGATGGTCAGCATTGTTAACAGTTAAAATTTTAAATCTTCAGAATCAAAGATTCATCTACTTGTCAACATTTTTATTTCTTCAAGCAAAGATCCCTAATACGACCAAGATGTCCATATGAGCAATTCCCGCTCTAGGACATTAGAAGATACTTAGGCCAAACAGAGAGATCAACAGGTTATCCTCGAAAACACAGGAAGCAAAGAACTCCTGCAGGAAGCATGGGCCTGAGGAGACAGGTGTTTCTGTTACCTATTGCTGCCAAACAAATGACCCAAACTTCGTGACCTAAAAGAACATGCATTTTCTTACATTGCATGCTTTTGCAGATCAGGAACTCAGTTAGGGTTTGGCTGGGCAGTTCTGCTCTATGGGGCATCATTTGGGTCATTCTGTGATTTTCAAGTGATGCTTCACTCTGGTGCCTGTGCCTTAGAGGGGGCAGCTTGTAGGTCTGGCTTCTCTGTGCCCACCTCCCTCTCCATGTAACATCCTTCCATGTGCTCTCTTCTACAAGGTAATAGGGGGACTCAAGTCTCCCAGAAACCAACACAGAAGCTTCCAGTCCTCTTAAAGCCTAGGTATGCAACCTGGAACCTGCAGAGCATCACCTTCCCTGGGCTCCAATAGTCAAACAGTCATGGGCCAGCCTAGATTCAAGAAGAGGGGGGATAGAGCCTATCTTTTGGTAAAAAGAGTGTCAAACAATGTGTAACCATCTTTAATTTACCACCACAGACTTATATAAGCATTATCTATCTCTATGAAGCCTTCCATATTATAGGAAGAGAGAATACGAGGCTTTTAATTGTGGCTGTGTCCATATTGTCAAAAGAAGTGCCTGAAGGAGGCAAGTGAAACCCAAGTAATAACAAATTGAAGTGTCCCTTAATGTCTGCAGAGTATACCCGATATCTTCATGTTCATTGGCAATGGTGTTGATTGCTACTATTAGATACCTTCTGCATGCCCTGTTTTGTATTTGTATTACTTCATATGATTCTCACAACAACCATTTTTAGGCATTTATCTTCATCTTGCAAGTGAGGAAAATGACGTTCAGCCACACAGGTTTTGTGGTACCAGGCAGGGCACACAGAACTCTGGAGCTCAAGTTCTTTGATGTCAAAGTCCGTGGTCTTTCTGTGAAGTCACATTGCCATTCCACGTGCCATAACAGCAATCCTTATTCTCATTTCACAAAGAAGATAAGCCAGGTCACCAGGTTTCCCAGCATGACACAGCTCAAAAGGAAAGACACAGAAACTGGAACCCACGCATTTGTAAGCTCCAGAAATTGTAGGTGCTACACACACCCTTTCTTTGCAATAATTTTAACCACGTTAAAGAACATCCTAAACTGTATGTAACCTTTTATCATTTTTATGCTTATGGCTGTGTGCTAATGGAGCATGTAAATTCCTGGCAATTTATAGCAGATTTTACATTAGTGGCAGTGTTCCCATAGTTTTGCTATCTCAGTTTGTCTTAAACATTTATTACTAATTTGACACCAGTGATGTTCTAATTAAAGTTCATTCTCTAACATAAAATACTGTGTTATATAAAGCAGCAAGAACATTCCCTTTCCGTTTAGATTGCCAGATATTTCATGGGTGGTTTACAATAAATGTTGGAAGTAATTTTGTTTATTTGTTCAGGAAATCATCATCCCCATTATTCTTAATCCATATTACCACCCTGCATTTTTCCAGCTAATTCTCGTGTCCCATTAAAAAGCTCTTTTATGCAGTGGGTTTTTGTTTAGGCACAGTTGTTAATTAAAATAAGTATCCAAATTGCTTAGTTGCCTGACAGAAGATGTTAGATTTTTCCAAGCATGACCTATGCTTTCAGAAGAAAGATTATAAAAACTTTCATATTTGAGGGGAAAAGCAGGGGTTTGAAGATAAAATTAGGTCATCCTAGGAACCCTTTTAACATAAGCAGAATCTAAATAAGCTCTACTCTCTCACTGACCCCTGTTGGTTCTACTTCCTAAATACATGTTTCAAGTGTCATTTTTTTTCTTCCATCCTCCACTTCCTCTGCTCTCTGTCAACTAGTGATTCTCAAACTGCACATTAGAATCAGCTGGGACATTTACACTTAATACTGATGCCTGGTCCACCGCCAGACATTCTGATTAGTTAGTAGGAGGTGGGGCCAGAAAACCTGTGGTTCTAATTCTGGGGTGATGTTGATGCTACTGCTCCAGGATTCAACTTTGAGAACCACTGTTCTCACTTCTTGCTACTTAATGCTATTTGAACTCGTTCCATGGAGTAGCCACATTCTGCGCCATCTAGGAGCTTGTAAGAAATGCTAAATTTGGGTCCTCATCTCAGACCTACTGAATCTTATTCTGCATTTTAACAACATCCCCAGGGGATTCATATGAACAGTAAAGTGGGAGGAGGGTTTGAATGGAAGTCCCTGTCATCTGGAGTACTTATTAGTGTTTTTGCTATTTATTCCTACCCATCTCCCACCTGTCCTTCACACTGCTTTCTAACACGTATATACAGCCAGAACTATGATCGTAAGGTTAACTTGTGGAAAGACCTCATATTCTTCCCATGTTTGCATTTAAACTCCTTTCTCTGCCATGCAGTTTCCGCCTTCTGCCACCTCTTCCCCATTCCCCAGATCCTAGCGTTCCATGAATACAGCCCTCTGCACTTGAAGCTCTTCATAAACTGCTCCCTCCGCAGGGAACAGTCTCCTGCCATTGCCAAAGGCCTGTGTGCCACATCACTCTTGCTGAGAAATGCAGTCACACGATGGTTCAAGGACAACGATGGTAGGGTACAAAGAGAGTAGTTAGCAAAACGCAGAGCTACATTGTGACTCTGAGCTCTGTCCTTCCCTGGATTTACATGCTTGGAAATTCAATTGACCTTCTTTGCCTTTCCTTTTACTAATTTTTACAATAGGGCTAATGATAGAGCATTTATTTATTTTTTTAAAGATTTTATTTATTTGCCAGAGAGAGCACAAGCAGGGAGAGTTGCAAGCAGAGGGAGAGGGAGAAGCAGGCTCCCCACTGAGCAGGGAGCCCGAAGCGGGACACAGTCCCAGGACCCTGGGATCATGACCTGAGCCGAAAAGTAGCCGCTTAACCTACCGAGCCACCCAGGCATCCCGACAGAAGCATTTAAATGAGATGGTGAACATAAGACCCTGGCAGGCATCTGACTTGCACATAGGATGTACTTAATTAGTGATAGTATATGAGGTCGTCTGGCCGAGTACAAGATAGACAGTCAACACTAAAGCATGGAGATGTTCTTGAGAAACTATCACTCAAAGGAGGGTGCATAAAAACCAGAGTAAGGCACCACGCGTACAAAATGCTTGATTAAACTGTCTTTTGACCACTAGCTAACTGAGGAGATCTAAACGCCCCTTGCTGAAACTCTTGGCCGACCCAATTCCTTTGTTCTTAACATAAAAGGAAAAATGAACTAAGGAGGAAATTCTTTTCTGGGAGCCCAAAAAGGAAAAAAAAAATAACAGGAAAAAAGAAAGAACACCCTTTCAATTCTTTTTTGAGAACTCTGCAGAACACTTAAAATATTATATATTTCATATTAAATATTTCAGTTACATTGGGAAGGTTTATAACTCTTGGTGAATAGTCTTGCAATTAAAATATTTAACTGAAGGAAAAGGGTATCTTTTTTTCCCTTCTGAAATTTAAAGTTATTTAATTTTTGATTATATAATGTTACCTTGGACTCCCACAAAGTCTTGCCCTACATTAGAAATATTGTATTGTACTAAAAAGCCTTTATTCCTAATTCTCAAATTGTAAATATAAGCATTTTTTCAAATGGTAAAATAAAAAATGAATCATTCCTTTTTAATAGTCCACATGAATAATTATTGGATCAATAGTTCACAGTATACAACCTGTAATTACATGTATTAAATAATTCAGTAAAATGGCCATATTTTATATCTGAAAGCTATTAAAGTATTATTATATAGCCCCTAATTTGAAGATCATTCTTCAGTTATAATGAAACATATATATATTTGTATTCAAATTCTTCAAAAGTAATTGATTTCTTATTCCAAGATTCCCCCAATTTATTAAATAAATAAAAAATATTTAACTCTCGGGCGCCTGGGTGGCTCAGTTGGTTAAGCGACTGCCTTCGGCTCAGGTCATGATCCTGGAGTCCCGGGATCGAGTCCCACATCGGGCTCCCTGCTCAGCAGGGAGTCTGCTTCTCCCTCTGACCCTCTTCCCTCTCGTGCTCTCTATCTCTCATTCTCTCTCTCTCAAATAAATAAATAAAATCTTTAAAAAAAATATTTAACTCTCTAATGGACTATATTCAATTAGCAAATTCTCAATCCTCAGTACAGTAGAATGCTTAAGTCCAAATACATTTAAAGTTTTAGATACATTAGAGTTTTAACTCAGAGACATTGCTCATAAACATGTTGAATAGAGTCCAAAACTAGATATTTTGACAGTAAAAGCAAAAGGCTTTGAAATTGGTTCATAACTGGTTTATGTTAATGGATAGCAATCAGTGTGTGCTTGAAACTTTTCAGTGTATGCTGTCAGCCTTAGCAATTGCTATTCACCTGTTCTCACAGATCCAAGCATGGGATGGAAACTCAAAACTATTTTTTGATTGAAAAATTAACTCAGTATTAGCGTCTGGCTACTCAAGTGTGGCCTCTGGGTCATCAGCCTTGACCCCACCTGACAGCTGAGAACCAAGTACAAACTCAGAATTCAGACACTCTAGCTCTGTGGAATGGAAATCCGCACTTTGATTGAAGCCCCGTTGTTTCGGATACACAGCATTTGACAAGCATCTCAAGCTCAAGGACCTTCACCCCTGGGACTCTAGACACCCAACCCACATCATGGGTCCAACACTTCGCAATGTGTTACGAAGTATAAATGGTGTGTAAATGTTAATTCTTATTCTTAGACACCATGACGAAAGGTCATTTCAAGATCAATTCAATACTTACATCACAAAGCCACCTCTGGTTTAGCAGAAGTCACCCTTAACTTTGGATTGAGATATGTGGATTTGATTCTTGGCTTTGTCACTTCCTACCTGCTTTTTTTGTTTTGTTTTATTTTGTTTTAGTTTTTATTTAAATTCCAGTTAGTTGACAAACAGTACAATATTATTTTCAGGTGTACAATACAGTCATTCCAAACTTCCACAAAACACCCCGTGCTCCTCATAGCAAATACACTCCTTAATCCCCATCACCTATTTCACCCATCCCCCCACCCACCTCCCCTCTGGCAACCACCAGTCTATTCTCTGTATTTTAGAGTCTGATTTTTTGTTTGTCTCTTTTTTTCTTCGTTCATTTGTTTTGTTTCTTAAATTCCCCTTATGAGTGAAATCATATGGTATTTGTCTTCCTTGGACTGACTTATTTTGCTTAACAGAATATTTACTCTCTAGCTCCATCCATGTCATTGCAAATGACAAGATTTCAATCTTTTTTATGGCTGAGTACTATTCCACGTGTGTGTGTGTGTGTGTGTGTGTGTGTGTATACCACATCTTTTTTCTTCTCAGATCTAGGGTTAGGTTAGTTTAGGGTTACGGCCAGGGTTAGGGTAAAGGTGAGGGTTAGTTTGAAGGTATGTGCCTGATATCCTGCAGCTCAGAGAACTCTCCAGAAGGTTAGGTTTAAGGGTTAAGGGATAACGGTTGGGCGTAGGATTATGTTTAGGGTTAGCATGAGGGTTATTATTAAGGTATGTGCCTGGTATCCTGCCCTTTAGAAAGCTCTCCAGAGGAAAAAAAAGCCAGACTTCCTCTGGGGTGAAAATAGACATGGCAGCCATCTACAGAGCTGAGACAAGGAGGCAACTTGAGGCTCTAAATACTCTTAATATAGATACTCAATTGTTCCTTCTTTTTTTTTCCAAGTTTTAATTTAAATTCCAGATAGTTAATATATATTGTGATATTTATTTCAGGTGTGCAATATAGTGATTCAACACTTCCATACAACATCTGGTCCTCATCAGGACAAGTGCATTCCTTAATCTCCAACACCTATTTCACCCACCCCCCACCCACCTCCCCCCAGTAACCACCAGATTGTTCTCTATAGTTAAGAATCTGTTCTTGGTTTGTCTTTCTCTCTCTCTCTCTCTTTTTTCCCCTTTGCCCATTTGTTTATTTTCTTCAATTCCACAGATGAGTGAAATCATATGGTATTTATCTTTCTCTGACTGACTTATTTCACTTAGCATAATACCTTCTAGCTCCATCCATGTCATTGCAAATGGCAAGATTTCATCCTTTTTATGGCTGAGTAATATTCCATTGTGTGTGTGTGTGTGTGTGTGTGTGTGTGTGTGTGTGTGTGTGTGATCTTTGTCCATTCATCAGTTAATGGACACTACTTGCTTTACCTCAGGTCTCTGTCCTATTCAGATTCCCCGAATTTCAGATTCCTAGTCCGTAAAACTGTAATAACATCTCAGGGTTAATGTGAAGGTCTGATGGGGAAACAATATGAAGACTTTCTGTAAATTCTATAATTTCACACACATAATAATTATTAATAGGAGAGCCCGGGTGATAAATTAGCACGGGCTCTGATGACATGAGGTGGGGTCCCAATCTTGTTGTATCATATTATTCTCCTTCGTAAGACTCTGGCGGTACAATCCAACCTCTCTGGCCCTCAGGTTTCTCCCCGAACTGAGTCCTGCCTCTCTTGTTGGTCTCATTTCTTACCCATTATTCTTTTTCACACATCCTACAGTCACACCAGCCTTGAGGTTTTTCTACGAAGACAGCAACTGTGTATTTGCCATTTGTCCCTTGCCCTTGCCCTTCCCTAGGACTGGAATGCACTTCCCTCAGTTGTCAGCATGGCTTCTTCATTCAGTTCTCTCCTCAGAGAAGCTTTCCCAGATCTGGAAGAGCACTCTTCTCACCCACTCCCTGGCCACTTACTCTGCTGCATGTTCCCCTGAACTTATTGCTACTTGACATTATAATTCAATTTGGAAGCAGAAAACACTCTAGGTATTTTTTTAAAGATTTTATTTATTTATCTGACAGAGAGAGACACAGCGAGAGGAGGAACACAAGCAGGGGCAGTGGGAGAGGGAGAAGCAGGCTTCCAGCCGAGCAGGGAGCCCGATGCGGGACTCGATCCCAGGACCCTGGGATCATGACCTGAGCCGAAGGCAGCTGCTTAACCAGAGCCGAAGGCAGCTGCTTAACCAGAGCCACCCAGGCACCCAACACTCTAGGTAATTTTAAGAGGGAAAATTCCAATAGAGGAAATGTTTGTATATAAAATCATTAAAAGATCTGGAAAATCTAAGATCAGACAAAGCCTTAAATGACATTAGGGAAAGAGGCCCCAGTTGCTAGCAAAACCTCAAGAATGTGGATACACAGGAGTTAGCATACACACCAACCGTTAGCTGCTCCACACTCCAGCATGGCTTCTGCTCAACTGTCTACCTCAGCCTCTGCAGGTGACTTATGGGCTCTCCTTCTCCTCCACTCCAGATCTGTCAAAGTGCCTCTTATAAGTCAGTCCTACAGGAGCTCTGCTGCAAGGGAGTCTGGGAAATATAGTTTTGAGAACTCAAGGCCTTGCATCTCCAGAAAAGCTTAGAAGGGCAAAGATAGGAAAATAATAAATTATCTGGCAAATATATATATTTATTTTCCGTCCCCTACAAAAACATGAGCTCCATTAGAGCATTGACTTTGTCTATTTTCCCCACTGATATAGTCTAAATACATAGAACAGTAGCTGAAATTTAGTCAGTTGACACTCCCCCCCCCAAAAAAAAATAAATAAATCTTACCGAATGAATGAGTGAGTGAATGAATGGCAGAAGCCCAAAGCTGGCATTGTAGTCACTTTCTATGCCTTGCCCTTTGGTATGCTAGGGCTGCAAGGCAAAGGAACATCCCTTGGGGTGGGAGTTTGTGGTCATCGTTCCCACCCTCTGAATACCCCTCGGTCTTTTGTCTTCTTGTAGTCCCCAGGGGCTTAGGGCCAGCTAGACAAGGTTGAACAGGGTGCCAGGCAAGACAGGGCGCCAGGCCGGGAGTCAAAAGATTTGGGCTTTTAGCCTGGCTTGTATTCTGACTACTGGAGATGTAAGTAGAAAGAGTCAGGGGTCCCCAGAAAGAGAAAGGGAAGTTCTCTTAGTCCTCCCTCCCTACTATTTTCCATCCTTTATGCCTTTCTGGGTCTACTTCCTCTAGCATACTTTTGCAGAACTTCCTAGGAGGTAACAAAATTGCAAACAAATGCAAAAAAGACTTTAAGAGAACAAAGGGAATACAAAAACTAACAGTCCCTACGAGGCCAGGACGTAGTCTAATCATATCAGAGACGTTAGCAATGGTAAAACTCCCAATACTGTTTCAAAAGTAAGCAAGACCCTGCATTCCTTACCCTAGACATGGAGTCCAAGTCCCCATCCAGTTTATACCTGGCTCTTGGAGCACGCCCACAGCCCCTTCCCCTTGTCTGGCAGTTCCCTCTGCCAAAGGAGGAGCACAAACTTCACTAACATAACATAGGGTGCCTATATGGGCATGTTTTCTAAGTACACCTGCACAACTTTCTGCCCACCTCTACAAAGTTCTTCTTTCTGAATATTCATCCAAACCCTAAATAAAAGAAACCCACTTTTGGAAAGTCACAACTTTGGAAGTTATTACCCATGATCTCCTTATTTGCTGCAAATAAAGTTTCCTTTGTGCGACAACTCTACCTGGTGTAGTCTATGTCTGTAACTTGCCAAGGAGGGAACTAACGTTAGTTCAGTTACAGGGGGATCTTGGAGAACACATTTTATTTCTCGGAGCCCCATTTTATTTTCTGGGAAGTGGAGACTAGGAATGGTGCTCTCCTTAGCTCACGGGGCTGCTGGGAGTATCAGCTGAGACAATGTATTTTTCTACTCATTCTCTCATTCACACATGCATTCATTCATCACTTACCAAACACTCGATTCCAGAAATAGCTGAAGAGACTGGGTATACACATCATTCCAGAGCCTGAGACACAGAACAGAATCATAAGTCTGGCATGAACAGTCGATGCAATTACCGGACAAGAAAAGTGACTGATGGGCTCACTCCACTGAAGGAGGCTGTAACTCTTCATACGGGGCTGACCTGGAGCACAATCGCAAAGGAGAAGTTGAGTTTGGTCAAGTGGCGCATCAGAATGAGAGTATGTTTGACTGCAGAATCTTATACACATAAAATGTAAACTTTCAAAAAGAAAAAAGTCTTGAATTTGGGTAAACAGTAAACAGTCCTCTGATTTTACTGGTGCATGTGTTCTATGTTTGGTAACACCTATCTCTATGGAAAGGTGATTGGATTTGAATTCTAGTCCCACCACCTACTAACATGTGATGATAAGATATTACTTAACTTTTCTGTGTCAGTTTACTTATCTGTAAAGGTCAGGTAATTATGGTATCTATTTTACAGTGTTGTGAAGATTATACGAGTTTATACACAAATTGCTTGTAGTCGTGTCTGACTACTCAACAGGAAAAACACACCATAAACCCAGTTATTATTACAATAACTGTGATAATATTTTCATTATTGTTATTATTATTGATTGATGGAATTTACTTCTCTGTGGAAACTCTCTTGCTCACTGGGAGGCCTTGGGATACATAACCATCAAATGTAACAGCTTGAGTCCAGCCAATCCATGTAACATTTTCTTCCTCAGTAATTTAACATCACCCAGGGCCAGATGTTAACACAGCATCCCTCCAGCACTGGGCAGCCTCCTGGCTGGGCCAGCTGTGCTGGGTGCCTCTCACAGGGGATATCACTCAAGTCCATGGGGACTGCCCCTGCTGACTTTCTCCTCTAGCTCAACCATGCCCTCCTAAAATGTAGCTGGCAAGTTCTAGCTGACATGGTTTTACCAGTGCTGCTCATATAATCCATACAGGGTTATATGCAAAAGGAACCGGGGAGAATATGTTCTCTGGCCCATTCACTCTACGGGTGGTAAATCTGAGGACCCCAGAGAGAAAGAGCCCTGCCTGGGGTCACAGAGATAATTAATGGAAAGGATAAATCCAGAACACAAACCTGCCTAGTCCCAGGCCAGGTCTCTTTTCCCATCCCCTTGTCCTGCTTCTGAATTACCATGTGGACATTAACAATTAGACGCAGCATAACACTAAAAATGTGTCAGATTTATATCGTTGTGGTCTTTTATTTCGGTCTCAGCAAACACTATTCGGTTACACACATTGGTTTTAAAACCCAGGTTTAAGAGCCAGGGTGCATGGATTGAGGGGATAATAATGCACACATTAATAACAATAATGGTAGAACTGACAATTATATGGCACATTACAGTTCACAAAGTATTGTACACACATTGGTTCAATTGTTTTCTCTTCAGCATAAATAAACACAAATTTTGGCAATGGAAAGAAGATTCTGGCATACTCCTAGATTCAGTGTGGACAGGACATTCTTATTTTTGCAGGCGCAGGTCATGGCATATCTCCCACATGAAGCTTGTGCTTCTCATAAACTAAGCAAACCATATTTAAATCTCAGAACCTTAAATCTTAAATCTCAGAACCTCCTGTTTAACTGGACTGTCCTTTAATCCTTAATAGTGTGTGGGGGGAGGGATAGTGTGTGTGTGTGTGTTTGTGTGTCCTGTCTTTCCTACCACTAGGAGCTCCTTTGGAACAAGTGTTCTGTCTCAGCGGTTACAGAGGAACATGGTTCTAGGCAAATAGAAGACTCTCAGAAATACCTGTGAATTCATGGACTGGATAAGGTTCACGTAGAATTCTAAGAAAGAAGTTTTTGGAATATTGAAACCTACCGTTGTGCTTACAGTTTAGGATGGTTTTCAGAAAGGGATCAGGGATGGACAGAAAGTCAACAAGATAATATGTAGAACATACTCTATACAATTTGTGAGGAAAGTGAAAAAGGAAATTCAGATAAAAGATTGATGAAAGAGTTATATGTATGCAGTATATTAAGAAACAGAAAATCTTTGTGAATGGGTTCATTTGGGGTGGTGAAATCCACATATTTGTCAAGCAGACATTTAATAAGTAGTGCCTCCAAAATACAACTCCTAAACTCCTTCATCAACCTATCTTCCAAAACTTTCCCTCTTTTAGTCTCAGTAAATGTCCCTGATTCACTCACTGATCCAGCCCAAAACTGGGAGTTAATTGTTGCATGATTATTCTCCCTCAGTCCAACACTTGAAATCATTGCAAAGCCTGTCAGTTAAACGTTGACAACACACCCTGTTCACTACTCTCCCTCTCCACAATCCCCGCTCATGGCCCATTTCTTGCCTTGACTACCACAATTCCTTTTTAATTAGCACCATGATTAATTTTCACTCCCTATAGTCTAATCTTTCACTCTTCAAATGAATTTACATCAGCAAAATTACTCTTTCACAGTTCTGTAAGTTTTGACAAATGCACATGAAACAGTTTCATTACTCCCTCTCACCGTTCCTTTCCAGTAAACCCATCCTTTCACTCACAATCCCTGGACACTACCCGTCTGCTTTCCATTCCTGCAATTTTATCTTTTCCAGGATATCATGGAAATGGTATCATATGTTCTATAACCTTTCAAGTCCGGCTTCTTTCACTCGGGAAAATGCATTTGAAATTCGTCCATGTTGTGTGTATCAGTACTTTGTTGGTTTTTCCTGCTGAGTTGTATTCCACCGTAGAGATAGCTTATGATTTGTTTATTCATTCATGAATTACAGGTCATTTGGGTTGTTTCCAGTTAAGGATGAGTATGAAACCACATAGGTTTTTTTGTGAACATAACTTTGTATTTCTTTTCGTTAATTTCCTTCATTAGGAGTCACATGGTATGTATACGTTTGACTTTACAAGAAACTGCCAAACTGTTTTCCAAAGTGGCTTTAACAATTTTTCATGCTCATGAGAAATGTATGAAAAAGCTCCAGTTGCTCTGTATTTCTGCCAACACTTGAGCACTTGGAGTCTATATATATATAGTCTATATATAATTGCACATCTTTTCATTTTACATATCTATATCTGTAGATATAGAGATAGTATTTTTGTATATATAGTATTATATATTATAACATTACATATAATATGCAATGTTCAACATTTTTCATGTGCTTATTTGCCATTTGCATATATTTTTGGTGAAAATTTGTTATATATTCTTTGTCAGTAGATTTTGCAAATATTTTTTTCCCAGACTATGTCTAGTCTTTTATTCTCTTAGCAGGGTCTTTCACAGGGAATAAGTTTTAAAATTTGATTAAATTTAGTTTACCTTCTTTTTTCTCTAGATCATGATTTTCATGTCATAGTTAAAATATCTTCACTTAGCCCAAGATCACAAAGTTTTATAGTTTTAGGTTTTCACAGTCAAATCCATTATTAATTTAGAGTCACTTATTTTGTAAAAGGTACATAATATGTATTAAAGTGTTCTTTTCTCTCTTCTTTCTTTCAGCACTTTATTTTATTTTATTTTTCTTTCAGAATTTCAAAATGTTGTTCTGTTCTCTTTTGTCTTCCACAGTTTCTGATGAGAAATCCATGGTTTTTGAACCATTGTTCCTCTACATGATGTAATGTGTTATATTTCTTTAGTTCTTTAAAGAACTGGGCTTTTTTTTTTTTTGTCTTTTATTTTCAAAAGACTGGTTTGATTATAATTATAATGTCTAGGCATTGTTTTTCTTTAATCTATATGTTTAGAGTTGACTGAGCGCCTTAAAACAGCAAATTTATATCTTTCATGATATTGGGGAAGTTTTTGGTCATTATTTACTCAAAACTTTTTCTGAACCCTTCTTACTCCTGTTGGGATTTCAGTGACATGGACATGCATTACTGTAGCTTAGGACTGCCATCCAAGCAAAGGCACAAGAGTAAGAAAAAATAAGTAAATTCACCCCTGTAAGGCCTCTCTCTAAGCTTTGACTCTTTTCTACACTCTGTCTGCTTTATTTACTTTTCAGAGATTTCAAATATTTGCTTGTTTTATTTTACATAAAGTTTTAGGGAGAGACTAGCCATGGTGAGTTTACTCCTTGGCCTGAGCTAGAAGTTATAGTTTTTGACACAATTGACAGTATACTTTGAAAAGTATATTTTAGATTTTTTTATTCCTTGGATTAAAATCCTTCAACCATTTCTTCTTCATTGGGGATATATCATTATGTTTTAAAAACAAGTCATTCTAGACTGTGACTCTTGTCCTCAATCAGCACACTGCAACCATACTACACATCTTTTTTTATTACTATCATTTTTTTTAACTAGAGAATGGCACTCTTTTCCTATCTTGGGGTCGATGAACTTATTCTTTTTGTATAAAATGTTTTCCTTCACTTTTACCTTGAGATTATCACTTTCCATTATTCACTTGAGATTATTACTTTCATTATTACTTTTCATTATCCGGGTACCAATTTAAATCCCTCTGTGGACAGGTTTTCTCACCACACAGTCTGAAGTACCTTCTTTTTTCTCCACTCCCAACCAATATATTCTCTATACCATCATCATTAGCATTCAAAACTGTTATCACACACTCAATTTATCTTTTCATATATTATTACTTATTTTTCTTGTTCTCTATAATGTAAGCTACCTTGGGGCAGGTAACTAATTGTCTCATTCAACCAGCTAGGAGCCAGATATATCACCCACACCCTAAAATAAGTCCTGATTTATTGCTGGCATCCACTAAACAGATACATGAAAGAGAGAGGAAGAATGAATTTGGGCTTGTTGAGTGTTACATTACCACTTTTTTGCAGAAGAAGAGGAGGTTCTCTTTTACATATCAGGCATGCAAGGTTGGTTATATGAATCCACTATACTACTGGTTATTCTCCATAACAAAGACCATAACAAACAAGGCAAAGTTCAAGTCTTTATAACTCAAAAGACCTATGGTTTGGACGCAAGTATTGATTTCTTACATAGAATGACTGAGATGGTGATCATGATTTGGGAGGATCATTCTAAATGCTATTCAATAACGTAGGCCAGCCAATGATAAGAGGAGATCTTCTTCATATATATTTAAATTTACCTCTGAGCAAGTATATACATTGTGTAAATGTTATGGAATGAATTGTGTCCCCTCCAAAATTCATATGTTGAAGCTCTAACCTCTAGTACCTCAGAATATATTTGGAGATGGAAACTTTATTTTTTTAGAGATTTTATTTTTTGCCAGAGAGAGACACAGTGAGAGAGGGAACACAAGCAGGGAGAGTGGGAGAGGGAGAAGCAGGCTTCCCACCGAGGAGGGAACCCAATGCGGTGCTCGATCCCAGGACCCTGGGATTGTGACCTAAGCCAAAGGCAGACACTTAATGACTGAGCCACCCAGGCGCCCCTGGAGAAGGAGACTTTAAAGAGCATGTGTTGTGATGAGCCCTGGGTGTTATCCGCAACTAGTCATTGAACACTACATCAAAAACTAATAATGTGCTATACGGTGGCTAACTGAACATAGTAAAAAAAAAATTAAAGAGGTAATTATGATTAAACAAGGTCATATAAGTAGGCATTGATCCAATCTGATTCGTGTCCTCATGAGAAGATGACATTTGGACACCCAAAGAAAAACACACCAGGGCTGTGTGTGCACAGAGAGACGATCATAGGAAGAGGCAGCAACAAGGTGGTCATCTACAAGTCAAAGAGAGAGGCCTCAGAGGAAACCAAATCTGCTGGCATCATGATCTTGGACTCCAAGCCTCTAGAGTGGTGAAAAACCAACTCCTCTTTGTTAAGCCACACTGTTTGCATCATTCCGTTATGGCAGCCCTAGAAAACTAATACAGATTTCAGTACTGAGAAGTGGGGTGCTACTATAAAAAAATGTGGAAATGGCCTTGGAACCAGCTGGTGGGTAGACACTAGAAATGTTTTGAGGTGCATGCTTGAAAAAATGGTGCTAGGACTATGGACGTTACAGATGATTGTGGGGAATTCTCAGACAGAAATAAGGATCATATTACTGGAAACTGGAGGAAAATTGATCCTTGTTATGAAGTGGCAAATAACTTGGCCAAATTGTGTTCTATGTTTTGAGGAAAGCAGAGATTTTGTGAGTGACCTACTTGTAAGTTTATTTCTAAGCAAAATATTGAAGGCCTAGCCTGGTTTCTTCTTACTGTGTTTAGGAAAATGTGAAAGAAGAGAGATAATTGAAGGAGGTGTTAAGTAAAAATGAACCAGAACTTGAAGATTTGGAAACTTCTCTGTCTATCCATATCATAAAACCATGAGGTAATGTGTTCTGAAGAGCACACCAAGAGCATGGCTGGAAAAAAATCATTTACTGAAGAGATTATGGGTGTGACTCATGGATCTAACCAGGCATCTCAGCAGAAGCCAGAAATAGAGATGGAGTTATAGGAACAGAAACTCTGCCAACTTGGAATGCTGGGAACAAAAAAGGAGCAACAACCTAAAAAGGTCGTCAGACTTCCATGATGGTATGGGATAAGCCAATAGAGTGATCTAGCTGCAAAAATGTGGTATCCTTCAAAAAAATGAAAGAATGACCCCAAAGATGGGGCTATCTCCTCCAAAGCTCTAGCAAGTGAGGCCACTTCCTTTAGTGACTCCCAGCCTTCACAACTATGAGAAAATAAATGTCTGTTGTTAAAATTTTCCAGTCTATGGTATTTTGTTATGGAAATCCTAGTAAACTAATATAGTAATGAATCCAATTGTGTTCTAAAAAAAATGTGTCCAAGTCCTAACTTCTAGTACCTGTGAATGTGATCTTATATTGAATTAGGGTCTTTGCAGACCTAATTAATATAAGGATTGAGAAGTAGTCCTACTAAATTTGAGTGGGTCCTAAGTCCAATGAGAATGCCCTTATAAGAGACAGAAAGGGAGAGGACACAGGACGATCATTAATTTTATATGTCAACTTGACTGAACTGCAGGGGTGCCCAGATATTTGGTTAAATATTATTTCAGGCATGCCTGTAATGGTGTTTCTTGATTAGACTAACATTTGAATCGATAGACTAAGTAAAACAGATTACCCTTCCCAATGTGTGTAGGACACATCAAATCCACTGAAGGTTTGAATAGAATAAAAGGCTGAGTAAGAAACAATTCTCTTTCTGTTTGTCTTCAAGGTGGGGATATTGATCTTATTTTGCCTTTGGATTTAGGCTCAGATTAGAACTTACACTATCAGTTCTCCTGGTTCTCAGGCCTCTGATTTGGACTGGAACAAAACTATGGGCTTTCCTGGGTCTCTGGCTTGCCAAGTACAGATCTTGAAACTTCTTAGTTTCTATAAGCACATGAGCTAATTTTTATATGTATAACCTGCTGGTTCTCTTTGTGTGGAAAACACAGACTAATGCACATAAAGACACATGATTTCCATGACAGAGGCAGAGTTTGAATTTATGCTGCTACAAACCAAGGAATACCAGGAGTAACCAAAATCTGAAAGAGTCAAGAGAGTGTTACCTTCTAGAACTTTTGGAAGGAGTGTGGCCCTGCTGACTCCTTGGTTTCAGACTTCTGATCTCTAGAACTGTGAAAGAACACATTTCTGTTGTTTCAAGTCACTCAGTTTCTGGTAATTTGTTATGGCAGCTACAGGACATTCATACACATTCTCTGAAGTTATACGGCCATCTGTGCAAATGCAAGGTTTGATCCTAAGTCTACTGGACTCCAAAGACCTTGCTCTTACCACCACATATGGTACTTCATCAGCTTTGCTTTCATAAGACAGATTTGAATGGCAGTCATGAAGCTTTCTTTGGAAAACAGAGCTTGTACAAAATGAGATCATTTTCCCTTCTTACCTAGTTTACATATCCATTGATTTTTGCATGACAGACACTGTGCTGAACAGTGTGAGCAAAATAAATAAGAGAGACATGGTTGGTGCTCATGGGGCTGCCAGTTTAGTGGTGGCAACAGAATATCACAAAGAGATATTCTGATAAACTTGTAATTACTGATGATGATAAATACTGTAAAGTAAAGGAATAGGGCAGTAAGAATGGTAGAATACATGGGACTATGGATGACAAATTTAGACCTACCCAGAAAATTTTTTAAAAAGACTTATGTATTTATTATTTGAGAGAGAAAGAGAGAGAGTGAGCGAACAGAGGAGGGACAGAGGGAGAGGAAGAGAATCTCTAGCAGACTCCCTGCTGAGCGCAGAGCCTGACACAGGGCTTGATCTCACCGCCCTGAGATCATGATCTGAGCTGAAGCCAAGTGTCAGACACTCAACCGACTGAGCCACCTAGTGCTTCTAGGCTGACCAAGAAATGTTTCTCTTTATTGTCAGGAATTTTAGATTCATCTTTCCATCCAAAATTAGCTTTTGAGTAGAAGCCAGCTTGATCTAATAGTTTAAATTGAGATTGGTTTGTGTAGAGGGAGTGCTGGAAGCGTAGGTTAGGAGCCATTTATTTTTTGGTTTTTTTTGTAGACTAGAAAAAAGCAAATCAAATAACCCACCCTTAAAATATCTAGGCATTTCCAACTGTGAGTTACTTAAACTGTGCGTGAGAGTAGCTTAATGATATTCTAGTGGACAGTGTTTTAGGTTGAAAATTTGATATAAGAGAAACCAGAGACACACATTGTCAATGGCTCTAAGATGCCCTTGGGCTATCCTCAGGGTAGGCAAGGTCTTGCTGCTTTCAGATCTACCTTTCTCATGGTTTCCAGAGTGATCTTCCTAAAGCAGATGTGTCACCATCTTTCACCACTGATTAAAATTTCTCATCATCTACCCACTGCCTCTAAGCCAGAGCCCAACTCCTTTGCCTGACACAGAAGGACCCTCCTAAGCTTGCTTCTGCTTTTTTTCCAGCTCCAACTCCTGCAGCTCCTACATCATCACTTTTACTCCAGCAAAGCCCAGGTGTTTTTAATTACCCCCTTCCAAGTGTCTCCACACATAGACACACCATTCATTTAAGGTTTTTTTGTTTTTGTCATATCCTATCCTGTACTTTTTATGCTCTCATCATCCTCAATGTTTACTTTTATCATATCCAGTCTCACTGTGTTATAATTCTTTTAAAAGTATGTTTTCCTTACTCAGACTCTATGAGAATCAAGATTTGCCTTTATATCTTATCAACAGCTTTCAACGGAAGTGGGGAAAACAGTAGTATGAGACTTCTGAGTTTTGGCCTGGACACTCCAGGCAAGAGCCCCAGCTAACTGCCAGACACATGTAAGGCTGCCTTGGATCATCCACTTAGGGTCAAGTTATGGGATGGCAGCAGCCACAGGAGTAACCCCAGGAAAGTCCAGTGGAAGGACTGCCCATCTGAACCCAGTCTGAATTACTGAGCCACAGAACTGTAAAAAGAGCAACATAATTGTTGTTTCAAGTCACTAAATTTGGGGGTGGTTTATTATGCAGCAATAGATAAATGACACATGACTCTAGCTAGTTTAAGCCAAGAGGATTTATTAAAGGCACCAGGAAGTTCACAGAACCCCCAGGATGGACAGAGAAACAGTGCTATATGTTACCCAGTAAGGAAAACAAAGCCAGGAAAAACACAGCTGGGAACGAAGCCCACCCTGTTGGAAGCGCAAACACCACTGTCATCATCACCTGCTCTTTGCCGCTGACCACACTCCACACAGGATATGAGCAGCTCTAACCACAGCTGCTCCTTCTGGCACTTTGACCGAAAGAGCCATCCTCCCAGTCACAGCCCACTTTCTTCATGCTACTCTCTCTTTAGCCATTTCTTGCATGAGTTGCCTGATTGGCTAAACGGAGGCCACATCTGGGTGCCCTCACAGCAAAAGAATCTGAGAAACCTAGTGGTTATTCTTGTCATTGTGGTAGTTTGGTCGACAGTACCTTCTATTTCTTACTCTGAAAGAGCAGCAAACCATGAAGAGGACTTTAAAAAGACTTGGTCAGCCAAGAATAAAAGATCAAAGATATCTATGTATCCACCTTCACACTTACTTAGTATGTGGGCCTCAGTCCAATAGGACTATGTTACAAGACTTCGGAATTTTGGGAGCTCTGTGGTTATTGTTGTACTTTCTTATCCAGATTCCATTCTTGAATCTGCTGACCCTGGTAGCCGTGATACGATATACCACCACACCGAAGTGATAGCAAGTAAGGTGCTAAAATACGTTCATTTATTTAAGATAATGTCAACAATGTGTTATTTTGAGAGGCAGTATTTCACAGTGGTGATATTCAAGAGTCTCTAAAACAAGTCTGAATCCCAGTGTCTTTTCTTATATGGCTGTGCAACCTTGGGTAAGTTACTTAATCTTTCTGTGCTCTAGTGGTTTTATTTTTTTAAATCTATAAATTTAGGCTAACATTAATATCTAATAACATAATGTTTAATATACTACTATATACATGTCTAATTATAATTATAAATATAATTATAAAATTATAATTATAAAATCTTATTATAATTATACTTATCAGATCTTATTATAATTATGTATAATTGTATATATAGGCACATACCTGAAACAACATAATATATATATTGTAAATATGTATTAGTATTCTCATTTATTATTATCAGTAGATTCTTAAAGTTTTTAGTTTTGAAGAAAAACAGTCACTAGAGAAGAGTGATTCAACACAAAAATTGTTTATGTTGAATCAGTAGATCTGACAGGCATGAGCTTTGTGATTCATTTCCCTCTCTGTAAAACTTACCCACCTTATAAGAAATCAAATGAAACATATATGTTATATACTATCATTACATGCTTAAATCATAGTAAGTACTCAATACATGTAAGCAGTAGTTCTTATAGTCATATATGTATGCAGTGTTTACACAGTGGACTCCCCTGAAGGGCATGTTCACATTCTGGGTTTCCACTTCTCAAAATTCTGGTTCAGTAGAACTGGTGTGGAGACAGAGAACATGTATTTCTCCCAATTTTCCTGATTATGCTAGTGCTGCTGATTCAGGGATGACACTGTGAGAATCATTAAACACCTAGGCCAGCTCAGCCATTTTAAAAATACTGAAATGAGTTGAGAAGTAAGACGAACTATGAATGCTACCTGGGATATAGAGTCTAAAATAGGAATTTGTATGCAGGAAGCTTGTTGAAGAGTGGTCTCATAAACATCAACACTGAGGAAGTGAAAGCAGGGGCATCAGAAGAACAAGAAGTTGAAGTGCTATGACATCACAACAAAGACATTATCTCAGCCTGGGGAGAGTTCTGGAACTGGTTTGGACCTTCAGAATAGTCTTCAATTGAGACAAAGAAGCTGTGCCTTTGTACATCCTCTCTCTTCCCTCACATTGACCAATCACTGGATTTGGTCTGTCCCCAGGTTGGACTCCAGGCACTTGGGAGAAGGAGTACCTGGGTCCAAGAGTGCTGTTGTCTCATTCCTGCAGGATACCTGGAAGAACACAGGAATTGGAACTGGAGGTTTGGACAGGTTGCCTTGTTTCTCTGTGCATTAGCTGTTTGAACTGAACTTTGAAACTGAACCTCTGAACATGGTGTGGTGGGGAAATAAATAAATTTTTTTTTTAGACTCTACCATTTATGAGCCATGTGGCACTAGTTCACTCAGTGATCCTCTCTGGCCTATTTTCTGATTTGCCAACAATGGGTAATAATAATGATTATATCCCTTTTTAAAAGGGAGCATGCTTTAATATGTATCTAGTGTGCAAAGGTGCTATGTAAATGGTTTTATTAGTGCTTCAGTCAATTATCTAATGCCCTGTTATTACCCCAACTTCAGTGGCTTCAATGATAAACATTACTTCATGGTTTCTTCGCATCAGAAATCCAAGAGAAGGTTACCTGAATATTTCTGATTCAGGGTCTCTCATGTGGTTGCAGTCAAGATGTTGTCCAGGTCTCCAGTTATCTGAGGCTTGACTGGGGCTGCAGGATTCTTATCCAAGATGGCCCATTCATGTGGCTGTTGGCAGGAGGCCTCAGAAGCCATGGTGCTGTTTAAGTGTCCTCATGACATAGAGACTGACTTTCCTTGGTGAGAATGATCCTAGATTGAAAGACAAAAGCCACCATATTTTTTATGTCCTAGCCTCAGAAGTCATGCTCCATCATTTCCACAATAACTTATTGGTTATCTAGGTTATCCAGTCCTATACAATAGCAGGCAAGTAGGGCATTACCAGGAGACAAGATTCACGGAGGACCAGTTTGAAGACTAGTTACCAACAGTGCTTAATATGGGTATCCCTGAGTGGCCTGAGGACAGAGACATATCCTTTTGTCTGGGACTGATTGCCTCTTCCCCAAGATCATATGTCTATTAATAGGAAGCAAGGAATCTTAAACCAAAGGATTCAGGCATCAATGTTTAAGGAGAAACTAGATTGGAGGGAATTACTGGCAATCAAGAGTTCTGCCTCACATTCAACACAGAATTTGCATTGTCACAGAGAGTGTCAATTCAGATGAAAGATGTTCTATTTGAATTTTAAATAAAAGGGGGAGATTTTTAACCTCCTTTCATTTTTATTGCTTCATTTCTTTAGCTGAACCCAATTCATATACATTTTTAGATATGTTCACCAGCTGAAAAACTGTTTAGAGGCAGAGAGACCTCGTGAAGATTTAATTTTTAAGGAAATGTTTTCCAATGAAAGTCTTTGACAGTATCAATACTTGAGATAATCTCCGCTTGCATGCACCTGGTTTGTTTGTTCTTTCGGACCAAAGAGTAGTCTTTAATTTATAACAAAGAGAGCAGTTGAGTTTTCAGAAGAGACCTAATTCCAGAAAGAGGAAAAAAACTGTGTATATAAAAAGAACGCTATTTACCTCATTAATCTTTTTTATTAAGAGTCTTCCTGTACTAAAATGAACAGCCTGTTATGGGAGAAAAGGCTAAATGTCTAAATCTTGCTTTAGTGGCGGTAAAACATATTATTCATATTAACAGCCCTAAGGTTATTTTTATGTGCCTATAATGGTTGTGTTGATCTGCTTTCAGGACATAATAATCCAGATTTTCCACTCAGCAAGGCATCTTATTCATTTAAATTTACTGCATATATTTAGAAATATATATCAGCAGTGAATACAACCTAAATTGTTAGGTACAGTACTGAAAACATGAGCCTAAATTAGAAAGGAGGTTAAATATAAAGGTGGTTGTAATGAACATGCCTCCCTGCAGTGTCTGGAATAGCAGGCAGAGCCCTGGATTCAAATCAGAAGGCTCAGGTTTTGGTTTCTCCTCTCCTTTCAATAATTGTGTGACCATAACCTTGGGAAAATGTTTGACCTTGATGAGTCTGATTTCTCTCCTAAAGGTAGGGTTGTTAGGACTACTAAACCCACCTGTACTGAGTCCTATCTATGGAGGTTAAATTCTTCTGAGGGTGATAAATATGTGAACAACTTATTTTATTCATGAACTAATTTACTCACAAAATTTATTATTTGTTGGAATATGGTGTCATTTGTACATCACTAGGATCTAAAGACACAGTAGTCACAGTAGTAGACAAGGCAGGTTATGCTGCTGACCTTCTGGCATATATAGTAATTTAGGGAAATTAGAGAACTAATCCAGATTATTGGAACAGACTGTAATGAATATCATAGCTAGGGGAGTACGGCATCAATGGAAGCACATGTAGGGCTAAAGGGATATCTAGGGGTTTGTAGTGATAAGGAAAATCTGTGTCCTAAGATGGCTAACCAAGCCAGCGAATGAGTCCCAGTCCTTGCCCCGGGGCTCTTCCAGGTTCTTCTCCCTGCTCTGCTTCCTGCGCAACAATCCGGATTCTTCTTCCTGCCCTGCTTCACGCATGCACCAAAAGTGCCAAGTATGAGGAAGTAGAAGTGTATAAATTGTCCCCTTTGTTTGTGCTCAGGGCTCAGACCTTTGGAGATCACTCTCCTCTGAGCCCGCTGGTGTTAAATAAACCTCCTATCTTCCAAGATCTCCAGATGTCGCTTGGTTCTTCTGTCAGGGGATCCAGTCCAGGTTCTGTAACAGTAGGATGGCCAGGGAAGACCTAGGACCTGCCACAAAGAACAGTAGGAGCAGTCAGTAGGGAGCTGCCATCAACACTCTTCTGCATGATCTACAAAATAAAGTCTTGTCCAAATACAGAGAATTGTTTTATCCAAACACTTGGATGTGCAAAGCTTCCTAAATATAAATGGTGAAAAAATGACCCAAGAGAGAACATTAAAGTAGGTTCCTTTGTAAAAACAAGAATGAAGGGCACTGAGACAGAGCATGAACCCATAATTCATCAAGACAGCTCAGAGATTAAGTTATGAGATCTAGGAAGAAATAAAGTCCCCTTATATACTGCCAGAGAAAGGACTGAGGAAAATGTTTTGGTGCCTTCCATTTGTACCCCCTATATGCACTGTTGGTGTCCCCATAGTGTGCATCGTTATCCACAATCTCCTTAAGTCTTTAGCAGTGAAATTCAGGGCAGGTACTTGGAAATTCACAAATTCCCAAGCAGTTGAGTTCAATCTTCAAACTCCATATTTTTCAAATACTCCTCAACAAGTTCATTTTAGAGTTTCATTCTATAACCAAATAAAATTGGGTCCAATATCTCTGTTAGACACATTGTCTTGCCCTCATCCCCAGTGTCATCCAAAGATGTTTGTTTCCTCAAAGGACTTAACTAAATAATTGTTCTTCCAACTAAGGAAGCTTTGTTAATATGCCTCCTAGCTGATGGGAAACCCTAACAAAAAGAATCATGACAAAGGTCAGAAAGTACCTTCTCCTGAATATCAAATAGATGATATACAAAACTTTTTAAGTGCAATATCCTATTCTCAAAATTACAGAGCTATTATTATTTCCACATTATAGTTGAGGAAATTTGAGGTATAAACAAAGTCATCTCTCTGGATAGTGGGCTCACGCTTTGAGTACATTATCTGTGGGCTTCCATATTAAACATACTTTAGATAAAGATGATATGAAGGTTTCATTTCAAGTTTTTAAAATTGATTTTAACTTTATTATATTTGCATTTAAGTAATTAAGATTTTAACTGGGATTTTAAGACTGTTATGTCCCCCCTGGTGACGGTAGGCTGTTATTTCTTTCTGAACCTCACGTTATTCTTTAAATGGTAAAAATAATACCAATTTCAAAATCTACTTTAAGGAATGAATTAGATAACATATATGAAAGGTCTAATACAGAGCATGGACATAGGTGTACAACCAGTGATGACTATTGTTAATTTTTAAAGTATTTGAATATTTATCATCTTACTGGACTCTCATCTCTATTGTGCCAGGTGGGTCTTGGGAAGGACAGCATGATGAAGTGGTAGAGCATCTGACTTTGAAGCTGGACAAGCATCACCAAAACCCAGTGCCACTACTTATTTTCTAGATGGCCTTGGACTCCATTTTGCATCTGTAAAATAGAATTAACTATAACTTTTACTCATTAAATTGGTGTGATTTGATGATGAGATTAGATGAAATTGCTTAGACCTTAGAACCAGCTTATGAGTAGAGCCTGGATTCTAAAGCTGGTCCATTGACATAAGATGTGTCTCATTAACAATTCAGTTATCTTTTCTGACAGTCCTTGCCTCATCTACATGAAAAGTGTTCTGTCCATCATCCAGCATTACTGCTCATGAATAATCTCTAAAAGAGTTATTTTCGGGGCGCCTGGGTGGCTCAGATGGTTAAGCATCTGCCTTCGGCTCAGGTCATGATCCCAGGGTCCTGGGATCGAGCCCCACATTGGGCTCCTGGCTCAGCGGGGAGCCTGCTTCTCCCTCTGCCTCTCTCCCTGCTCATGCTCTCTCTCTCTCTCTCTCTCTCTGTGTCTCAAATGAATAAATTAAATCTTTAAAAAAAGTGTTAAAAAAGAGTTATTTTCTACCTATGGACCCTTGTGAGCACGTATTAGGTGCCAAGCATCATGCTTGTAGCCTTGCATCTGCCTCCTACCCCCCCAAAAATAAGAAAAATCTGTACTGTAAAAGGGCATTCAGCCTGGTGGTAGAAAAACAAGGAATAAGCAATTAAAATCATGGCACGTGGTTTTTTTTAGGTTAGGTCATAGAAATTGCTGTTTTTCTACATCAGAACAGGCTCTCAGCAATTTTATATGTTTCATTCTTATACCTGAGGTATATATTGGGTTCTATGGAGCAGATTAACAAATTACAAATTATATTACAAATTATGACCAGTATTCTAGTTATTCTGGCACATATTTATAGAAACGACTGTGGAGAACCACAGAAGTGCGTGTGAGTTATTAAAATGAGAGGAGGGCAAGAATCATCGAATCAAATTCTAACTTTGTAATGCAGTTGCAAAGTGATTCACCTATAGTCTTAGCCAATTTCAGTAGATGCATAGACAGGAGAACATAAAAAGGAGTGTGTGTGTGTGTGTGTGTGTGTGTGTGTGTGTGTGTGTCTGTGAGGTGGGGGAGAAAGGGAGAGGGAGAAAGGGAGGAAGAGAAAGGGGGAAGAGGGAGTGGGAAAGGGAGGAAGAGATGGAGCAGGGGAGAGAGGGAGGGAGAGAGAGAGAAACAGGTTACTGCATTGCTGAGCTCATGAGTGCTGGAGTTCCTTGTGATGTTGCTTCCAGTGAAAACTGCATGTCTGTTGATTAATTTACTTTCTATAAAAGAGCTATTTTTGAAAACCACTTGAGGATTCAAAGGAAATGCAAATGAGCAGTTGGAAAAATTTAAGTGCCTGAGAAAGAAAAAAGGTGGAAGGTCTATTATTCTATTTTATGGGTGTTGATATGAATGCCAGGTGCCTCTTTGTGTCCTGATAGTCTACTGCCTTAAGGGCTTTTAAATGGCTTTAAAATGATTTATTTTCACATCAATATAATATTGAGGAAGTTTTATTCATTAAATGTTTATTCATTCATTATTGAAATCCATGGGGACACAATATATATTCCTACCTATGAGCGTGCATCGTAGAGATTTAGCTGTTTAGGCAGAAAAAAAAAAATGTTTGTATAGAAGACAGTGTTTTATATCTAGAGAGAAAACGGGGCAGGAAGCCAGGAAATGCGGGCTTCAACCATGAACACTAATAAAAGGACAGTAACCAACAGTTAGCAAACACCCACTACATGATGTCGGGCACTGTGTGGGGAGACTTACCCATAAACATGGGCTAACTCTCTATAGCAAGTACTATCGCAACATTTTTAGATAATAAGGCTTAGGTTATGTCTGTATTTCAAGGCCATGTTGAGCTCTTTGTAGTCTTTATTAAATGTTAGATAAGTGAATGAGCAAGTGAGTGAGTGAGTGAATGCTTAATTTTGGTGGATGGGAAGCCACCAGAGCTTGGGCAGAAAACTTGTTAAATCTTAATGCAATTTTAGAAGGAAGGGAATGATCAAGGTTTGAACTAAGGTGGTATCAGTGAGGCTATAGAACAGAAATGGCTGAATTTTTTTTGTTTTTCTTTAATTGCTTTATGATTTGCAAAGCAAGCACATGCACATCATTTCCTTGGATCCTCCTAATAACACTTTGAGGCTATATTTTTTTTTTTTTCCTCACAAAAGTGAAGTACAGAAAAGTTGTAGAACTTGCCCAAGTTCATGCAACTAGTTTGCAATTACCTAGGTGATAGTAGTACTCTAAACATGCTTATGAAATGATATGCCTATGTGTAAATAAAGCTTCAAATCTTTGTTTTTTTTTATATCAAGTTTGTTTATGCTTGTTTGTGAGTGGCGCTTTTTTTTTTTTAATGGGATCATGAAGATAACATCTAATAGTCCAAGAAACATGAGAAGAAAAGACAAAAAGGTTTTATGCTGGAATGGCTGGGTGGGAAGGGGGTGAAAAAATATGTATTTTTTGTAGATGGTAAACTTGAAAATAGATTATTTCAGAAAAAAGATTAATGAGTCTAATTTGAGGCATGGTGAGTTTGAGTTACTGACAGATTATTCAGGTGGAGCTGGATATGCAGTCCAGGAAATTAGAAGAAGGCTCCAAGTTGGAGAAAAAACAAATGCAAAACAAACAAACAAATAAAAAATCAACGAAATAATTGATTCCTATCACCACAGTAACAAAATGAGGAATTCTGCAAAAGTTATGTGAGATCTCCAAGGGAGAATGTATAGAAGAAGAAGGAAATTTGATAATTTTATTAGACTTGATACCTGTTACCTCTTACTATTTTCTGTTTTACACTCAAAACATTATTCTTGGTAAAAGACTGAAATTCAGTTTTGCCAGACAGATAAATCTTGGTGTGTTCATGTGTGTGTTTGACATCAGAAAGAACCTTGCATTCAGTGTGATGAGTGACATTGTATGATATCAGTGATTTGTATTATATCAGATATGGTTTCCCCCAGAAGCTGAAATACTACTTTACTGAAAGCCTGAGAGGTAAGGCTGCCCACTGAATTTCCAACCAAGCTTTAAAATGTCTCCTGTAGTGATAAAGTATGCCTCAGACATCCACAGATAACAGTGATAATCTGCAGTACATTTTTCAGGGAAAGTCTCAACAAAAGCTCATAGAGCAATAGGCATCTCAGAGGATTTACAATTTGCCAGGCTCTTGTTCTGCTAAGTCCATCACCCTAATTTGCTCCTGGGTTGATTTATATGGAATTGCTCTTTCTCATTACTCACCCTGTCCTTTTAAACAATGTTAAATTCTGGGCAGACAAGTATTGCTACAAGAAATACCTTAGGAGAATGAATCGTTGCCTCACAATTAAGTGTTGGATGGTTACTTACAAAAGCATATTTTAAACATTTCTCTACTTCTAGAGGTCGTTTGCTCTGCTGGTGGGTTGACTCATGCATGCCAGTGTTTTAGAAACTGTTCAACTTTCTGCTACTAGCAGGAAGCTGACTTGACCAAGAGGAAGGGTGGGAAGAGTGGGAAGGGGTGGCCGGGTCTCTCAGCAGATGTTATAGAGCATGGAATTGGAGAGTAAGTGACAAAAGATGGGCCCTCAGAAAGAGGATAAGTGTTATTTTATTAGTGTATTGTTTCTCAAACTCATATCCTGTGGAACCTCAGTTTTAGAAAATATATCCTTCTAAAAATTGTTCTTTTACTTGAGTAATTCTGAAAATACTGATTATTTCATTTCCTTTTGAGCTGTTCAAAGCACATTAGCATATAAATTTCCAGAGAAGTCCTACAGTGACATATTTTATTTTGCTTTCTATAATTCAGGGATTTCCAAATTTATTTGACCATAGACTCCATTCCTGCCTTATAATTTTTTAATTTGTAGCATTTTTAGTGTGTGCACCAAACCATGGTTTGATAAACATGACTAGTCTCTAGGCAGTGGGCCTTTCCAGGGCAGAGGCTATGTATTATTCCTCTTACATCTCCAGATCTTGGTAAAGCACTATCAACAGATTAAAATAATTAGGAAGTTATGAGTTTTATAAATTTACTGATTGTGTTTTTAATATAATTTATTTAATTGTACGTGTGTTTAATTTAATATTTAATGGAGGCTGTGTTTAATAACAGGCTGTGAAGTTTCCACAAATTTAACAATCAGCTCCATTAGTGATAGGAATCGGAAAAATTAGCCTGGAAACTCTTATCATAAATATAGTTGGAATTGTATGACAGCTGGAATGAGGGTGAGGCAGGTGGTTGAAGAACCAAGGATGAGGAGCATAAAGAGCAGTAGCGCATGGCTGCCATATAAGTCATTATCTGAAATTAACTCAGACTGCTCTGCCCTCATTGTGTGGGTTTCTAGGTTAGTCCACATATTTAAAAATATTTTTGGTGATTGTCACTGCTCCTCAATGGACATCCTTCAGGAATAATAAACTCCTTTTACACAACCATGGTACCTGATTATCTAATGTGAACACAATAAGCTCTCTGTTGGAAAACTTACCCTGAATTAATTCTTCTGTTTAAGGAGTTATCTGTGGCATAATGGATACAAGAAGTATAAGGCAACAAGTGAAAGATGGTGTGCAGTTTGAATTCTAATATGTTTAATGTCATTTATGTTTATATTTTCTGAAGTATCCTGGGTACATGAGTTTTGAAAAATAAAAGAATGGTACTTGCGTGCAATGGATTTCATGGTGACAGAGGACACAATTAAGGAAGTGCCGGCTCTTGTTATTATCAACTGCATACACAGAACAATGGATTTCCCCCCTTAAAGAGATTTCAATGCGATGTTTCATATTTGTGACCTCTGACATTCACATCACTGTTGGTTTACACTGTATTTCTTTTTTTTAAAGATTTTATTTATTTATTTGAGAGAGAGAGAGAGAGAGAATGAGAGATAGAGAGCACGAGAGGGAAGCAGGTCAGAGGGAGAAGCAGACTCCCTGCTGAGCAGGGAGCCCGATGCGGGACTCGATCCCGGGACTCCAGGATCATAACCTGAGCCGAAAGGCAGTCGCTTAACCAACTGAGCCACCCAAGCGCCCTATACGGTATTTCAATAGACTTTTCTACATCCATCCATCACCTTCCTCTGCTTCCTCTCTTTTCTATTAACATTTTTTCAGATACCATTTTATTTTAAATAGGTATGAAATTAAGGAATATGTACAGGAAGTGTCTTAAGGGAATTAACATTTACTGAGTAGGTTATGTATCTTAGGCGCTTTATTTAGTGTCTCAATCCTTGAAAAAATCTTACAAAGCCTTTAAAAGAGGATTAATACCTCTTAGTGTGAGTTCAAATAGCGAGTACATGCAAGCACTAAGATTGAGCTTAGTTCCAATTCTTTAATGGGCATATGCTATTTTGTGTATAAAGCATGTCCTCCTTTGAGCAAACATTTTCTCCTCCATGATTAGCATCAACGTTGGTTCAGAGATACTTAGGTAGACCTGATTCTAACCCCTCTTATCTGAAGGAAATATTTCAGCCTCCTGGTGATACTGGCTGGCTCAAGGTGAGGCACATGAACCAAACCCAGTCAATCAGACTCCTCTGCCAAGTCATTAGGGGAAAAATGCCTGCATTTTCTCTGGAATTAAGAGCTATAAATTTAAGCTGGGCTTGGAGCTGAATAAGGCTTTCCTGTCATCATTTGCAAAAGCAAAAACAAACAAAACAATAAGCAAAACAAAACAAAACAAAAAAACCTGTCTGAAAATAAGGCAAAAACAAATAGAGTCAAGAAAAGGAGAGAAAGATAGTATCTTCATGTTAGTGTTTGAAAACATGAATGCAACTGTACCTGAAACTGAATTTAACCCAAAGCTTCTCACTTTTATCAGCCAACATTCCTCTTTTGCTTAAACCAATTTGAGCTGAGTCCCTTCCCTTGAACCTGAAGTATCTGACCAGTAACAATTGCTAAGTTAATTTTCTGGGCACACTGTCATCTTTTTTTTTCTATAAACTTCAATATTTGAGGCACACCACACATCTTTTTTTCTATAAACTTCAATATTTGAGGCAATTAATTTAACTCAAAATGCATTATTAGAATCCAGCAATGAAGAATGATGAATCACAGAGGCACTGTGAACATTCAGAGGTGATGGATAGCATGGCCCCTGCTCTTTAAGAGCCTAAAAACTACTTTCCAGGAGACAGACAAATATGGAAGCAAACATCAGTAATATAAGGCAGAGTATAGTAAGTTCTGTACTAGTAATTAAAAATTCCATGGGAACCAGATAGGAAAAGACATTCTACTTGGATATTCCATATTTTAAGAAATGTTTTCCAAAAGGACTAGGATTTTAGCTGGACTTTGTAGAATAAGTATGATTCAAATAGATAGAGATTGAAAACTGATATTTCTGACTGAAGGGGCAATGTGAATATGAGTAGAAAGGCTTCACAGCAGAGAGCATGTTAAGAACAATTTTGGTGGATCAATAGGAGTGAAATCGGAGATATTATGTGGATTGTTGCAGAATCTTGGGAAAAACCGTTTTAGTATATACTGTGAACAACTGAGAATATGAAGCCAAGCAATTTGACCTTTGTTCAAATGCATTAATTTAGAGAAACTAATACAAGGTAAGAATGTGGGGCTGAAATAAAATTTGGATGAATGTACAATTATAAATTCTTAGAAATTATGATTGGGGGTAATGCTTCTTCTGTACCTGAGATTTCCTTCATGTTGTATAGAACTCCATGGTGCAGCTCAGCTGTCTCAGCTTCTCTTTGCCCCTAAACGCCTTCAAAGCAGAGGTGGAGTTACTTGCGTGATTGGTAGTTTGAGAATAACTGACTATCCTCCACTAAGTTTGATAATCCCCCTTATCTGTAGTTTTATGTTCTGCAGTTTCAGTTACCTACAGTCAATCGTGGTGGTGAAGAAGATGATCCCCCTTCTGATGTACAGTTAGAAGACCAGTAATAGCCCAACATTACATCACGAGTCTCCATCATTCGCTTCCCTACATCCCACATGTAGGCATCTTACCTATCTCACATCATCTTGAGAAGGGTGAGCCCAATAAAAGAAGATATTTTGAGAGAGAGAGGGAGATCACATTCACATGACTTTTATCACAGTATATTGTTATAATTGTTCTATTTTATTAGTAATAATTGTTGTTAATCTCTTACTGTGCCTAATTTATCAAACTTTATTATAAGTGTATATGTATAGGAAAAATCACAGTATATATACGGTTCAGTATTTAAAGTCACGGTTTCAGGCATCCCCTGGGGTTCTTGAAAAGTATCTGACCCATGGATAAGGGGGTGCTACTAAAGTTCCTTTCTTCTTTTTGGAAGTAAGACAGCTCTAGCAAAAAAAATGGTCAAAGCTCTACCCTTATGTGGGTTGGCATCCTACCTGAGGAGTTGTGTCTCATCCAATGTTGCTTTTGACTAGAAGAACAAGTCGAGCTAATTCTAGGGTCTACTGAGTGTAGGATGACTTTGCTTATAGATATGTCCACCCAAGCCATGTTTTCCATCTAGCTTTTATTTTTAGTAAAGATGATATGGCTTCTATCTTCCATTAATTTGTTATAGTGAATTTTTTTTTCATAACCTAGGTAGAGAAAACAGGTATTATTCATTGGACCACCCAAACATCCCTGCATTGGATGGGCCAGGAAAGTCACAAAATGAGAAAGAGAGAAACAGTTGAGGAGCAAGACACCCAAACAGTGGCTGGCTGTGCTGGTATACCAGGTCTTCGCACTGTGAACTTCAGTGGGTGGGACATGTGTTTTAATCTCTGTGGTTTGTAACATCATGCATTGGACTGAGCAGGTTGTTATAATTGTGTGATGGTTTTCTAACTGCTGAATCTTAGTCAAAAGGCTTTAGGCTGGCCATAGGATATTTTGACTTTTGTGGATGACTGCAGTTTTAGGTGGCTTTGTCCAAAGGAAATGGATATTTCTTTAGAGCCAGGCCTGTATATGGCGATGTGAAAGTCTCATTAAAATTCCATGGGCTTCATAATTGGCCCCAGCAGACACAGCCATCCTAGATAATAAGTGTTGGCCACTATGGCTTCAGCAAAGATGTAGATGACCCAGAGAGGATTATGACAGAGTTTATTTTACTGCAACTATGAACTACATTTAGCTTCCATAGATAGGCAATGGGGTCTTCAACAGACTTAAGAGGTCAGCAAAATTGGGAGGGGCCCTAAAGGGTCTTAAAGGGTCAGAGCTTACTATACAGGAAAAACTTTTCCTAAGCAACATGAGAAAGGGCAATTGATTTGACTATAGAGGTAAGATTCGTTCTAAACAAAGGCCTTGCTGTTTTATTTTATTTTTTAATTGTTTTAAATTTTATTTTATTTAAATTCAATTAATTAACATATAGTTTATTACTAGTTTCAAAGGTAGAGCTCAGTGATTCATCAGTGGCATATAATACCCAATACTCATTACTTCACGTGCCCTCCCTTAATGCCCATCACCCAGTTACCCCATCCGCCCACCCACCTCCCCTCCAACAACCCTCAGTTTGTTTCCTAAGAGTCTCTTATTGTTTGTCTTCCTCTCTGATTTCATCTTACTTTATTTTTCCCTCCCTTCCCCTATGATTACCTGTTTTGTTTCTTAACTTCCATGTATGAGTAAAATTATATGACAGTTGTCTTTCTCTGATTGACTTATTTCACTTAGCATAATACCCTCTAGTTCCATCCATGTCATCGCAAATGGTAAGATTTCATTTTTTGATTGCTGAGTAATATTCATATATATATATATATATATATATATTTATCCATTCAATGAACATTTGGGCTTTTTCCATAGTTTGGCTATTGTGGACATTGCTATAAACAAGGGGTGAAGGTGCCCCTTCAGATCACTATGTTTGTATCCTTGGGGCAAATACCTAGTAATGCAATTGTTGGGTCATGGGTAGCTCTATTTTTAACTTTTTTGAGGAACCTCCATACCATTTTCCAGAGTGTCCATACCAGCTTGCATTCCCACCAGCAGTGTAAGAGGGTTCCCCTTTCTCATATCCTCACCAACATTTGTTGTTTCTTGTCTTGCTAATTTTAGCCATTCTGACTAGTGTGAGGTGGTACCCCACTGTGGTTTTGATTTGTATTACCCTGATGTCAAGTGATGTGGAGAATTATTTCATGTGTCTGTTGGCCATTTGTATGTCTTCTTTGGAGAAATGTCTGTTCATGTCTTCTGCCCATTTCTTGACTGGATTATTTGTTTTTTAGTGTGTTGAGATTGATGAGTTCTTTCTTGGATACTAGTCCTTTATTTGATAAGACATTGCTATTTTAAACTTCAAGGCAGCCCAGTTCAGATGTACAAGAGTGAGCCAATCAAGGCTAACTTAAAGTGTTAAGCCCAGCTTAGGTAGGCAGTGAATGACAATTCCATTTATTTATTTATTTTTTCTTATTTTGGTTATTTATTTATTTATTTACTTTTGGTTTTATTTTTATGTTATGTTAATCACCATACATTACATCATTAGTTTTTAATGTAGTGTTCCATGATTCATTGTTTGTGCATAACACCCAGTGCTCCATGCAGAACGTGCCCTCTTTAATACCCATCACCAGGCTAACCCATCCACCCACCTCCCTCCCCTCTAGAACCCTCAGTTTGTTTTTCAGAGTCCATCATCTCTCATGGTTTGTTTCCCCCTCTGATTTCCCTCCCTTCATTCTTCCCCTCCTGCTATCTTCTTCTTTTTTTTTTTCTTAACGCATATGGCATTATTTGTTTCAGAGGTACAGGTCTGTGATTCAACAGTCTTGCACACTTCACAGTGCTCACCATAGCACATACCCTCCCCAATGTCTATCACCCAGCCACCACCTCCCTCCCACCTCCCACCACTCCAGCAACCCTCAGTTTGTTTCCTGAGCTTAAGAATTCCTCATATCAGTGAGATCATATGATACATGTCTTTCTCTGATTGACTTATTTCACTCAGCATACCACCCTCCAGTTCTATCCACGTCGTTGCAAATGGCAAGATCTCATTCCTTTGATGGCTGCATAATATTCCATTGTGTATATGTACCACATCTTCTTTATCCATTCATCAATGACAATTCCATTTAAACTGAAAATGTCTTGGCTCATTACAGTGGCACATTATGTAATTACAAAGAGCTTGGGCTCATTTAAGTGCTGAGGTGCTGGAAACATGAGGCTCAAAAGAGAAAATGGAATTAAAAATGTTATGAATATGTAGACTCCTCCCCAACCCATCTTCTGCCTTGAGAAATGGTTAATGGGCAGAATCAAAGCTAACCACTGACTGAGGGATTATCTCAGCTAAGTTCAAATGTTGTGGAATGTGGACAACATGTATACACTGACAATATCACAGTAAGGACAAAAGCAAGAAGACATTTTTTTAAAATTATCTTTATTTTATTTTCCCATCTATCTGCCTTTATACAGATACCACTGAATGTCTGCTGTGATAGGCAGTGGTTCAACCATAGGGGTAAGAATCACTGTAAATACAGGTCTTGCTGTTTTAATCTTCAATCTTTGCCAATGCCAAATACACATTCTAGGTACATGATTTTCTTTGGATAGCTATTTAAGAGTTGGGTATTGGCCTCTAAATTCAGTAAATGTGGAGCCAGTTCTTTGATACTCATGAGTGTGCATTTCACTCTTAGGGCATGTTAAAAGTAAGGATCCTGAGAATTTGGGATTAAGTTAATACAATCCCTGGGGATACAATTCCAGGGAGAAAAAGCCCAGGTGGCAGTTGCTAAAAGAACCCCAATATACTGGGCATTGACAATCTCTCTAGCTGAGATGGAGAAGAATAAAAAGTTGAAGATAATTCATTTTAGGCTTTAACTTCTTTTAATTTTTAACTCATAAGAGCAAGACAATTTGATTTCAGACTTTAATACCTTCAGACTTTAACATCTTTGGATGTAAAGTGCAATTGGAAATAATCTTTGAACTTTAATTTCTCCTTGGTAATTTCATAATTAGAGGCAATTTACATTCAAATTTGAGATATATCCTTTTTTTGGCATTTTATTATATGAGTATCTTTATGTCTTTTTATTGTAGAATCCTAATGCTTTTATATCATCTCAGGCAAAACTGTTGATTTACTGTTTTGGACAATGTGGATGGATGTAAGTTGGGGTGGGAAATAGGGTAGGGAATGAATACAGAATGAGGAATGTAAAGTGGCAGTGGGATTCATGTAATCAATGTCCTGCCTGGCATATTTGAAAGCCTGGTGGGGGCATAATGTAAACTACAGAGTAAGCATTCCAGAAAGAATGGCTGCCAAGAAGCAGTGGTTGTCAGTCTTCTATTTAATTGTCCCCTGGTACAAATCCATGTCCAGCAGTCCAGCAACCGAGGCCTTCTTGGTGATAAAGAGGAGGTTTTGTCTTCTTTTACTCTTTGCCATTCATTTGTCTTATTTCTTAATTGCTCAGAATTTGGGGAAGGAGTTGTAATGCCATTTACAGTGCAGCTGCAGATCTCAACATTATTGTTCAGGTACTAGTAACTTTCAAAAACCAAATTAAAGAATGCAAGAAGCAAAGAATATTCTTTAAAATTGGCCAAAAAAATTAAGCATAAGATACCACTTTACCAAAAGAGTAGAAAATGGAAGAATCTATTATGTGTAGCATTTTTTTAAGATTTCATTTATTTATTTGAGAGAGAGAGAGAGAGCATGGTGAAAGACAGAGACAGAAGCAGACTCCCCCGCTGAGCAGGGAGCCTGATATGGGGCTTTATCTCGAGACTTTGGGATCATGACCTGAGCTGAAGGCAGATGCTTAACTGATCAAGCCACCCAGGAGCCCCTATGTGTAGTATTTTTAAAGTAAATTTGTACAATGACATTGTTGGAGAACTGACTTGTGGTCACTACACTGCTTTTTGCAGGATCTCTGACTTGAGGCCATTGAGTTGATCTCTTGGAACCTCATGAGTAAGATGGCAATAATGATATGTGACTGGTCTGAGGCCAGGGAATGAGGTCAAATGATATTTTAAAGGAATATTCGAGGTGGAAATCTGCAGTTTGATTTGTCATCAGTGCACATATCAACACACATGTGTAGATTTTGCATGTTATCTGGGATTAGCGCTGTCCATTAGAAGTAGAAATACAATATCTAATTTAAACTTGCTAGAAGCCATATTAAAAGTAAAAGGAAACAGAAAAATTCAATTTAATAGTCTATTTTATCAAAATATAACATTGTAATATGCAGTTAAAATAAGAACTACAATGACATTTTAGATGATTTTTTTAAATAAGTCTTTAAAATATGGTGTGTATTTTATACATATAGCACATCTCAGTTTGAAGCAGACACATGAGTTGTTTAATAGCCACATGTAGCTTGTGACTTCCATATGGGACTGCAGAGATAGAGAACAATAAAGCAGACATTGAGGGAAATTAGGCTTATTTGGAGCAACACAGTTAATATTCTAGAGTTGGTCTCATGTTAAAAATTAAAAATAAATAAATAAATAAACAAATAAATAAAACTCCCATAGTCAATCATGATATGTCCAGATCATAAAACAGGAATTGTTTTATTTAGAGCAGGAATTGTGCTCAACAGAGGATGAGTGACCTACCAAGGCCACACAGGGAATTAACAGCAGTACTGGACCCAAAGGACATCCCTCCTGTGCTCACACTGAGGGCACATCATGTGAGAGGGTGCTGGGATGCTCCCTACTTTGCACCCCATAAGAGTATTCTACCTACTCTTGAGCAACCAAAGAAGTGGGGAGTACCATGGGGCTCCCACAGCATGCTGGGTGCCTTATATATGTTCACATTTTTTTAGCATTTTGTAAATGCTTTAATGACAAACTGCCATCTTAGAGATGGGAATGTGCTACTCACCATTGTATATATTACAAAAAAGATGGCCTAGCTTCATTCCACTCTAAGTCAGACAGGATAAACACCACATTTTTACAACTAAGTAGAAATGCCTTTTACATTCCCAGGTTTTAAAATCTTCCTCTTGGCAACCTCAGTGATCCATTACTATCGACCTTTGCATTTCATTTATCCTGCAGATTAGATTTGCAAATAAGAATTGTAGATTCTCTCTTCATTCTGAGCTATGCATTTTCACATACTATGTTATGTTCATTGAGCCAGGTTTTAAAGTGTGGAAATTAAAACTCAACAAGAGAAAATCATGTACACCATCTTTAACCTCAAGAATTATAGTAATATACGACATTACCTGGATCGTGCACATTGACAGAAAGTTGTAAGATGGATTATGGGGTGAAATGTCTGATGGAATAGAGAGGCTGTAACAATAAATAATGCTCAAGTGGGAATATACAGGAGCTTTGAGTTCTAAAGCAAATAGATTCCCTTACCTGGGCAAATTGGAGTGATTAAATTCTCAAACAACCAGGAGACTCTCTTGAGCAACACCACAGTCTTAGGGTATGACCGTAGGCAAGTCACTTACCCATATGGTACCCATTTTCCTAGCTTCAAAGTGGTGTTCATAATCTGTATTCAGCCAGATAATGTTTACAGAGATCTTTGAGATACTTGGATGAAACGCTCCATTTACATGTAAAGTAGTGTTATTTTTCAACCCCCCCCCCACCCCGCTGACTACTCTACAGCAGGTGTACTACAGGAAAGCAAATGTGGAAGAAGAAAAGGAAGATTGGCCCCTTAAATGATGAAAATTTGATTATCCCAAATTGGATCATTCTGAAAGGGGGGCATTGTGTTGCATTTATTAACCATTTCCAAACAGACTTCACTTTGGATGAGCAAACAAACAGAGGGAGACATAGCCTTTTCCCAACATGAGAATCAAAATCTGAGATAAGAATAAAGCCACTAAAATTCTGAGCATAATCCCACTAAAAACTGCTTCCACTACATGGACCTGGCTTCCAATAGTGCGCAACACTGGGAAAGTTAGGAAGATTCTGAATTCCACCACTTTGGTCCCAGGTTATATTTATGTATGTCTAGATACATATTTGCAGCTAAGTTATCATTGACATTATTGTCTTCTATTAATTGAGGTTCAATGATTCCTTGACGAATTTTAAATCCCACTGATTCATAATGTTACACATCCTAAATGAAAATACCTATGAAATAAATTACAAAGCTTTTTGGGTGTGCTCTAAAAGCACACAGGAATGAAGTGGAAGTGATGGGTGGGGTGAATAAACACTATGTTTGGTATCCTAAGACATGGATTATGCTCAAAGTATTTCCAGCAAAATTTGCTGGGTGAGCCCCACCATATTCAGTCTTCTTGTTTCTAAAATAAGGAATTTTGTTTCTAAAAAAAACCCCAGTACCTAAGATCCGTTCCAGGTCTTATGTTCTACAATTACTTGCTTTTTAACATCTTCATTGTTGCTGCAACGAATTTACATCCTTCTCTTTTATGCATTTTTGTTCATCCTTGTGGCGGGCATATCTGTATATTAGCTCCTGGAACCCTTGCAATATCCCTATGAGACAGGCGTTACTCCCTCCTTACTCCCTCTGTTAGTGTAGATGTGGATTATAAGCAGGTGAGGTTACATTACCTAGTCAAGGTCACACTAGGTAAGTAGCAAAAGGAAGAATTTTAACTAGCTGTAAGTGACTCCTCAGCATATAATGTTCCCACTATACTAGACTACTTCTTAAAAACAGCGTTGCCTCTCATATTTCTCTTACTGGGCATACCTATTTGATATCACTCACCTTGCCACTTACCTTTAACTGTTTTGAAACAATGAAATATGTGCATATGAAATTTGGTAGAATAGAAATTATTTCTTTGAGTAGCTTTTTGAAAAGATTCTGGCCGGCCTGAACAATTACTGATGAAATTAATGTCATCCTGGTAACCCCTAAAAGTGCCTGACATTCTTTCTTAGTGACTAATTATTTTACAGACAGTGTTTTAATTGCAGGATGTGGGAGGTAGTTTCTATAAATGCTTAACATTACAAGGGGACATGATCTACAATACTCACATCATTACACTTGCTACCAAGAATAAGCACGCTTTGGGGACCAATGACATTTGTCAAAAGAAGCCCATGTGTTCTGTGGAGGGCAGGAGGCCAGGCCCAGGAAAGGCAGCCTGCTAATTGTCTTATGCTGAGTGCTTTTAATTATTTACTAGAAGGAAGATACAAGAGATCCAGGCCTTCTCCAGAGAGATGGCTGTTCAGAGAACAGGATACATAAAATCACTGAGTGAACTGAAATCGACGTCTAAAATAAAATACCCCCGTACAATTTTCAGGTAGTTTGCAACCATTACAAAATAGAAGCTGAGGAAGCTGCCTAAAGATAGCCTGAATGGGAATTATAGGCTGATTATTCATCACTTGTCTACTGTCTGTCTCTCTCACACTGACATAAGCTCTCTGAGGACAAGGGCTTCCTCTTGCCTTTTCCCAGCTGTCAACTGGTGTGTAGAGCACCATCTGGTATATTGTATGTTGTTAAATTAATTAATAAAGGTCACTGGAGGGAAACCACAGATCTTGGTTCTAAACATTGCTCTAAACCTGACATGGTAGGTGGCTCAAGGTAGTGTTTAAGACCCCAATCAAAAATCCAATGACACCATGGATATTTTTAAGTATGGTCTGTGGATTTTGGCATCTGAACAACAAGAGAAAAGTTTAAAATGTTTAAAATGTTAAAAATGATAAAAAATGTTTAAAGTACTTAAAATGTTTAGATGGACAGATTCAAGATATCTAGGAATGGGGTCTTATCATTTCACCTATGAACTCTTAAGCAGACCAAAGTTTCAGAACCAAACACTGAATTCAAGGACCTGATTCATTCATTCATGAACTGATTTCCTCAGTCAACACATTCACTAATTTAATCCATATTTACTGATGCCAACTATGTGCCAGGCATTCCTCAAAATATTGAGATGTCCTGTCTAAACCAAACCAAAGTCCTGCTCATGTAGAACTCACATTTCTAGTTGGAATACACACACACACACACACACACACACACACACACACACACACACACACACACACACACCCATCCATGTGTGCATGGGCATGCAGGTGCTAAACAAGTTTATGTGGGACACTGAGGGTTCTGACGTGCTTTGAAGGAAAATCTGGTGCTTGGGTGCTCTTTGATATATGATGGTCTCTTTGATGAGATGACATTTGAGCAGAAGGAATTAACTATGAGGATATATAACAAAAGGCTACAGATAGAATAGAAAATGCAAAGGCCCTTAACAGGAGAGGCTTGGCATGTTTGAGGAGCAGCAAAGAAACCAGGATAGCTTGTGAATGGGCAGGGGAAGATCTTGTAAGGCCAGAGTGAGGATTTGGATTTTACTCTAAGTGAGAAGCTGTGGTAGGTAGATATTTGTGAAGACCCCCAGAATAACAGGATATCCCCCTCTGCTATAGATACCCTTATGATACCTTTCCAGAGTGTGATTTTGATGGATAGTAACTACCATGAATAGATAACATTATATGACATGGAAGGTTTTATTTTTATTTTTTTAAAGATTTTATTTATTTATTTGACAGAGAGAGACATAGTGAGAGAAGGAACACAAGCAGGGGGAGTGGGAGAGGGAGAAGCAGGCTTCCCGTGGAGCAGGGAGCCCGATGCGGGGCTCGATCCCAGGACCCCGGGATCATGACCTGAGCCGAAGGCACACGTTTAACTACTGAGCCACCCAGGCGCCCCGACATGGGAGGTTTTAAAGAGAGAATTTATCCTCTGTGGGCCTGACCTGAGATTCGAAGTGAGAAAAATATCTCTGCCGGCCCAGAGAAGGATGGAAGCTCCTGTGATGTCCACAGATATAAGGAAATGAATTCAACCAATAACCTGCATATGTTTGGAAGAGAACTCCGAGCCTCAGATGGAACCACAGCCCTGGCTGAGATCTTCACTGCGGCCCCTGAGCCTTCCAACCTGGAGATTCCAGGGATGCTGTTCCCAGACAAGTTACAGAACTATGAGTTAATAAGTGGATGCTGTTTTAAGCTATGAGTTTGTGATAATTGTTTATACTCAAAAGAAAAAGAACAGAAGGTAATCACAGGAGGAAATTACTTTGTGTAGGGATGAGACAGACCATGCCATTGTTTTAGAAGACAGTACAAGACAGCCTGGCAGGGGGTGGGGGGAGTATCACAGTAGTTCAGGGAACAGGTGATGGTAGCTTCGACTAGGGGACTATTGTGAAAGATGTGAGAAGTAGCTGGAATATTTTAGAAGAGATGACTGGAGTTGCTGATTGATTGATGTGGGGCATTTAAAAAAAAGAAGAAGAAGAAGGAGAAAAGAAGGATGTGAGTGTCTCCCCAAGGATATTGGCTGGGACATTTGGAAGAAAGTAGAGAGTGCTGATGTTCCACAAAGGGAGGCTATGCAGTGAGAGTGGATGAGGAGGGGGGGAAATCAAGTGTTCATTTTGAGACATGTTAAGATTGAGATGCTCATAGTAACATTCAAACAGAGATGGCAAATATGCCATTGAATATAGGAATTTAGATCTCAAGGGTCAGACTGGAGTTGGAAATATTAATTTATGAGTTATTGACATATAGCTTACATCTAATGACATGGAGTGGAAATCACCAATGTTTGAAATGACACAGGAGAGACAAGATCTTGTGTCTAGCTCTCAGGCATTAGGCACTTACTCTAATCCAGATGTAACTGGTACTCCCCACTCCTTTGAGATTCTGGTAACTCTGTTTCAAAGTTCCTAAAGCCGACTGAGAAGGCATTCTAGAGAGGAAAGGAGGAATCCAGGAAAACAGTGCATCATGCAGTCAAGGAAGGGAGCATCTTAAACAGGAAAAGATATCGAAACTAATTACACACGGTTTAATTTAGATCAGTCAAGAGGTGGCTGTAGAATTTAACAAGTAGAAGGCTTGCAAGATCAGTTTCATTGTCATGATATAGGGAGAAATTGGAAAGCAATAGAGTAACGAGTAAAAAGAAGTTGAAGACTGCATGCGACAATGTGGAGAGCTTTCAAGAAGTTTGGATATGAAAGAGAAAGTAGGGAGAATTTGGTAACTGGAGAAAATGTGGAAATCAGGTATTTTAATCAAATTTTAAAAATTGGTAGGGCACCAATATGTTTCATAAACCAAAAAGTACACAAGCTTTTATAGTGAGAAGTCTCTGTCCACCGCCCCTTCTACTCCTGCCCAGTTTCCATCTGAATCCTACTTCAATGTCCACAGCTTTGTTTCTTTTGTATCCTGACAAGTTGCCTTACACATATATAAGCAAATCAAAATACAAGTTCTTATCTTGTTATCTTTATCTAAACAGAAGTTTGTTATTATTTATACAATTGTGTTCCTTGCTTTTTTTTACCTCACAATATATCTTGGGAATCTTTCCAATATCAGATCATAAAGGTTCCCTATTCTCTCGCACAGCATCATGCTACTTCATCGTACCATCAATTATTTAACCAATCGTTTATTGAAGGACCTCTCAATGTCCTCCCATTTTTTGTCTATTGCCAACAGGCTACAGTGGATAACCTTGTTCATGCCTCATTTTGCACAAGTATGTAATATATCCTCAAAGTGGATTTCTAGAGCAGGAATGTTGTACTTGTTATAGGCGATGTTGGTAGTGGCTTGTTGTTTTGTTCCTTTTGGTCACTTAAAAACTGGAAGCAGGTTGAGTGAGTTAATTACAGAAGAAAAGGCACCAGGAGAAAGTAAGAGGGCAGAGGTACAGAAAAAAGGGATAGTAAGGAATCAGCTTCCCCTAAAGGAGGACATAAAATGAAAACTACGAGGATGACTCCAAAACAAGAAGCAATCCTTCCAGCTTCTTGGCAAGAGGTCAATAGAATTATCATCCAGTACTTTGTCCTACCTTTGTGGAATTTGAGGTTAGGTCACCTGCTGAAAATGAAAGCACTATTTCTAGGATCAGAAGCTCGAGCAAAGTGAAAAGTTGTTGAAGTAGATACTATGGAGAAAATGAGGGAAACTCAAAAGAATTTCTGGGCAATGTTGTGGAACCAGTTGACATTGGAGAGTGTTCGTGTTGCTGTGTAGATGGAGGATATCTTCACAGAAGTCAAGTATTGAAACTGTAAGAGGACAATGGTCAGCTAATCAAGGAAAAGCTTCAGAGAACAGAAAATCAGCTCCATTTTAGCTTTTCCATTAACTAGAGTCAGCTTGGACCTGTGGAAAGCCCAGACACCTGCTATTCCTCCTGACTCTGCCACTTAAAACACAAGTGATCTTGGTGAAGTTGATCAACTAATCTCCATAGTTCCAGATTCTTTATTGGCAAATTGAAGTTCGTTCTTTCTTTCTTTCTTTCTTTCTTTTTTCTTTCTTTCTTTCTTTCTTTCTTTCTTCTTTCTTTCTTTCTTTCTTTCTTTCTTTCTTTCTTTCTTTCTTTCTTTCTTTCTTTCTTTCTTTCTTTCTTTTTCTTTCTTTCTTTCTTTCTTTCTTTCTATCTTTCTTTCTTTCTTTCTTTCTCTCTTTCTTTCTCTCTTTCTTTCTCTCTTTCTTTCTCTCTTTCTTTCTTTCTTTCTTTTTTCTTTCTTTCTTTCTTTCTTTCTTTCTTTCTTTCTTTCTTTCTTTCTTTTTCTTTCTTTCTTTCTTTCTTTCTTTCTTTCTTTCTTTCTTTCTTCTTTCTTTCTTCTTTCTTTCTTTCTTTCTCTCTTTCTTTCTTTCTTTCTTTCTTTCTTTCTTTCTTTCTTTCTTTCTTTCTTTCTTTCTTTTCTTCCTTCCTTCCTTCCTTCCTTCCTTCCTTCCTTCCTTCTTCTTTCATCTTTTATTTATTTTTATGTATTTTTATTATGTTCAATTAGCCAACATATAGTACATCATTAGTTTTTGATGCAGTGTTCAATGATTCATTAGTTGCATATAACACCCAGTGTTCATCACAACACATGCCCTCCTTAATACGCATCACCTGGTTACCCCAACCCCTCACCCCCTTCTTTCTGTAACCCTCAGCTTGGTTCCTGGAGTCCAGAGTCTCTTATGGTTTGTCTCTCTCTCTGATTTCCTCCCATTCAGTTTTCCCTCTCTTCCCCTGTGGTCCACCACACTATTCCTTATGTTCAACATATGAGTCAAACCACATGATAGTTGTCTTTTTCTGCTTGACTTATTTCACTTAGCATAATCCCCTCCAGTTCCATCCATGTCAGTGCAAATGGTGAGTATTCATCCTTTCCGATGGCTGAAGAAGTGTTCTTTGTAAAAAATTTCTAGTATATGTAAAGAGCTAAATGATATGCAGTTTAAGGATACACTTGGTTTTAGGAACTAATCAATAATATATATGAAAGAGCTTTTAAGAATGAAACAAACTCCATATGCATGCTGTCACCAGGTCGGTGTTGCTCATTGTCTGAAGTTGTACAACGTTTTTGAGGAGTTTATAACTATTTTTTTTTACAGCTGGTAGTACAGATTATTTCTGATGATACCATAGATTATGATAATCAGAACAGAGTTTTAAAAATAAATATGTATTTATATTTTAGGTATGCCTAGATAGGTAGATAGATGTGTTTATCATATTTTTAAATTTTTAAAAACATTTTCATTGAAATTCTAGTTAGTTAACATACAACATAATATTAGTTTTGGGTGTACAATTTAGTGATTCAATACTTCCATTCAACACCCGGTGCTCATCACAATAAGTGCACTCCTTAATCCCCATCACCTATTTCACCCATCTCCTGTTTATTGTATTTTTAAATCAAATTCCAATTTATAGAAAGAGGCACAATTTTCTAAGTTGTTATTGCCATAGTAGAACTTCTTACCTTTAAAGCAAGCACCTGCCATCCACTAGCCTATTATTTTTCATTACTTTTCTCACGCCCCTTGTGAAATAGGACATGGCTAGAACTCTAATGGGTATAAATGTGTTTTGAGTGTATATCATGTTCTACTTATATTGATGCTATTAGAGTAACCGACCAATCTCCAGGATTTTCCTGCTTTTAGCACTGAAATTCCCAAGTCCAGGAAAATGCTCAGTCTCCCGCAAATTGGAGTAGTAGTGTTTAGTTTGTCACCCTTATGCTAGTTATCTTTAGTATAATTTAATTGAGTAAATGAATATTTGATGAGAGCATGCCATGTGCTGGTCACTGAGAAAGCTATAAGCATAAATGGGTTGTGGGTGCGATGAAGGAAACTATACAGTGAGAGAGCATAGGCTACTGAATCATACAGCTCAGGGCTTGTAATTTTAGTTCTACCAGTTACTAACTATCAGTCCGTAGGCTCAGGGAAATCTCTCTCTCAGAGCCTTATTTTCCCATATGAAATATGGAGATGATAACAGTATTAATTCAGAAAGTTTCTTTATACTTAAATCATATTGTGTATGCTTCTTTGCATATCTAGCAACTGGTCTGGAAATGAGCTGATACTCAATATATCCTAGTTTATTCTCTCACCTCTATCAGTAGCTGGTCCAATTGAATTAGGGAAATAGCGGAAGAATGAGCAGAAGACAATTGAATTACACCTGGAGTGGAGCAGAAAGTTGAGGCAACTCTAAAGGACTTACTGCAGACTTGAATTCCTATCTTTGACCAACTATAGTTATAGTTATCAGAATGGTATGATTGATGAACAGCCGAAATCTGCCTTCTATTTTCCATTAGGACAGGATTAGATATTCCATAAAGGAGACATGTCCTACCAGTGGGTCACGTGGAAGAAGAGGGAGAGATGAGAAGCAAGCATGTGTTTCAACATGGTTTCCAATAAAGGACAGCAAACTGTGTTTGTGTGTATGTGTGTGTGTATTTATTTCCAGGCAATTTAATGATGTCTCGTACCCTATCTGCTCTAAGAGTTCACTGGAGAAGGATGGTGAATACTATTTTTCCCAGAAGCTCTGAGTTAGGACTGACTCTGGCAGTGGAAGGGTACCTCAAAGGAATGAGGCAGTTCAGAAGTATGGCTCAGCTCCTGAGGTGGGATGCAGTTGACATCAGCAATACAGTGGTTTCTTGTGAACATTGAGGAAGCAATTTCAGGAGCCTTGATTTTATGAGCAACACAGAAGAGGCAATTACACAAATCTCAAGGACAATTAGAAAGACAATTGTATGGTTTCACTCATATGTGGAATATAAGAAACAAAACAGAGGTCATAGGGGAAGGGAGGTAAAAATAAAATAAGATGGAATCAGAGAGGGAGACAAACCATAAGAGATTCTTAACTATAGTAAACTGAGGGTAGCTGGAGGGGAGGTGGGTCGGGGGATGGGGTAACTGGGTGATGGACATTAAGTAGGGCATGTGATGTAATGAGCACTGGCTGTTGTATGAAATTGATGAATAACTGAATTCTACCTCTGAAACTAATGATATACTATATGTAAATTAATTGAATTTAAATAATATAAGATAAAAAAGTCATTTTAATATTTCTGAAGAGTATGCATCCTCCCCAGGTGGTAAATGCATCCAGCCACTCTCTGAAAGAGGCAAAAATTACCTGTTGGCCACAAGGCCAGAAGGTTGAAGGTTTCTGATTGCCGTCCCTGGGCAGAATTTTTACCAGTCAGATTGGTTCTTTTTTCAAAAAGTAAGAGGATTTCAGGGATAGATTTTAATAGTCCCTTCTAATGAATTATAATGAAATTCATTACAAAAGCTAAAGAAAAGTCCATGGTTGGAAACCCTGACAGAGAAAACCTCTGAATATTTCCAAACCTTGACAGAGAAACCCTGTGAACATTTCCAAAGAAGGTCTTTTTGGCTTTGCCTTTACCTACTGTGGAGCATAGGCTTATTCCTTATGTGTGTAATTATAACTGTGACAAGTGCTGGTAGAGACTGGAGATACAGAGATAGAGTTCAGTCCTCAGCAAGAAAACACTGTAGGGGACAAGAACAGATATAGAAAATAAATAATAAAATATCCCAGGTGATGTAGTTGAAATCTATGCAAGATGGAGTCTGGCCCACAGATGATGAGGGCATGAAATTAGCCAATAAAAAAAATGAGACTTCTGAAAGATGTACACCTATTTTCCAAGAATTGTTGGATATAATGATAATAATATATTTATATAATGCCAAAATATTTATATAATATCATAATATAAGTGTATGATAAAATGTAATACAATATAATACCTAATTTTTCAGTACTGGCAGTGATTCAGTCACTACACTAGTTCCTGTGTTCTTGGGTCCATAGAAGCACGAAGAAGGTAGAGAGGTGTTAGCTCAGGAATCTTAGGAACTGTCATTAATTCACCCTGACAGGCACGGGGTCACATATTCATGTGTGTGAAGGGCTGGTAGTAATAGACCAGCCTGAAGAAGGAGGCAGCAGACAAATCATGAAGCACATGACATTTCTTGGGAGAGAGTTTGGAGTCTTCAAATAGGAGTCCTAACACTGGTCAGAAATATCGACTGCCCTCATGGTCTCATGGTCAGCTACTAGCAGGGTCTAGGACTTGCTTACTGTGCCAAGGTCACGTGTCAGGTACACATCCTTTTTAGTGTGTCCTGTGGCAGAGAATGGTCAGAGTTGGGATGTAGTATGCATTATATAGTACATGTTTATATAAACTGAAAACATCTTCCCCCAAAACATGTTAAGATATAAGTATATTGGCAGAGGAAAAATAAAATAATTTTAATACAGAAATAATTAAACTTGACCTGATGATGGCATTTTCTTTTTTTTTAAGATTTTTAGGGTGCCTGGGTGGCTCAGTTGGTTAAGTGACTGCCTTCGGTTCAGGTCATGATCCTGGAGTCCCGGGATCAAGTCCCGTATCAGGCTCCCTGCTCAGCAGAGAGTCTGCTTCTCCCTCTGACCCTCCCCCTTCTCATGCACTCTCTCTCTCTCTCAAATAAATAAATAAAAAATCTTAAAAAAAAAGATTTTTAAAAATTTATTTGTCAGAGAGAGAGAGAGCACAAGGAGGGGAAGCAGCAAGCAAAAGGAAAAGCAGGCTCCCCACTGAGCAGCTAGCCCCATGCGGGGCTCGATCCTAGAACCCTGGGATCGTGACCTGAGCAGAAAGCAGATGCTTAACCAACTGAGCCACCCAGGTGTCCCATGATGATGGCATTGTCATCTTTTGAAACAGTTAATGGCTCCTATTGCTTCTTTGATACATGGCAAGCCTTCCAGCCTGAAATTCAAGATTCTCCATAACCTGTCCTAGGCTCAGTCTTTCAAGTAAATTTTCTCCCACTAAATTGCTTTTCTCTCTCCCTTATTGGTTTCACTCTAGATTCTGACGAACCTCAGAATCTGACTGGTGGCCCAAGGCATTTCCCCTTTCACAGTCTTTAATATATCACTGGGTTTCTAGCAGTGGCTTTGGAAATTTGTAGCTGTGTGGTTTTGGGCAAATGACAAAAAATGCTTAGGGATTCATCTTTATCTGGTGCAAAATGGAAAGAGTAAACCCTGCTCCACTGCCTCACAGAGTTGTCCTTTTGTCATTCACCCAACTAATATTTAATGTTCACTTGTGGTGGGTCATGCACTGTTTTAGGCATTGGGAACAGCACTGATGAAGAAGATGAAGCATTCCACCTTGGTGAGTCCTATAATCTAGAGGGTAGAGAAAGTAGAAATTAAAATATGAGTTATAAAACACCATAGAGGATAATCAGTGCTATCAAGAAAAATGTGAATTACAGAAAAGAGAGTAAGGAGTCAGAAGGAATGAACATATGTATCAAACACCATGACATAATGCAAATAAATTACAAATGGTACCTAAATGCTCTGACATACACTGCTAAACTGGCATTTGGGTTGTGCTCAAACACTCCAAGCACTGCATTAAGCACTTCAAAGGTATTACCACTTAATTCTCCCAACAAACCTAGGCAGGTATTATTGTTAGCGTCAATGTGTTATAAATGAGAAAATTAAGATACAGAGAAGGATAGGATTAAAATAAGAATAGTATGTATGCTAGTTGAAGAGAAATAGTTAACCATACCCTCCAAAACTCAGACATACACCCTCCACACTAGCACACACACGCACAAACTACACAAGCAAGTGAATATACTCCCTCAGAAGCCCAAAGACTAGTTTAGAATAGGCTTGATGTCATGTAATTTCACTTGGAAGTTAGTTGCTCTTTGTTCTGATGTTTTTCAACTGGGAAATTCATAGCAGAATGAGACAAACCATAAGAGACTCTTAATCATAGGAAACAAACTGAGGGTTGCTGGAGGGGAGGGGTGGGGGGATGGGGTAACTGGGTGATAGACATTAAAGAGGGCACATGATGTAATGAACACTCTGTGTAATATGCAACTGATGAATCACTAAATTATGTCTGAAACTATAATACACTATATGTTAATTAATTGAATTTAAATTTTAAAAAAAGAATACAAAAAATAAAATAGCACAGAAAGGAAGATGGAGGGAAGCCAGACCTGTAGGCATGGTCCTTCCTGACATTGATTGTGCCCATTCAGGCCCAAGAGAGAAAGGATCAGAGTAGAACAGCTGGGACCTGTCCTCATCATTCTGGTCCATTCCAGGTAAGCCATCTCTGGTTCTTTGGTTCTGTTTCCCCACGTGGAAACCAGCTCTAAGAATAGGGCCAGGGGTAAGGAGGAAGCTTTCAGAAGAGTGGAGAAGAAGAAAGTATGCAAACGAATGAGTTCAGTTAAGTTACAACATTTGCCTTCAAGAATGACTATATTCACAGCCCTGAAAATGACCTTGATTGGGGTCTCCAAATGCCTACATTAGCTTTAATTTTTTGTTATTTTTTAATTAACATATAATGCATTATTTGTTTCAGGGGTACAGGTCTGTGATTCATCAGTCTTACACAATTCACAGCGCTCACCATAGCACATACCCTCCCCAATGTCCATCACCAGCCCTCACATCCCTCCCACCCACCTCCACTCCAGCTTTAACACACATTATGACTAGAGACCTTTCTTCCAATTTGAAAGACTCTTACAAAAGGACATTGCTTGGAGAACTCTGGCTAGTCATCAGAAAGATCTGTCATCGATGCTGGTGATTTGGAAACATCATTGATTTCCAAAGAATTGTCCACTTTGTAGGCTAAAAAAGTCAGTAGTATATCTGGCAATGAATGGGCTTCAGAGGAATAACTCATTTTAACTTCTTACATAAGAAGCTTGTATGTAAAACAGAATACCAGTATGCCAATTTATATTGAGAAATGTAATGTATCAAGTGGGTTTTGAAATACTGTTTACTGGCCAATGCATTTGTCTTCTGTTGACAAATCCATACCAGAAATAAAATAATAATAATAATAATAATTTTTTTAATGAGCATTGAGCCAGAGCAGAACAAATTAGTTGTATCAAAACAGGATGTGATTGAGATGCAGTGTATTACTGTGCCCATTTCTACCACATGGAGAGACTTACTGCCATAGAAGGAGTAATTATTTTCATGGAATATGATATTCTCTCTTCTACACAGTGTTGAAAGCAAATAAGAACATTTGTATTAGTGCTTTTTCCTTCAGTAGGATTTCTACTGTTATAGTCAACATCACCTCTCAGGCTGGGGGGCTGGAGCATGTTAACACAACTTCATTATTTACAAGTCATACAGCCTTCTAGAAATGCACATTTTAGAAGTCAATGCTGAGTTTGGCAGATATTCTAAATGCAGAGATGATAATAATAGGTAATATAAGATCATATGTTAGGTACAGTACTATTTCTTTACATTCATTCTTTTAATTCTTATAAATTCTCTAAATAACTGCTAAATTAGTTACTATCATGGCCCCTTCTCCATATGAGGAAACATGCTAAGAGAGTCAGCAAATGTCTTGGTTTCCCACTCCCCTGGACATGGAGGTTGCCTTTGAATCCAAGCTGGCTTACTCTGACTCTCCACGATAGACCCATATTCTTTTCTCAATGACTTCTGTCGTTCTGAGTTCTTTGATTGCTATGACAGATCAAATACTAGGTGTTATACGAAAACAATGAATCATGGATCACTACATCAAAAACTAATGATGTATTGTATAGTGACTAACATAACATAATAAAATAAAATTTTAAAAAGAGTAGTGAAGCAGTGGCTTTTTTTTTTAAGTTAAAAATCAGGAGTCAATACCAGAATTATTTGTTTCATTAACACATACTATTTTTTTATTATGTTCAGTTAGCCAACATAATAGCACATCATTAGTTTTTAATGTAGTGTTCAACGATTCACTAGTTGCAGACAACACCCAGTGCTCATCAAAACATGTGCCCTCCTTGGGGTGCCTGGGTGGCTCAGTTGGTTGAGTTTCTGCCTTTAGCTCAGCCCATGATCTCAGGGTCCTGGGATCAAGGCCCATGTGGGGCTCCCAGCTCAGCAGGGGAGTCTGCTTCTCCCTCTCCCTCCCTCCCTGCTTGTGCTCTCTCTCTCTCTCTCTCTCTGTCTCAAATAAATAAATAAAATATTTTTAAAAACGTGTCCTCCTTAATCCTCATCACCTGCTTACCCCATTCCCTCACCCCCTCCCCACAAGACATTAAAAATACATACTATTTTTTATTAGTATCACCCAACTCCCAAGGCAAGTTGGAAGAGCTGTCTCTCTCCTGGTCTAGTCAATGCAGCTCTACTATTATGTAATCTTAACTCCCAGGAAGTGATCATTTCAGCCTCCCGCAAAGTGGCGAAAGATTACACTCATTAGTACATTCTCCTCGAGTCAGCTCCTAACTTCCCAAGAGACTGCAGTCAGGTGGGTAGTAGCTGACCTACCTTCTTTGAAATCATCTTATGATTGGCAGGTCAGGAAGATGCCTGGTGTGCAGCTCACTAGGTTTCCAGAATAGTTGCCTTCAGGACGGAGGTTTTATCCTCCTCTTGTTTTTTGGATACTCATGGCTTCCTTCCATTTCAGAATCAGAGCAAAGCATTGCTACTTCATTAGTGCCACAAGCAGCTATCTTTAACTCTTTCAGAGTTTCCTCGGGAAATATACTTAACACAGACCAGTAGCCCTTTTTTAGTCTGACAACCCTATTCTATTAAACAGCCTGACTGGATACATAGAATAAAGCCTTTGAATCTATTTTATCTAACTGTGAGGTATATAGTAATAAATAGCAAAATGTTATAGTTGAAAAAATAATTTAGGCTAACTTCCCTTTCTTTATAGATGAAGATAATGAGAACCTGGGACAGAGTGATTTGTCCAAAAATCTCCCCATAAGAAAGGGCAGAATCAGATCTAAAAATAAAGAGTATTAAATTTAGGAGTCTGTCTAAAACTACCCAATGGACACTTATTGGTATTTTGGAAGAAAATTTTTATTCACTAATTTTTACTCAGAAGCTTGCATTAGGGGGTCAGAGTCCTTGATATCTGATCATGGCTGCTTATAGAAACATGACATTTTTTTTAGGAATGAAATAAAATATTATTTCTTTATCAATGCACTGAATTCTGAAATGTTTATTGTTCACAAATTCTGACCTGAAGTTTAAAGTTTCTTTGACCACAATGGCCTTAGTAGGAGGGATTGTTTCAAAGTGGATTAAGAGCAAAATGAAACCTTCAAGAATGCAGTAGAGCTCTGTCCTGGTGGGGAGGTGGACACTTGGAGGGGTTAAATTGGAAGAAGTGAAGGAGATAAAATGCTTTATCCAGACCTCTATGATTCACTTAATGTTCACTTTCATAAAGCTAGTCAGATAAGTAACAAGAGTTACTTCTGGAGTTAAATTTTAATTATGAAAAGTCTCATGCCCTTACAGAGTCAAATGGGTGCAAATCAAGGTGCAGAGGAAAAAAAAAGTCATGGCATGGTTATTTTGGACCATTTCTGTCATGGGTCCCCTCTTCTCAACTCTTCCCTTGCCTCTGAACCTCTAATGGTGTTGTCCACACCCTACAGTTTCTGTGTCTAGGTGTCCCTTTTTACTTCTTCCAGTCAAACTTGGCTTCTACCTTGTCTACTTTACTCCTATTGTCAAGGACTATAATAATCCCCATGCTGCTAATCAAAGGACCTTCATTGCGTCCCACTTAACTTAGGCTCTCAGTGATTCAAAGCAAGTGGCAGACAGTCCTTCATAAACTCTATCTGTCTCTAGCTTTAAAACAACATGATTTCTCCCCTATATTTACCAATTACTCTTCAGTCTTCTTTCCTAGTTCATTCTCCTCCATTCCATATTAGATGAGAAACTTCCTTAGTGCTGATACTAGAGCCATTTCTCATGCTATGGTCTTGTTTCAGAAATTTTCTTACTCTTAATGTTTTAGTTTGCATATTTTAGTTGTGATGATTTCCAAATGTACATCATCAGATGCAAGTACACCTGATTCCAAGGCCCACATTCCCTCAATGAACCTGTGTTGGAAGATTGGAGTCGCTGAATGTGGATAAAGATGGTAAGAAGGAATTTGCTCATTCAGGTCTTCCAAGTCAGGGTGAGAAGTTCTGAGTGTGTCACTGAGAGAGGAGATGTCAGGAATTTACCCTGAGCTGATTACTGTCTGTGAAGTGAGTGGCCAGGCCATTGCATGAGTGTAAAGGGATTGGTTTTGAGCTTGGTTTTTAATCTAGAGGGAAGGACTTGTTGCAGCCTGTGGCCTCTGAGAATGAGAATTGGAAAGGCTAGTGCACAGAATCTCAAGGCAGCCTCCTCAGCTTGAATGAGTCGCGATCCTGGCTCTGGAGTGCTGCCTGTGGATGTCTGTGGTGCTCTCCAGTGAAGCGTATCAGCCAGAGCAAGGGCATAAGGAACTTGGATTAGAAGGGCAGGGGCAGCAAAATCTCCAACAGATTACTCCTTACACTTCTAGATCCACCTTAAATTTTAGTTCTTCCATTTGGATGGAGCCTTTGTCATAGCATTTATTATTTTTTCATAACTCATGAAATTTATATACATCCATCATCATTATTGAAGTAGGAGCTGTTTGGGAGGGAAAGGGTGATTTATTCACAATTTTATTCCTAAAACAATTTTTTAATACCTAAAAGTATGGCCAATAAAATTGAATGGGTGATGAATGTCATTGGGGTAAGCCCAGGCTAGGATGCAAGGTGGGATGCAAGGCGTTATATTGTAGGTTTGGAGAATAGGTAAATATCTGTTTCTAGAAAACTTAATCCTAAACTAAAATTTAATGAACACTTATATGTTCCAAATGCTTATGTGCATTATCACCTCATAGCACTCATGTGAATTAGGCATTTTATCTCTGTTGATCTCAGAGAGATCAAGTGACATAAACTGGATTTAATTCTGGGTAGCTCTTGAGTCTATGTTCCTTCCATGCTGCACTGATCCATTACACAGAATAGGCTAGGCTTGTGCTAGAATAACCAAGTTAACACAAAAAAAGCTTATTTTTCACTTATACAAAGTCCACTGTGGATAGAGCAACACTCCATGGCAACTGTGCTCTGTGTGATGACTCACAGATACCAGCTACTTCTGTGTTGCATTTCTACCATCTTGGCACACAGGCCCTGGTCAATGCCAAAAGTAAAGAAAGAGACAGGAGGATGGTGAGGAACTTCTGCCTCTACCCATGTTGATGCAGATCACTTCCATTCTCACCATATTAGCCAGAACAAGCCATAGATCTCTGCCTAACTGCAAAGGGCTGATCAGTCATTTCTTTGTGTGGTCAGTTGGAAAAACATCAGATGAGATTGAGCAAACCCTCATAGCCTTGCGTCTCCCCATCCAATGTAATATTAAAATACAAGATCTGACTGTATGGGACTAGGGTCATTGGAGATTTGGAAGGTTAAGCAGCTAATTGAACAATAATTAAATAAAGCTTTATTGAGTATCTACTATGTAGCTGGTTCTGCTTTCCATGCTGAAGATTGAGCAATGAATGAAGTATAGGGATTTAGTGCAGTTATGGAATTGACATTGCAAAATTAGAAGCAAACACACAGGAAACTCTATAATGTAATAATTTTTTTAAATTGAGGTATAGTTAGATGCTTGCAGAGAATCTTCATAGCTTTGTGTGACAGAGAGTTTCTCAGTAGCTAATGTAGATTAAGAGGTCAGCAAAGTTTTTTCTGAGGAGGTTTTCAGATTTACAGAAATCTGAATGGCATGAAGGCATAACCATGTGAAGTCAGGAGAGAAACATTCCAGACAGGGAAGGTTAGCCCAAAGTCTTTGCTGCAGAAATGAGCTCTGTATGGCAACAGAACGGAAAGTGGGTCATTGTGGGTAGGGCAGAGTGACAGAGGAGAACTGTGTTATTAGATAATGCAGGACTAGGGAGGGATCAGCTCATGTAGGTTTTTAAAGGCAGGATGAAGGGTTTTGAATCTGATGGGAACTCAGTGGGGAGTAGTAAGCAGCAGAATGACATGATCTGATTTATGTTGATGACTGGCATAGCACAGTCTTCCAAGCCTTGTGCATTCCTGAACCCCCAAAATAGAAGCTACAATGACAGACATCTGTGTGAGAGCCAAAGGCAATATCAGAACTGAAAGGTGCTAAGCTTCACTTGCTTTCAAAGGGACTGTCAGAGAAATACATTGTTACTGAAAAACGCCAGTGTTGGCAAAATCTAGTCTTATCTGAAAAAGTTAAAAGAAAACTGCAGGTGTGTACAATGTGACCCTGGTGTTAGCAAACTCAACTAACTCCAGCTGGCATTTAAACTGGTGGTATACATCTGGCTATCAGTCTGATGTGGGAAGAGCCTCAGAATGCTTTTATGTGAAGGAGAGATTGAGTCAAGACAAGTCAAGGTCATGGTGATGACTGATGCTTTGTCAGCCCAGCCTTGGTACAAGATGGGGAGAGGAAGTACAAGATGGGGAGAGGAAGTACAAGTGGGAGGCATTTAGGGGAGACATTTCCATGATGCTCAGAAGTGGCAACATCAGCCAACAGAGGCAGATGGAAAATTCTTCTCCACTTGGGCTTTCAGACCTGCTTCATGAGAAAAGTTACTGCTGCAGATGATTTCTTATGTAGATAAATGCACTGATACAAGAAGGAAAATGATTTCAGGGTATTTATTTCAAACCTTGTTTCCCAGGACCCAGAAGTTCAAAGGAACTGCCGCAGGAGCTGCTGTGGCCGTAAAGAATAAGGGGAAGAAGTCACATTCCTAAACACAGGGGTTTTTTGCTCGATGTCATCCAAAGTTGTACTTCAGGTATTATGTATTAAAAATATTGGGGTTCCACAGGAAATTTTATTAGAAAGAGTCTCACTGCTAAAAAGTATGTTTAAATGCAAGAAAAGCAAATACAGAGACATAAAATCAGAAACCATATAAATCATATACATCATGTGATATTTTATCTTACTTTATTTAATCCTCCTAAATTTTAGAGATACCTATTCCCAACCCCAATCAGCTGTTATTCAAGGTCACATAGCCAGTAAGTTGTCAAGATGGGATTTAAAACTGGATCTCTGACCCCAAAGACCGCCCATCTTTTTTTTTACTTAGGTTATGTCATGCAGGATGACCCCATATCCACCATTCACTAACTTTGTAATGTCCATTAGATACCAACTTTTCTGAAGCTCATGTTCATCATTTACTAAAAAGAAATATAGGTTGAACTCAATAAAACCAATCTCATTATTTTGAGTTTTGTGTGACACAATATGTTTAGAGAAAGAAACTAGCATAAACCAAATATTGAGCTGGACACTTTCACATACACTGACTCATCAAATAATCACAGAGACCTTATGATGTGGCTGATGATGTTCAACTATACAGAGAAGGAAACTGGGTACAGAAAAGTTAATCATTTCAGCCCAAACAACAAGGAGCACATGGGTCTTACTGTATGCATGTGAACAGGCCTTTGACGGCTTACCATGTATTTAAAAGGTTGAACATCATAAATCAAGCTAATAAATATCTATGTTACATGTTCCTATATTGACAAATACAACTTCAAAAAACCCATATGTATAGTTTCTTTATAATTGGATATCAATAGAAGTGCAAAAATATCAAAGACCAAATTTAATTATTATTGTGCATGTCTGGATGTTGTATTGATGGAAAGATAACATTTGGATGATTTGATTAAATAAAGATGAACATAATGAATAAATTATTATATATCTATTTCATAATTTACTTTAATTACCTTTATTTCAGTAATATTACCATGTTATATAATCATAATTTTTACATATTTTTATTTTGCCAGTAATTTTCTAGCTGACAATAAATAAAATGTAAATTCATTCAAAGGTTAGTAAATGTTAACACATTTTCATCTGAAATGTAAATTTCAGTATGTATAAAATACAAACAGAATTATTTTACACCTATTATTAAACAATATTTTTCTTTTTAAGCATTCAAACTGACCAAACGAACTGAAAGCTAAAATGCACATTTAGATAATTTAGATTATTTTTATATGAAAGTCATTCCAATGAAGTTAGTGTTGCTTTGTTTTTAAATTCATTTCTACTGAATTTTTTTAAATAGAACTTTTTAATTCTGGCAATCAGTTTGCATCTAGTTGCCAAATTAAAGAATTAATAATACCCTTCATGCATCTTATTTCTATTTTTTTTTTAAGTTTTTATTTATTTATTTACTTGACAGAGAGAGAGATAGCGAGAGCAGGAACACAAGCAGGGGGAGTGGGAGAGGGAGAAGCAGGCTTCCTGCCGAGCAGGGAGTCCAATGTGGGACTCGATCCCAGGACCCTGGGATCATGTCCTGAGCTGAAGGCAGACGCTTAACAACTGAGCCACCCAGGCACCCTCATGCATCTTATTTCTAAACCAACAGATATATAAATGTAAGAGTGATAGTATTTAAAATTGCAGAATATTCCTTGGTTGCTTTATGTGGCTACCATATGCAAATCCCAGGAGGCTAGAGATTATTATAGAGTACTCCCCTGCACAGTGTTAATTGCAAGAACGAATATTCAGATACTTAGAGTTAAAGACCCACTAGACTGGTCCTGAGAGTTGGATTCCAGGTTACTGAGGGGCCCACATGTTTAAAAATAAATGATAAAATAAGGACATATTATGAGCAACTCTATGCCAGCAAATTAGATAACCTGGAAGAAATGGGTGCATTCCTAGAGATGTATCAACTACCAAAATTGGACCAGGAAGAAATAGAAAACATGAACAGACCTATAGCCACTAAGGAAATCGAAGCCGTCTTCAAAAATCTCCCAACAAACAAAAGCCCAGGGCCAGATGGCTTCCCAGGGGAATTCTATCAGACATTTAAAGAAGAATTAATACCTATTCTCTTGAAACTGTTCCAAAAAATAGAAATGGAAGGAAAACTTCCAAACTCATTTTATGAGGCCAGCATTACCTTGATCCCCAAACCAGACAAAGACCCCATCAAAAAGAATTACAGACCAATATCCTTGATGAACATGGATGCAAAAATTCTCACCAAAATACTAGCCAATAAGATCCAACAGTACATTAAAAGGATTATTCACCACGACCAAGTGGAATTTATCCCTGGGCTGCAAGGTTGGTTCAACATCCGCAAATCAATCAATGTGATACAATACTTTAACAAAAGAAAGAACAAGAAACATATGATCCTCTCAATAGATGCAGAAAAAGCATTTGACAAAGTACAGCATCCTTTCTTGATCAAAACTCTTCAGAGTATAGGGATAGAGGGTACATACCTCAATATCATAAAAGCCATCTATGAAAAACCTACAGAGAATATCATTCTCAATGGGGAAAAGCTGAGGGCTTTTCCCCTAAGGTCAGGAACACGGCAGGGATGTCCACTATCACCACTGCTATTCAACATAGTATTAGAAGTCCTAGCCACAGCAATCAGACAACAAAAAGAAATCAAAGGCATCCAAATTGGCAAAGAGGAAGTCAAACTCTCACTCTTTGCAGATGATATGATACTGTATATGGAAAACGCAAAAGACCCCACCCCAAAACTGCTAGAACTCATACAGGAATTCAGTAAAGTAGCAGGATATAAAATCAATGCACAGAAATCAGTGGCATTCCTATACACCAACAACAAGACAGAAGAGAGACAAATCAAGGAGTCGATCCCATTTACAAATGCACTCAAAACATAAGATACCTAGGAATAAATCTAACCAAAGAGGCAAAGGATCTGTACTCAGAAAACTATAAAATACTCATGAAAGAAATTGAAGAAGACACAAAGAAATGGAAAAGCGTTCCATGCTCATGGATTGGAAAAACAAACATTGTGAAGATGTCAGTGCTACCGAGAGCAATCTACACATTCAATGCAATCCCCATCCAAATACCATCCACGTTTTTCAAAGAAATGGAACAAATAATCCTAAAATTTGTTGGAACCAAAAGAGACCCCGAATACCCAGAGGAATGTTGAGAAAGAAAAGCAAAGCTGGAGGCATCACAATTCCGGACTTCCAGCTCTATTACAAAGCTGTCATCATCAAGACAGTATGGTACTGGCACAAAAACAGACACAAGGATCAATGGAAGAGAATAGAGAGCCCAGAAATGGACCCTCGACTCTATGGTCAACTAATCTTTGACAAAGCAGGAAAGAATATCCAATGGAAAAAAAGACAGTCTCTTCAACAAATGGTGTTGGGAAAATTGGACAGCCACATGCAGAAGAATGAAACTGGACCATTTCCTTACACCACACACAAAAATAGACTCCAAATGGTTGAAAGACCTAAACGTGAGACTGGAGTCCATCAAAATCCTAAAGGAGAACACAGGCAGCAACCTCTTCGACCTCAGCCGCAGCAACTTCTTCCTAGAAATATCGCCAAAGGCAAGGGAAGCAAGGGCAAAAATGAACTATTGGGATTTCATCAAGATAAAGACCTTTTGCACAGCAAAAGAAGCAGTCCACAAAACCAAAAGACAACCGACAGAATGGGAGAAGATATTTTCAAATGACATATCAGATAAAGGGCTAGTATCCAAAATCTATAAAGAACTTATCAAACTCAACACCCAAAGAACAAATGATCCAATCAAGAAATGGGCAGAAGACACGAACAGACATTTTTCCAAAGAAGATATCCAAATAGCCAACAGACACATGAAAAAGTGCTCAACATCGCTTGGCATCAGGGAAATCCAAATCAAAACCTCAATGAGATACCACCTCACACCAGTCAGAATGGCTAAAATTAACAAGTCAGGAAACGACAGATGTTGGCAGGGATGTGGAGAAAGGGGAACCTTCCTACGCTGTTGGTGGGAATGCAAGCTGGTGCAACCACTCTGGAAAATGGTATGGAGGTTCCTCAAATAGTTGAAAATAGAGCTACCATATGATCCAGGAATTCCACTACTGGGTATTTACCTCAAAGATACAAATGTAGGGATCTGATGGGGTACGTGCACCCCAATGTTTATAGCAGCAATGTCCACAATAGCCAAACTGGGGTAAGAGCCAAGATGTCCATCGACAAATGAATGGATAAAGATGATGTGGTATAAATACATAATGGAATATTATGCAGCCCTCAAAAGGAATGAGATCGGGCGCCTGGGTGGCTCAGTTGGTTAAGCGACTGCCTTCGGCTCAGGTCATGATCCTGAAGTCCCGGATCGAGTCCCACATCGGGCTCCCTGCTCAGCGGGGAGTCTGCTTCTCCCTCTGACCCTCTTCCCTCTCGTGCGCTCTCTCTCTCTCAAATAAATAAAATCTTAAAAAAAAAAAAAAAAGGAATGAGATCTTGCCATTTGCAACGATGTGGATGGAACTGGAGGGTGTTATGCTGAGTGAAATAAGTCAATCAGAGAAAGACATGTATCATATGACCTCACTGATATGAGGAATTCTTAATCTCAGGAAACAAACTGAGTGGTGCTGGAGTGGTGGGGGATGGGAGGGATGGGGTGGCTGGCTGATAGACATTGGGTAGGGTATGTGCTATGGTGAGTGCTGTGAAGTGTGCAAGACTGTTGAATCACAGATCTGTACTTCTGAAACAAATAATGCAACATATGTTAAGAAAAAAGAAAAAGAAGAAGATAGCAGGAGGGGAAGAATAAAGGGGAGTAAGTCAGAGGGGGAGACGAACCATGAGAGAGGATGGACTCTGAAAAACAAACCGAGGGTTCTAGAGGGGAGGAGGGTGGGGGGATGGGTTAGTCTGGTGATGGGTATTAAAGAGGGCACATTCTGCGTGGAGCACTTGGTGTTATGCACCAACAATGAATCATGGAACACTACATCAAAAACTAATGATGTAATGTATGGTGATTAACATAACAATAAAAAATTAAAAAAATAAATGATAAATAAAGATTTTTTCTATATATGTGAATGTGTGTGTGTGTGTGTGCATGTTTTGAGATACAAGTGAGTACCTAATTCTAGAATCAACAAACTTTTTCTACAAAGAATCAAATAATACCCATTTTTGGTTTTGCAGGCCCTGTGGTCTCTATTACAACCACTTAATGCTGCCATTCTAGTGCAAAAGCAGCCATAGACAGTATGTAGAAAAATGGGTGTGTCCTGATTTGGCCCACAGCAGGCTGAATTTGGCCCATGGGCTGTTGTATGTGGACCTCTGCACTAAGATGGCATCCTAAAAGAAATTCTAGTTTTCTTAGGATGAACAAAATCACTGCATGTTGCTATGCCGTGTAAACAGGAAGGAGATTAATAGATATGCACCAGTTAAATAACTAGTTGGAGAGATTCTTATTTTATTGATCTGCTATTTGATAGCAGAGCTCAGTGACAGATTCACTTTGCATAATCACCTTTTCTCAGATAGACAGCTTGGTCAAGTTTTGTACACATTGGACTTATTAACCGAAAATTTGTACCAATCATAGGTGACCAGATGTTCTCAAATTCTGATATGGAAGCTTTCTTTTTTAAATGCCTGTTTGCTTATTTTTATTTGATTTCTTCATTGATATTGGGGGTCAGGAAGCCTTCTGACCTTGGAACATGCCCACTTGCCTCAGAACAGTGATAATAATATCCACACTACCACCAATAATAAAAGTTCAAAAGGAACAAATGATCAGGAGGTACTCATTATGAACCATGCATATGATAACTCACGTAGTTAGAGAAAGAGCAATCTGTAATCTTCTAGTGAAAATTTATAATCCACAGCATTCTTACAAGCTCACTCTATGAAATATGGGGCATGATGGGGACAAATGAGCAGGATCCAACCACCCAGTTAATATTTGTTAGCTATGTGGACCCTCTGTTTACTTGCCTGTAAGAAGGTGAACATAAGAACGACTTTAATGTTTTATAAAATGAGTGAAGCTTTGTAAAACACATTTTCAGAAAAGTGCAGGAACTGCATTAATATTAACTAAGATATAATATTTTTACTCTTTATATGAATATTTTAGGAGGTCAGAGATCATATCTTTAATAATTTTCTTAATGTGTCTTTTTCCTCTCTTCCCTCTCTAGCACTGAAAATCAAAAAGTCAGTGGTTATGGAAAAAAGCAATATATAACCCATCCAGGGTCCTCATGATCATAGAACCCAACACCTCCTCTTACTTAAGGCTTCAAGCAAAAGACTGTATACTTTTTTTTTTGTAAGTGCAATTTGCTTCCTGCATTGTTTTTTTAAAATGTGGCCTTTCAAGATGTTTTGGCATTAGCTTGCAGCACATACTTACACTGGGAGTTAATATATGTTAACTCAGTTCCAAGTTTGGAAACAATCCTTGCTGATTTGAAGGTAATATATGGTGCTTGTCATTGGAAATGTGTGTGCAGGTGCACTGTATGCTGACAATGTGCAATTGACATTAACATTAATCACAGATTTGGATTTGGCAGATGCTAGATTTTATAGCAAGTATAATCTAGTAGTACTGCAAAAGGCAGTTATAAAACTTCTCATTTTTTCTGAGTGATGAATTAGAATGTAATTAGAATCACAAGCATGAGGATGTGTGTGTGTGTGTGTGTGTGTGTGTGTGTGTGTGTGTGTGTCTTAAATTTAACTTTTCTCTTTGTCTCCTTATATGCTCCCATCAATCAGTACTAGTGCTTTAAATTTACAGTTTTGTTTCCATATCCAGATTTGGAATATATTTTCCATCTCTGAATAGATTGCCTCAATAACCACAGTACTGGTAGCTCCTTAAGTCTAGAAATTGTGTTGTTCAGTTCTGGATTTCTGTCTCTAGTAGCTAATTCATGTTATCCTCCAGAAGAAGGATAGAATCTTCCTATAATTGAGGCCTATTAAGAATTTGTCCCTTGAAATCTCATAAAGTGGGTACTGTGTAATTTTACAAATATTTCTCTTGACATACTGCCCCAAACAAATGTAGCACCACATTTTTAAATAACTTTCTTATATCACTCAAAGAAGGCAAAATCAGGGGTCCGTGCAAAATTAAGTTCATTTATTCAGCACATATTTATTGAACATGTACTTTACAAAGGGTGTTAAAGTCTATAGCAGTAAACAAACAGGGGTTTGCACTGATAGAAATTATAATAGATGTAAGAGTTCTAAAACTAGCTAAGAATTTAAGTGCAAACACCAAATTAAGAGCCGCCAAATTTATGAAACTTCCTATATGCCAGGAATTATTTGAAGTGTTGTATATGTACTAATTAATTTACTCCTCAAAACACTGTTGTGATTTTGAAAAGATGAAACACATGTACAGAGAAATTAAGTAGTTCCTTCACATAGTGTGTAAGCAGCCTAACCACATTTTTGCCCAAGTGGCTTAGTTCCAGAGACCACATTCTTATCCATTCACTCATGGCGTTACTTGCTTCACAAATATAAGGCAACTCTTCAGTCAAATAAATGACTTGCATATCTGTTTTTATGATGATTATTTCCCATGACCAAGCTTTTGATATGTGATGGCAGCAAAAAGTTCAAGGTGATATTGCCTATCAAGAACGTGGAGTCTGAATATTCTTCTATTTTATCATTGTAATATAGAACCATATGCTTTGGCAATCAACTTGGTGAAGGGCAGGAACAACATACTCATAAAAACTGATGAACAAAAATTTTGTGCCAAAAAATAGTTATCACAGATTTTCCTGAGGGTCAGCATGAGGTTGGCAGGTCCAGAATTTCACTCAGGAATCAGTTCTGGGTCAACTCCAAGACAGGAACAAATATTTGAATGAAGAATTGTCAAAGCAAGTATTAAATAAGACCATCCGTGTAATAAATAAGCAAGAAATTGCACAGCATGCATTGAATATCTGATTTGAACTTACAGAATATTCTAGTCATCCTAAAAAAAAGAATCTGGTTGCAAAATGTTCTGGGAGGAAACCAATGAGTTGACCAGGTGCTGAGGTTGAAGGAAATATGCCACAAATTATGGTTTTTATCGGAGTGGACGATCATCAGCTATACATCATGAATACATTTTAATAACAAGTCTGTTGGGTATATTCCTCAATTATGTCTTTGGCATGTAAAATGTATATTCTGATAGCAGTAGACAAGGTTTTACATCCTACTAATGTTCTTTAGGAAGGAAAAACATTATCTGATTTTTGTAGTTGTGCTAAATAATTGTATACATATAGTTCAGCTCTACTTTGAGAAGGAAGTGAGGGAGGAAGTCTGGAGGAAAACAAACAAAACTGTGATTTTTTTTTCTGGTCTAAGATATGAAATAAGTTTAAATGTACAGGTTTTGCCTCTGCAAAAAGGGAGGCAGTTGAGAGTTGGAGAGATTCGCTGAAATCATTCCATTCCTTTATCTCCCTCTCATTGAATGTCAAACAGACAGAATTCTAGCGTTGTTATCTAGAAGTATTGTGTTGTAATGCATGCATGTAAGCCAAAAAATCTCCAAAACAACTCTTATTTACCAAAAAAATGATACGTTATCTCCATCTTCCTAACTCTTGCGTCTCTCAATTACTTTCAATCTTTGGGTCAAAGCTAGGATAGTATTTAATTGATACATTCTTCCAAATCCCAACAAGAACCTCAAGACTTTAAGAAGTTACATTTTAATAATTGCTGATAATGTGATTCACAACAACTCTCTTACACAGACAGACAGGGAGGACCATACAAATTTCACAGAATCAGTATTAAAATTGCCTTGAAGGAATTGGGACACTATCAACACAATGAAAGTGTGTGGGGTCAGTCTAAGAAAAAGGCAAGAACATCAGGTCTGCTTTTCCAATTGAGTTATTGCTGATTCCTGAAGAAAACTTAGCAAGGCTTATGAGAGTCTCACAAAATTACAAGAAAAAAAAATAGCATTCCCACCAAAGAGAGAAGCTGTGGTAAAGGCTCGTGTTTCTGCTGACACCTCATTTGACCCTATGACTACGTTAGTTCTGACTTCGCTGAAATCAAAGTCCAGCTTTGAATGTCTCAGTTCCTGATATGATTTTTTTTTTAGATTTTTAAAATTATTATGTTATGTTAATCACCATACATTACATCATTAGTTTTTGGTGTAGTGTTCCATGATTCATTGTTTGCGTATAACACCCAGTGCTCCATTCAATGTGCCCTCTTTAATACCCATCACCGGGCTAACCCATCTTCCCACCCCCCTCCCCTCTAGAACCCTCAGTTTGTTTCTCAGAGTCCATAGTCTCTCATGGTTCATCTCCCCCTCCGATTCCGCCCCCTTCATTTTTCCCTTTCTGCTATCTTATTCTTTTTTTTTTTTTTTAACATATAATGTATTATTTGTTTCAGAGATACAGGTCTGTGACTCAACAGTCTTACACAATTCACAGCGCTCACCATAGCACCGTTCCTGATATGATTAATGTGACATGGAGCTATTTATGTTTTCCTACTTTACTTTCAGAAGGTAAAATCTTTCTAGAGGGAGAGGTCATTATGCAGAGATTTTCAAAATAGCCAAGCACACAAAGAGAAAATATGTAACTGAAAACCAATAGAGACAATTAGTAATACTGAGAACAGGGAATCCGTTTTCAGGAATGATTCTTTTTTCCTAAAGCAATGATTAATATAGCAAAGGAACTAATAGAAATTGAGACAACTGACAGAGAATTGTAAACAATAAATAAATCTTGGTAAGTGTATTAATTTAAAGTCAAAATACAGTACCCAACTGTATTCCTATAGACCAGCAATAAGTACTTAGAAAATCCAAGAACAATATTAACTGTAGAAGGAAAAATTGACGGAGTGAATTTAGGAGCTTGAAATTAGCTTGAAACTTTCAGTTTTCAAAATACATCTTAAAGAGAGTAAAAAGTAAGCCACCAAAGGGGAAAATGAATTTCCAGCAAAAAAGACCAACTTAGTTCTTGTTTTGAGAATATATAAAGATTTCTACAAATGACTTGTAAAAGACAAATGACAATAGAAATATGGACAGATACTTGATCAGGTACTTCACAAAAGAGGATATCCAGATAAAACATTTGAAAAATGTTCAATCACATTATCATAAGGAAAATGCAAATCAAAACTATAAACCTGTAATTAATATCATTATCACTACACAGTACCTGAATTGCCAAAATTAAAAAGACTGTGGGTGGTAAGCATTGACAAGGATATGGATCAAGTGGAATTCTCATACATTGCAAGACGGTATTGGTATAACTACCTTTGCAAACTGTCTAGCAGAGTTTACTGAAGCTAATCCTATATACTAGCATATGATGCAATATATACAATAACACCAATTGTGTGCGATGCAGCAATTACATTCAGAGGTATATATCCAGCAGGGATATTTACACAGATAGGCCAAAAAAATACAACATGGTCCATACAACATTTATAGTAACCAAATTCTGGAAACAACCCCAAATTGTAACAATGGAATAAATAAACAAATTAATAATTATTCATATAATAATCTAGTATACGCTCTTGAAAATAAATGTGTTCCAAATAAACACAACAATATGGATCAGTCAAAAACAAAATTTTGAGCCAAAGATGCTAGGCAAAATAGATATCATACTGTATAATCTTATTTATACAAATTTCGAAAATGGGTAAAAGCAATCTATGGGATGAGAAAAGAAAATAGTAGTTACATTTGGGGAAGAGAATGAAGTTAATGATTGTAACAAGGGAGGAAGGTGTGTCTGGACATGTTAGTGTTAGTACTATTCTATTTTTTAACTTGTATGATGTCATATGGATATGTTCATTTTTTGGTAATATATGGAGCTGCATACCTCTGATTTGTGGATGTTTCTCAATGCATGTTATTATTCAATAAAAGCTATTTCAAAAGGTTTGAAAAGCTTTAATATTCAAATTAACAAAAGAAGAAAACCACTCATTACACATCCCATTATTTTCTAGGCTATCTGAAAACTAATTATGCAGAACTTGGCTCTCAAGGGAGTATTACGGTTCTTGTTCATAGTAAACTAGGGATTTATCTTAAACTCACACAATTTAACCCCAACCAAATCCTTGTCCTAGGAGTATGCAGTCGAGGGAGTATCAGTAAAATAGTGGTCTTATGTTGGATCTAAGATTCAGTGGAATGGTAGGTTGAATCTAAGATTCAGTAGGATGGTAAAGAGTATGACAATGTTAAATATTGGAACAGCACTTCCGTAAACACACTTTGTCCTCAAGAAGAATACTGACTGCAAAAATTTGGGTTTGAGTTCTAATTTTAATTGGACAGCTAATAAGAAGTTTGGCTTAGAATTTGACAGAAGTAGCAAATTAGGTTTTGGGTGGGGTAGAAAGTAGACAGCCTTCAAAGCACAGTTGTAGAATACATAAAGGTGAAATAAATTGCAAAAATGAGCATTCACTTTTTGGTGAGCACTTAGAAATGCCCTAGAAGATGACACATATCTTACTGATTTTTAAAATATAAAGTAATTTACAAGAAGGCATTCCTGGAGATCTTTCTTTCAATATGGAGGCTCTGTAAAATCCAGGGCAGTTGATTTGGTTTAAAAATCTCTGAATGATTTACAGTGGAGGACACGTTATGCTGCCTAGACTTCACACTTCAGGAGAGAGGCACCCATTTCCCCACTGCTCAGAGTGTGGGGTGCTGACAGATCCCAGCTAAATCCCTCCCTGGGAATTGTCCATTGCAGAAGAAAACTGCTGTGCTCATGGCTAGACTTCTCCCCCTGGAGTAGCCTGTCCACAATGATGGGCATTAAAGAAATATTGCACGAGACAGGTTAAACAGGCAAAAAATACTTTATTTACAGCTATTACAATAGACGTCCAGACTTGCAATAGAGGAGAGGAACTGAACTCCACACTACTGAAACAAAAGGTGAGAGAGTTTTTAAGCACTGGATGAGGGAGTGGGAAAGTATTGAGAAAGTTGCATTGATCAGTATGATCGGGCCATCTGTGTTTGCTAATGGTCCCTCACCAATGCCAGGGTCCTACCCTCTCACAGTGATGACAGGAAGAGAGGGGTCTGTATTTCTCGATGGTGTTTCAAGGGGATAGCTCCCAGGTCCTTGAGAAAGACATTCTTGGGTTGCAAAATGGACAAGTCCAACTCCAGTGGCCCCATGAAATCAGCTGATTTTCTGTTCAACTGTTTATCCCTCCAACTTCTTCTGCCCAGTCCTCTTTCCCAGTCCCTTCTCCCTGACAGGTGCAGCTCTTGAGAGTGCTCTGAAACAAACTTCCTCCAGGCAAACTGCCTCAAAGTCAGCTTCCAATGAACCTGCCTGGACACAAACCATCTTCACTGCTTTTACTAGAAAAAAATCACTCATTTTTTTAAAAGTTAAGTGTGTAGCACCTTCTCAAAAAATACCCATCCTCTATTCTCTATTCATACCTCATAAACAACTTGAACCCTGATTAATTTGCCCTCCTCTGCATGTTTACTACACCCCTGAATTTTGAACATTATTTTCTGATTTTTTTTTTTTTTTGCCTCACTAGCATGAACCACTGAATGAGGTAAAGAAGTCATGTTTAATATATCTTTGTATTTTGGTAATTATCATATGTGGATTAGGAATAGGCATATTACAAATATCAGTTAAACATATTTTAGAATGAGTCCTGATTCTACTTACTGTCTTCACCTTGCAGCTAACTAGATCATTTTGTTTTATTTTTGCTAAGGTAAAATGGGTGTGTCCAAAAAGGGTTTTCATAGGGTATCCAACAAGGATCACATCATATGTGCACATGTGTTAGTGTTTTAAGGTGGGCAATAGGAGAGCTGCATCTTAAAACAGCTGAATGTTAAAAGACGATTTAACTTTTCCGTTCATTTTTTTATCTTACAACCTAAGCCAAATTGTTTTAGCTCCCTTAAATACTTTTCAAACCAAATATTACAATTTTAAAACTAAAGATGAATTTTAATTCCTTGGTAAAGGTTAAAGAGTGAGGGCAGTAGGAGTTTCCAGAGACTTTCAGTTGCAAATATAGAATTTGAATGTTTTAATATCACTCGTTTTACCCCGTTGAGTTCAACTATGAATACAAATGGTTTCGAAATAATTATGGCAAAGGTAAAAAGTAAGGAATATAGATGATTTTTGCATACTTTATAGAAAGTACTGAGCAAAGAAGGCTTAACTGCACTAAAATCTAAAAAACTAGCCCATCCATTAGAAACATAACAGGAGTAGGTTATGTTGATTAGTCAATCAATAGATCATCTAAAAAGACTTTGTGACATGTAGAAAAAAGGAAATGCTGATGGTGATGTGTTAAACTGATCAAACTTAAAGAATATATTCACTTCCTTGAAACTATTCCTGCCAAAAAGAACACGGAAGTCACTGAAAATAGGTTCAGAACTTGGTAAGTTTGGAAATTTGAAACAAATGCGCAACTTAACTTTAAAGGAATGACAGGTGGGGGGCATCTGGGTGGCTCAGTCAGTTAAGTGACCAAGTGACTGACTCTTGATTTTGGCTCAGGTCGTGATCTCAGGGTCATGAGATTGAGCTTGGTGTTGAGCTCCACTTTGGGGGAGGAGTGGACCCTACTTAAGATTCTCTCTGCCCCTCCCATCCCGCATGTGCTTGTGAGAGGCCTGTGCACTCTCTCTCTAGAAAAAAAAAAAAGAATGATGGGTGAAAGACTATATTGCTGTAGAAATTAGAATGTTCGTCATTAAATAATGGTGAAAGCACTTTATATTTAACTAATAGAATGTAAAGTATTACTTAGAGAGAAATTTATAGTACTGATGGTAAAAAGTAAGGAAATTAGAAGAGAGACAATGTTGAAGACTAATAATCTAAGAGTTTCACTTAAAACTTTGATAGCAGAACAATTAAAACAAATATAGATAAAATGAGAAAATAAATAATAAACATAAGCAAAAACGAGTGAAGAATTTTTAAAAAATTATTAAAAGGATCAAAAAGTTAAAGACTAGTTCTTTGAAAATATATGTCTCTGGCAGACTTGAACAGCAAAAAGGAAAAGATGTTCATAACACACATATAAGGACAAAACTGTATTATGAATTATTACATAATGTTTTGGAAAATTTAGATCAAAGAGACAATAGCCTAGAAAAACATCTCACCAAACCTGACTCAAAAATAAGTAGAACACTCAAACACACCAGACTAGTATGCATTTATAAGCTAACATCAATAAATAAATAATTACCCATCAACACAAAATCAAATAAAAAACAAGTTTAAAAAAATAGGGAAACTCTTTACACCATGAAAGACTTACCTTAGCACATGTAAATATTGCATTGATTTGTTCATGCGAATTCTGCAATATTTACATGTGTCCAGAATCAGATTAAGGCAAAAACAAAACAAAACAAAACAAAACAAAACCCAAAACAAAACAAAACAGAACAGAACTAGAAAAAAAAAAAAGAAAAATGAAAGGAACTACAAGGAGTTAAACCTATGACAGAAATGACAAAACAAATCGTCCAGAAACACATATCACTACATAAGTAGCACTAGATTAACAGACTCTTCTTAATGGAAAAAATATAGATAATTAGATCCCTTTTTATTCCATACACAAATCAATCTCAGCTTGATTAAAACCTAAAATGTAGAAAGAAAACTATAAAATGTTCAGCACAAAACATATTTTTATAACCTTGGCATAGGGGATAATTTCCTAAACAGAACATGTAAAGTAAAATGCATAATTGGAAGAATGGATACACTTGGTTACATTAAATTTTAAAAATATTATAGGGTCGCCTGGGTGGTTCAGTGGGTTAAGCAGCTGCCTTCGGCTCGGGTCATGATCCCAGGGTCCTGGGATCGAGCCCCGCATCTGGCTCCTGCTTGGCGGGGAGCCTGCTTCTCCCTCTCCCTCTGCCTGCCTCTCTGCCTACTTGTTCTCTCTCTGTTATCTCTCTGCCAAATAAATAAATAAAATCTTTAAAAATAAATAAATAAATAAATTTTAAAAATATTATAAATAAAAGACACCATAAATACAATGGAGAATCACACCCTATATTTGGCACATAGCCAACAAAGTCTTGACTCTAATATATATAAAGAATATATATGTTTTATGTCTTTCCATCTATATGCACACATATGTATCAACATAAGAAAGACAGATATCCTAACAGAAATAGAGCAAGGATAGGCAATATGCAGAGGAGAAAATATTAATGAAAAAGAAGAAAAACAAGAAAAGATGTGTATTCTCATTAGCAATCAGAAAAATTCCAATTTTAAATAAGTTATATTTCATATCTCGCTTTTACAGATTTGCAAAAAATAATGTGTTAATATTTTTAACAAGGTGTTTTGGCCAGGATACAGAGAAATGGGAACTCATATTATTGTTGGGAATGAAAATGGTTACAAACCACTTTAGAGCTATGGGAAATGGCTGGTAACTTATAGCATCATATAGTCTCTCAATGAGTAGTCTGCCTCTTAATGTCTATTATGGAGAAGCACTCACATACATGCAAAAGAAAAGAAAGTTTCACTGAGGCCATGATTGTAATACCCAAAGTGGAATAAACTGTTTCTCAGTAGGGGAATAAATTAATAAATTATGGTTTATTCATAGAATCATGTTCTATAGAGCAGTTAGGATGACATATTCAAATGTATCAATTTGGGTATATCTCAAAATCATAAAAGAGTGAATAAAGCAGTATGACCTCATTTATGTAAATTTTAAAGCACGCAAAACAGCAACAAATATATTTATGTTTTTTCTTCGATTGGGTTCCCTGAAAACCCGCTCTGAGATAGAGAGTGGTGTGCAGCAGATTTAGGGAATATTGCCCTGGGGAGGTATAAAGAACTGAGAAGTGCAGAATTGGGCCGAGTGAGAAGCCAGGTTGCAGTATGGTTGTAATTGAGGTCTCAGATTATCCAACAGGGAGTTTTGGAGCTAGGATGATTCCTCACAGTTATTCCACATAGAGGCAAGGGGGCGGAATATGTATTTATAGCATCCAGCCTTTGGCCACATCAGGGATAGGCTGTGCTTCAGAGCTGGAAGCAATGCCCAGCCTGGAGCAGAGCTGTGAGCCAGCAGTAGCACTGATGTCAGTTGTTGAGGGATGGGTGCCTGGGACCTGAAGGGAACACCACTGCCATTCTTATCTGTGCAGTAAAAGTATGGCACACACATATGAATGGGAATGATGTACGTGGACTTCAGGACAGTGGTTTCCTTTGAGGAGAGAGGCACAAGAAGGGGAAGGATGAGAGACAAGGCTATAGGTGGATCTGCAATATTTTATTCATTTAAAAAAATGATATGGAAGAAATACAAAACCTTTACCTCATTGGTGTGCCTCTTCCCATTGCATTACTTCAATATTTTTATATGCTTGAAATATTTCACTTTGAAAAATCTAGTCATATCGCAGAGTGATAAAATGGCACTCAAAAAGTGGCCAAAAAAAAAAAAAAACCTGCCTAAAAATAGAGAAAAAAATGTCTATTTTTAATTAAGGCATCGGAGGCTTTGGTCACAATGTGATGACTGTTTTCAAATCACAATTAAGATTACAGTTGGCCAGGTACCTTAAAAAGTAATTTAGATTACATGCATTCCCTAAAACTTATTTTTACTTAAAAGGTTTATATGCCTGGTTATTTATCAATCTTTGTAGTTGTTACCATGGCCTTTCCTCTGAGTACACATCTGCTGATCGTAGTTCCATATAATGTTTTGTCCTAATTTTGGTTCTCCCCTGCTATAGATCGAAATGTGCCTCCCCAAAATTTATATGTTGAAGCCCTAACCAATGACGTGATGGTATTTAGAGGCGGAGCCTTTTGGAGGTAATTAGACTTCTGGCCTTATAACAAGAAGAAGAGAAATCAGAACTCTCCCTCTCTACCTTACGAAGACACAGGCATTAGGTGGCCATCTGCAAGACATAAAGAGAGGCTTCATCAGAAAAAACAAACAAAACAAAAACAAAAACCCATGCTGGCGCCCTGATCTCAAACTTCCAGCTTCTGGAACTGTGAAGACATGAATGTCTGTTGTTATTTAAGTCACCCAGTATGTGGTATTCTGTATGGCAACCAGAGCTAAGACACCACCAGAAGCAGATGCAGAGACTGGATTCTGAATATATGTAGTTTATTGGGTAGGAAACATTGGTAGGAAAGTAGAGACAAGAGATATGGAATGCAAGGCAGCCAGAAAAATGTTAGTTATAAGGCACAACCCTATTGTGGATATGCAAAACTGGAGCCCACTGGGGAACTCTAGAGGCCAGTATAGAACATGCCTTGAGAGATATTCCACCCATGAGGCTATGGACTGGGGTATTCATGTACTCATTTCTGTCAGTCATTTGTTGATGACTATTCCCAGTGGATGTTCATTCTAAGGCATTTTTGGGCTCCCGGGCTGGTGAGCAAAGAGGGTTCTGGAGGCAGAAGGCATGTGCTACATTGGGAATTTGTCTGGTGTGCATGGAGATGGCAAGTGCCAAGGACTGTGTATAGAGAACCAAGGGGTTTTGCTCCATTTCTTTTATCCAGCCACATATCCACTCAATCATCAGTTTGTTTTCTTTAAGAAGAGCAAGAGCTTAGAGAAATTCCTCTATTTTAAAGCTATTTCACCCCCCAGATAATTTACTCTTTACTCATAGAAGCTTATCTTTTATTAGGCTTTCCAAAAAATTTAACACTAGTTTTGCATGATAGTGCCCACTGCTTAATAATTACATTACATAATTGCAACAACAAGCACACTTAATATCAACAAGTTCGGAAATAAAATCTCTTGGCTCTTGGTAAGGTTACATCTCAAGTGCTGGCATGAAAAGTCCATCGGCAGATTGCCTGGGAGCATTCAGCATACAGTGGGCACCAACTAGTACAAATTCCAGAGGGAGTGATGTTTAGCAGTCCCATGAGTCTGTTGAGTAGAGGTAAGTATAAATAACTCCTAGTCTATAGGAATAGCTGTTATGTGGGAAAGAAATCATATTTTTGCTCCAGAAATAGAAATTCTCGATAGAATTGTGGGAAGTACAGTAACTTTGCTCAGTTCAGGTACATTTTCTCACAATTGCATTTTCCAAAATGGAAAGGATGGGCTAGAGAAAGTGTAACTTACTTTAACTAGAGTATGCAAGCAAATGTCTTTTGGGGTTCATGCAATTTCACTATCATTTTTACATTGGGTTAACTGATCTCTTTGGGTTTGTTATTCCTTTAGAATCTGATTGAAAAGAAAAAGTCACTGTTATTATTTGCCCTTAAAATATCATTTAGTTCCACTGAGTTTTGTTAGGGAACTATATTTACACTTTGTGCTTTTTAGGTAAACGTTGGGCAAAATCAAGTGTTTGTGCTAGCTGAGGTGTTTTAGCACTGTGAATCGTTCTACTTTTCTGCCAAAGTTAAAAGCCTTAAAAATGATCATATATTCCTGGGCAGAAGCTTTGTATACGTTCCAAAAGAAGGTAGCTTGAGTTGTTTTCAAAGACAGAACGTTGAATTCTGCCCTCCCTGTGCCTGTGATGAATTCTACCTTCAAGGAGGAAATGGCTGTTTATTTATGTCAAGGTAACTAAAGAAAATGTCATCTTTCCCTTTTGTTAGGAACACTTTTGTAAATCATCCTGTGAAATGCACGGTGGGCATTAAATGACTTTTAATGTGTTACTGGGGCTACCAGACCAGTTTTTATGCAGAGCTTGGTATTCTAAGGGTCCCATAATCTGGCCCTTATGTCTCCCCAGCAATATTCCTCCCGCGGCTTCCTCTTCTAAAAAAAAACAAAAACTGATGCTATTTGGCAATCACACAGGGAGCCCACACTGCTCCCTCAGCTGCCAAATCCTTCTCATCCTGTTTTCTGATGCACTTTGAAGCTTCATTATTACGTTTCTGTCCCACCTCCTGACCTTTCTTCAGCGGGGGTCAGCTCCCCTTTCCATCCCCAGAGATTGTTTGTAGACCTCCACCCTTCCACTTCTCTGAAGAACTATGTGCAATGGCATGGATCATGGTGAGAGATTTAATGCTACAGGAAGAGGAAATTCACATAGCCCGCTTCCCAATCTTATCAGGGCTTCAGGATCTCAGGGATGCTTGAATGATTTATGAACAAAATGTGGCTGGAGAATGAGTTTTTGAGAAAATCATAACACATACCAAGACTTATCTCAGCAGCTCACTCCCCTCCACACAGGGTTAGACACAGCATTTTAGTAGTTTAACAGTTTAATAGAGTTAACCATCTATATCTGTGCCCATTCTGGCGCTGTTCCAGAAGGTAGGGAAAGATTGTACTAACTTTAATAGCATCTTCCTTCAACTTCAGTTTTTTCCCCTCTTAAAGAAAAATAAAATATTTCTTTAAAAAGCACCTTCTTGTCATACAAATGGCTAACAGACACATGAAAAATGCTCAACATCACTCATCACAGGGAAATGCAAATCAAAACTACAATGAGACACCACCTCACACCTGTCAGAATGGCTAAAATTAGCAACTCAGGAAACAAGAGATGTTGGTGAGGATGTGGTAAAAGGGGAACCCTCTTACACTCTTGGTGGGAATGCAAATTGGTGCAGCCAATCTGGGAAACAGTATGGAGGTTCCTCAAAAAGTTAGAAATAGAACTATCCTGTGACCCAACAGTTGTACTGCTAGGTATTTATGCAAAGGATACAAACATAGTGATATGAAATGTTTATAACAGTTGTGTCTACAATAGACAAAATATGGAAAGAGCCCAGATGTCTAATAAATAAATAAATAAATAAATATATATGTATATATATGAATGAAATGTTGCTGTTTGCAATGACATGGATGGAACTAGAGGGATTCAGCTAAGTGAAATAAGTCAGTCAGAGAAAGACAAATACCATATGATTTCACTCATATGTGGAACTTAAGAAACAAAACATAAGAGAAGGGAAGGAAAAATAAAATAAGAGAAAAGCAAAGAGGGAGGCAAACCATAAGAGACTCTTAATTATAGAAAACAAACTGAGGGTCAATGAAAAGAGGTAGATGGGGGATGGGGTAAGTGGGGGATGGGCATTAAGGAGGGCATTTGTTGTAATGCCCACTGGGTGTTATATGCAACTGATGAATCACTAAATTCTACCTCTGAAACTAATACTACATTATATGTGAACTAACTTGAATTTAAATAAAATCTTGAAAGAAGAGAAAAGGAAGGCAGAAGTATTTTTCACCAAAGTCTCCAAGAATTTATCAACAGAAGTCTACAAAAAAAAAAAAATTAAAATAAGTCCTCAGACAGAGCAAAATATTACCAGATGGAAAAATGGATCTATTCAAGAGAATAAAGAACACTGGAAATGGTAAATGCATGGGTAAATACATAAGATATTCTTAATTATTTAAATATCTTTGAAATTCTATTGACTGTTTTAAAAATAATAGTTAATGTGTTGTTTATGACATAGGTATGACAACAATAACACAAAGGCCAATAGAAGAGAAATAAAGTATGCTACGGTAAATATATAATATAATAAAAATATAATAATAATAAAATAAAAAGCAATTTCTTTATTACACTTAAGACTGCACTGGATCAGAAACTTCTCTACCACCCACTTCACCTCCCTCTCCCATTTTGTTTTTTAGTTTCCTCTTGTTCTTCTTTTCTTTCAAGGAAACAAAAAAGAAAGAACATAATTTCTAAAATAGGTACCCTCAGGGAAGCAATTTCAGATGCCAAATTTTTCAGGGACTGCTAAGAATGAAAAACAACCATGACAACTTAGCTCATCTGGTTAAAAATATGGTACTTTGGAGGCAAGAGAGTCGATGTGGCTCATGCACATGTCTGTCTGCTTCCTTCCTTCCATTACAGTGGTCTGTACTCCTAGTTATCTTTTGAGCATGAGAAATCCAAAAAGATGAGGGGTGGCAGGCTCATTGAGTCACAGAAGCAATCCAAATGTGCAAGGCTTATTGACAAATGTTAAGAAACTTCATCATATAAAATATATAGGACGACAGAGAATGGTTAAGGACATTGAACATCTTCAATGACTGCATACACAATTTGTTGAATTTGAAATATTTAATTTTTAGACAATTTTACAAAGGTGTTACCTGATCTGAAACACTAGATGGTATAATTTATACCTGTCTTTCAACTCTCCTAAATCAGTAAGTCTTGCAAGAAAGTAATGTGCATGAATTCATTAAACATTACTGTGTTTTATGTTGAGAGAATTTATAATAAATGTAGTAAGTTATAATGAAAGCCCAAAAACTATAATTTTAGAAGCCCCTATTTTGGGACTGTCAAATCTTAAAATATAAGGAAATGAATTTGTGTCATGTATTTAGATTCCCTCTCTTTCAAAACATCTTCCAATAGCTACTGATCTACCCCAAATATCCTAACATTTTGGTATTTAAAATGCTGTGCAATGAGAATTTTTTTTTATTTTTTTTATTGTTATGTTAATCACCATATATTACATCATTAGTTTTTGGTGCAGTGTTCCATGATTCATTGTTTGTTCATAACACCCAGTGCTCCATGCAGAACGTGCCCTCCTCAATACCCATCACCAGGCTAACCCATCCCCCTACCCCCCTCCCCTCTAGAACCCTCAGTTTGTTTTTCAGAGTCCATCATCTCTCATGGTTCGTCTCCCCCTCTGACATACTCCCCTTTTCTTCCTCTCCTGTTATCTTCTTCTTTTTCTTTTTTCTTAAAATATGTTGCGTTATTTGTTTCAGAAGTACAGAACTGTGATTCAACAGTCTTGCACAATTCACAGCGCTCACCGTAGCACATACCCTCCCCAATGTCTATCACCCAGCCACCCCATCCCTCCCACCCCCAACCACTCCAGTAACACTCAGTTTCTTTCCTGAGATTAAGAATTCCTCATATCAGTGAGGTCATGTGATACATGTCTTTCTCTGATTGACTTATTTCATTCAGCATAACACCCTCCAGTTCCATCCACGTCGTTGCAAATGGCAAGATCTCATTCCTTTTGATGGCTGCATAATATTCCATTGTGTATATATACCACATCTTCTTTATCCATTCATCTGTCGATGGGCATCTTGGCTCTTTCCACAGTTTGGCTATTGTGGACATTGCTGCTATAAACATTGGGGTACACGTACCCCTTCGGGTCCCTACATTTGTGCAATGAGAATTATTATGTAGGATGATCTCCTTTGAGAATTACAATGCACTAAAACACACAAATATTACAATGCTTGTAATACTTGCCCTTCTGGTGATGAAAGAAAATAAAGTCATTTTAGATCTGTAGCAAACCTTCTGGTATTCACTCAACCCATTTTTCTTACTAGCTGTTTGACCTTAGAGTAAATACTTACTTCAGTATACTTAGGTTTAACTATCTAAATATGGAGAACATAATAATATCTGCCATGAAGGGCTCTTGTAAGAATCAAATGTTTTAATCCATTTGAAGCTCTTAGCACAGCAACAGGTGGTAATTATCTGTAAAGGTTATTTATTGTTATTATTATAACATCCACTCATTCATTCAACTAATATTCATTAATGCACTTTACTGAGTTCAGTGAAAAAATAATAGAATAATAAAATAAATGATTTCCTTCCATGGATCTCCCAGTTCAGCGTGGGAGTCAGCTGAATTTAAAACCAATCCCAGTAGCATCACGGTAGTTGTATTGGTCAAGTGCCATGAAGCATTTATTTTACCTGCCATGTGGGGAAGAAGGCTTGCCTAAGGTAACTCATCCTGGCTAGATCTTGGAGGGATGAGTGGATTTCAGTGGATGGAGGGAAAGGAAAATAGAATGAAAGCAGGCATGGAGAGGGGAACTACTTTGAAATTATAAGTAGTCTTCTTTAGCTTGAATGTAGGATGCATTGGATTTAGGTCTGGCATAGACACTACACCATCCTTCTCCTTGTGTGAGATGCTAAAAGATTGTACCAGTTAATCCCATAGAAAATGAGGAACTTGGAGAACAATGAGGGGTTTTGAGGAAGGGAGATTCAACACCTACCTAAGTGTATGTCGGAGAGAGATTTCTGGCTTCATTGAAAAGGATAAATTGGAAAGATAAGAAGTGGAGACAGTGAGGCTCTTTGAATAATCCCAATGAAATTCTTTTGGCCAGAAGCATTAAAAAGAAGTAGAGATGCAGAGAATGGGATGCTGAGAGGGATCTCATGGAGAATAGAGACACAATTAATTTAGGGGAGTTCTGATAAGAAGAGAAAAAGCAAAGGGAGTTATAAAGTACAGATGAAGAGCTTGAAGCTCAGATGGATTAAATGATTTTTCCAAGGTCAAGTGTCTTATAAGAAGTATAACTTACTCCCCTTAAGCTTTCTTACTCTTGAAGCTACAAGGTTCTTTCCCCACAGTGTCTGCTGCTTCTCTTTTGGCCATGAAGATCGCATGTGAAATAAAATCCAATTATGTAAATGTTGCCCTGCTTGGTTCCTAGGATATATTGTTAGTATTTAAAATGAAGCTGGTTTCACTGTACTTCTGGTTTACAGCACATGCCACAAAGGAAACAAGAGCACTAGTAAGCTCTGCTCTTCTCAACTCCACTATGTCATGCACATTTAATTAGGAGCAAAAATAGAAATGGATATTTAGCTCCTTATTCAGCAAGAACTGGAAAGCCACCAGATTATAGGCACAGCAGAATACAAAGATTGATGTTTTGACAAAGCCTCTTTTCAGAAATGAACACTCAAGAATGATGAGTCAGGCAAATTACCCATTAATTGCTGACCAGTTTTTAACTGGGTCAGCCCCAAACAAGGACATAAATTGAACTGGTTGGAACAAATGCTTGTTACTTGGTTTGGCTCAGATGGACTTGGCAGAATTGGGGTTAGATGACAAGAAACATTTTGGGTTGGGTAGTGACACAAGTTTAATGACTAAAGTTATTAAAGAAAGAAACATTTATAGCATAAGGCATTATTCTAGGAAAATAAATATTTTTCTCATTATGTGTACATTAGTTTTCCATTGCCCAATAAAGTTTACCACAAAGTGTGCAGCTTAAAACAACACAAATATATTATTTCATGGTTTCCATAGTCAAGATTCCAGGCTAATACATGCCCAGAGCATGTCCTCCACTCAGAGTCTCATCAGGTTGAAATCAGAGTATTGGCTGGGGGTCTTTCAAGCTTGATTATTGTCAAAATTCAGGTCCTTTTGACTGCATTACAGAGGCCCTCAGCTTCCTGAAGCCAATTGCTTTTCCCTGCCATATAGTCCTCTCCAAAATATGACAGTTTTAATCTTTAAAACCAGGAGGGAGAATCTATGTTGCTTCAAATCTAACTTTTCCTACCTCTGACTGCTTGATCTTCCTTTACAGGGCTCATCTTCTTAGGTCAGGTTCACCCAAGATATCAGCCCTTTTGGTTAAATTAAAATTAACTCTTTAGCAACCTTATTCACATCTGCAAAGCATCTTTACCTTTGCCATGTAAAATAACTAATAACATTAGCTAATGTCCATAGGAAAGACACTAATCATATTCATAGACCTCCCCCTCTCGAGGAAATATGCAAAACTATATACCAGGGGAAAAGAATCTTGGAAGCCTGCCTAGAAGCCTGCCTTTTAAATGAGCACAAAAGCCACAATGCATTTTTCAGTATATACCTCTAAAAGGTCCCAAACTAATGGCAAATAGTTGCAGATGTGGACTAGTCCAAAGAACATTCTACTCTGAAAAAAAAAAAAAAAAGAACATTCTACTCTGAGGCAGGATAAGGATTCTAATCCTTTCCATGCTACTGACAATATTAAGTTCCCAAGTTCTTCCTCTAAGAAATGAAGTTATTAGCAATAAAAAAAATGTCTCAGTGTCATAGGCTTTTAATGATTATATTTTAAGAAGGAAGAAAGAAAACTCTTGGCATACAGTGAACGCTCAAAAGAGTTGGTGAATAAATTACCCACTTGTAATCTCTGGCTGAAATCTCATCCAGGAAAGCAGAAATGAGATTTGAAGAGTATAGGAACAGAAGATCAATTGAAATGTAGCCTTAATGCAACAAACTAATAATAGGTAATACTGATTGAGAATTCACTATATGGCAAGAGGAATATATATGATTATATAAACATAATTTTTAATTCCCTTAAGAGCCTATACTATTGTAGTTATTTGTCAAATAAAGAAACTGAGAATCAACAAGTAAATGGTAGAGAGAAGACTCAAACTGACACATTTGGCTCCGAAGTCCACACTTTTTTGCTATAACAATCTTTGAATTTGGATTAATCAGGATGTCTTAAGTGGCACAGAGTTTGGCAAATCTGAAATGAATATTCAGGACCTAGAAAAATAGGCAAAAAGTCATCATCTCAGTAGCTTGTCAAAATTAGCCTGCTATCCTGGGTTTTCTTTCTTACCTTGAGAAAGTACAGGCAAGAGGAAGAAAAGCCCTATTGATGTGTCTCTCTACCCTAAGCATTATATCCACAGAAGAAACTACCTACAGAAAATAAAGTTGCGCACATAGTATATAGGCAATGGACCAGTTATCTACTGCTGTGCAATGAATTAACACAAACAGTGGCTTAAAACAAATAATAAAATAATAAATAATAAATATCTCACAGTGCCTGCAGGTCAGGAAAATGGACATGGCTTACCTAGGTCTTCTGCTTAAGAGTCTTTCATAAGACTGTAATTAAGATGTTGCTCAGGGGTAGGGTTTCATCTGAAGTTATGAATGAGGAAGGATCTGCTTCTGAACTTACATGACTTTTGGAAGCATCATTTCTTCATGGGCTGTAAGACTAAGGCAAGTATCTCATGGGCTACTGGAGTGAAAGATCAAATTCTTCATTGACTATTAGCTGGAAACTACCTTCAGTTCTTTTCCTCACAGACCAATTGCATCCCAATCCTGAAAAGTCTGACCTTATAAGAATTCACAAAAAGAGAGAATTCAGATGACTCCAGGAGTTGCTCCCTTTAATACAATTTATCTTGGCAAACTTTAATTCATAATTAGTACAGGGGAAAAAAAAGATGCTTTTGGAGATAAAACAATCTTTGATATTCACTAATCACATCACCTTGGGGGACTTACTCATCGTTTCTGTGTTCCATTCTCTGGTCTGTAAAATGGAACTAATGAAATGGCGTTGGAAGACACTGAGGGATGCAATATGTTTAACTCCCAGTATAAGAACTCCAGAACTGTTGAGCATTCGTTATTACTGCTGTTACTTAAGACTCAGCTCAAGACAATGAATTTGGAGTCTTCTTTGACCACTGCATATGGTTTGATGCTTTCACAAATTTCTATTATAGCACAGGTTAAACTATATTTATCTACCTCTTTTATGAAACTACTACCAGTAAGCTAGATAGTTGTCAGCGTTTCCTCCCATACCCCAATAAAGAGTTCAATATAAACCATAGATATTTAATAAATGTTTATTTAATTTTGATAGTGGTGAGAAGAAGGGGTTAGACCAGGGAATCACTGGGTCTCCTATAACATTTGACTTGAGATATTAAAATATAAAAACAAACCTTCTTTTTCGTCATTAGACACAATAGAAACCATGTGGGGTGATCTTTCAAGGCCTTTCCAGACAAGATGTTCTCTTTCTTGAAAATTTTTGCTCAGGTTTTCTTTCTTTTTTTTTTGGATTTTTTAAATTTATTTTTTATATTTTTTTATTTTATTATGTTATGTTAATCACCATATATTACATCATTAGTTTTTGATGTAGTGTTCCATGATTCATTGTTTGCATATAACACCAGTGCTCCATTCAGTACGTGCCCTCTTTAATACCCATCACCAGGCTAACCTATCCCTCCCGCCCCAGAACCCTCAGTTTGTTTCTCAGAGTCCATAGTCTCTCATGGTTCATCTCCCCCTCCGATTTCCCCCCTTCATTTTTCCCTTCCTGCTATGTTCTTCTTCTTCTTCTTTTTTTTTTTTAACATATAATGTATTATCTGTTTCAGAGGTACAGGTCTGTGATTCAACAGTCTTACACAATTCACAACACTCACCATAGCACAGGTTTTCTTGAAGTGGACACATATTTGTTGCCTCTTGCAAAACTGGCTTTAGAGAAAGCCCTGCTCGTGAAAATAGCAAGAGCTGATATTTATGTTATTCTAAGGATAATTTCCCCAATTGTCTTACTGCATTTTTAAAATTATGGACATTTTAGGAAAATTTTTTATTTGATCTTTTTCTAGGCCATGTCTATCAGCTCTTTGCCAAATTTATTTATTCCTGAAAATGGTTTCCATGTTCTGGATTGAGAGCAACTTATTTTCTCCCTCTTCCTGTGTGAACACATTATAGATTCATTATGCAGTTTAAGTTAAAAGCACTCACCATTAAGTGCTCCTTGCTAATTTTATTCTAGACAGTAGTAAATTGCAAGGTCCCATGCAGACCCTTATAGAGCCAAAATGCATTTTACGATAATAGATGACATTTCTTTTAAAAACAAGTGTTGAAAATGGAGTTGCGATAGTAATATACTGAATTAAAAATTACAACCATTTCCCCATTTCAAGAGGTTTAGGGTAAAACTCTCTAACATGTGACTAAATAAGCAAAATGCTAATTTTTAACAAATAAATAGGTCATGATGCATGAATAGAGATTCAAACATTTTGAAATATATCCTTGCATCACACACTAACCAGTTTCATATAGTAGACTGCTAAAACCCAATGGGAAAAAAATCCAAATATACAACATATTAATCAAATCATTTCTTGTTTCCACTGCTGTGGTCTTTCCAACTTGTTTCTAAATGTGAAATATCTTGGGGCACCTGCGTGGCTCAGTTAGTAAAGTGTCTGACTTTGGCTCAGGTCATGATCTCGGGGTCCTGGGATAAAGCCCAGTGTCTGGCTCCCTGCTTAATGGGGAGTCAGCTTCTCCCTCTCCCTCTGTCCTTCCCCCCACTCATGCTCTCTCTTTCTCTCAAATAAATAAAATAAAAATATTTTTAAAGAACGTGAAATATCTTTCATCTGCTCTTCTGCTCTGTATCCTGTATTCTGATTTCAGTCTTCCTTCTCAAACAAAACAAGAACAAGAAAATAATGTTTTCCTATTTGGAAAACAAGAACATCTACAAACAAAACATAACCAGATAACCACATATAATCTCTTGACTTGCAGATTCTTTCACATATAAGCACCCAGTATTTTCAGCACTGTGAGACTCATTAAAAAAAAAAAAAAGATGTTGGTATTTCTTCAAGTATTTGCCTGGTTTTGTTTAAACACTAGATTTGATATTTGGATGTCCTTGAAACTTCTGATTTCCCCCTTCCCTTTCAAATGAAAACAGAAGTATCAATGATATAATGATCAATTCCTTAATTCAAAGCCAGATAAAAATTCCCATGAAGATATATTTATTTGGTAATTCAAATGTTATTCTAAATGTTTTAATCAAAAGTGCAAAGAATTATAATTATTATAAGCTCTAAATATCTACATGATGAAATGGTTGTGTCACTTTATTATTTTTTTATTTTTTTAAAGATTTTATTTATTTATTTGAGAGAGAGAGAATGAGAGATAGAGAGCATGAGAGGGAAAAGGGTCAGAGGGAGAAGCAGACTCCCCGCTGAGCAGGGAGCCCGATGCGGGACTCGATCCCGGGACTCCAGGATCATGACCTGAGCCGAAGGCAGTCGCTTAACCAACTGAGCCACCCAGGCGCCCGGCTGGGTCATTTTAAAAAAATCTATCAAATCAAGTAAAAATTCTGTACGTTTAATACTCACCATAGTCAATTTTGCAAATACACGAAAAGCATCAGCTTCCTGTAATTGGGTCAGAGCTGACCGGACCAACCAATTGTAAACAACCAAGAAAGATTGGATATTTCTGAAAATCTGCTTGAAAGCATCAGAAAGGAAACCAGGAGGGAGGTGAATTTATGAGGAAGAGCAAACTTAAACATGAAACTGGATTTTATAGCCTCTTACACCCTAATGGCAACAGGTGAATTCCATAAAAAGCAGTGAAATACTGAGAAGCCAGGCAGAAATTTTGATAGCCTGATAGGACCACAGAGGAGGCAGAGAGAGCCTGGGATACTCCAGGCTGTGGTTTTGGACCCAGAGAGGCTGCATCCCAGGATTAACTGTGATACGCAGAGCAGCTCACACAGGCGTGAAGCCCAACTATGAATTATGCCATCTCCAAGTTAGATTGTGTTAACACTGGACTTCCTAAGCCTGCAGTCAGCTGTCATAAAAAAGGCAAACCATCTCTGGAGGAAGGGAGCCACACGTCGGGCCTCAGATTATCACTAAAATATCTATATACCAAGTACACCCTTTAGAAACAGTAATATGAAGAGATGGGGGGAAAAACATGGAAAAACAAGAAAATCAAAAGACCGTATATATACCCACAAGATAGTGTGAGAAGTTAAATCACAAACTCAAAGCATTAGTTTCCTAACATATTAGATGAGGGTTAGATAGAAATTAGACATAGTTGAAGGTTAAATATATAGCAGAGGGTGGAAAACAAGACAAAAGAAAATATTTAGACTAAATTGTGGAGACAAAAATAAACACAGGAAAGATCATAAAAGATATATAGAATGGAGGGCGAGGGTTTCTAAGGTATCTGATATGATCTTCCAGGAGGAGCAAGCCAGAAGGGGAAGAAGCCACATTAAGGAATCTCTGCTCTGAATTTTCTAAAATTGATGAACAACATCAGATTTATTTCAGATTCCTGAGGCAGTAGCAAAATATCTGAACAGAATATTGAAACAAAATAAATACAACAAGAACAAGAAATCTCCGCTTAACCATATCATAGTAAAATTGCTTTGGAAAAAAAAGACACATTACTCTGACAGGCAGCCAACCACTCTTCAGGGACAAAAAAAAAAAAAAAGCAGAGAACAAAGAAATGTTATATATAATTCGCTGGTAATAAATAGCCACTAACCTGGAGGTCTATATTCAAGGAAAACCATCTTAAAATAAATAAATAAAGATGAAATGAAAATATTTTCAGGCAAACAGGCACTAAAAGAATTGGTTTGCCATCAGGCCTAAACAAACAAACAAACAAAGCCAAAAGGTTCCGAGTCAAAATTATCTTAAGGGGAAGGAGATGCAGGAAGATACTCAGTAAAAAGTAAGGTGAAGCCCGTGGGCACATCTAAAGGAACAGGGAGGGACCTCACAGTAAATTTATGACAATAAAAGCAATTGTGATCTTCCAAATCTCTCTGTAGGATTAAAATGCAGATGCACATATAATTTGGGGAGTTCATGAAGTTCTTGTATTCTAAATTTTTTGTATTTCTTGCAAAGTGGTATTTTTATTAGACCTTAATAAGTCGAAGATGCATGTAGTAATTTTTCAGGTAATTACTAAAGGAAAATGGAAAGCACACTAATACATGTAGGAAAGAAGTGGAATAGCAAAATCATTGAATCTAAAAATAGACATATTTAAATAAAGAAATAATCTTGTGGAACAACTAGAAAACAGACAAATGCAATTTTAACTCAAATACCTCTTACAGAAACTAAAATAAATGAATTAAGTGCTCTGAAAAAATGAAACAACACGAAACCAGAGAGACAAATCATAAGAGACTCAATCTCAGGAAACAAACTGAGGGTTGCTGGAGTGGAGGGGTGTGGGAGGGATGGGGTGGCTGGGTGATAGACATTGGGGAGGGTATGTGCTTTGGTGAGCACTGTGAATTGTTTAAGACTGATGAATCAAGACCGGTACCCCTGAAACAAATAATACATTATATGTTAATTAAAAAATCAAAAAACAAAACAAAACAAAAAACCAAAAACCCCACAAAATACTGGGGGAAAACAAAACAAAACAAAAAGCCAAATAGTTTGATTCTAATACCCTCCCATACACACCTACAGCTTACAAAAACAATGCATTCAATAGGAATATAGACAGCTTGAATCAAATGCAGTGCCTGTACCTTGCTAGACCACAAAAAGACTTTAGGAAGTACTTTTTTTTCAGAGAATTGGAAAAAATATTAATGTGGAATATATATCAGAGAATTTTAAGAACTAGGTTTGTTAGATGTGGCTTGTGTCACTCAGGTTATGTAAGAAAAGGCTGTGCACAGGTTATGTAAGAAAAGGCTGTGCTTTTTAAAGATACATCCTGAGTATAGAGGATAAAATGTGAGATCTGAATTTTAGTTTTTCAAATATAAGGAAAGAGAAAAAGAATAAATTAGAAAAATATTTCAAAACCTTGATAATTATTGAATCTGGATGATGCAAGTGATGGAATTTATTAAACTGGTATTATATTATTGTTTATGCTTAAACTATTCATATTAATTTTTTAAATGGTACACCATAGTAAAAACATGAAAAGAAAAAATGTGAACATAGGGCAGGTGCCCAAATAGCCTTCCAGTTAAAAAAATATATATAACAAACAAACACTCTAAGAAGGATCCATGAATGTAAAAAATTTGTAAAATGCTAAAACTCAGTAACTTCTCAGATTCTCATTGAAGTAACTTCTAGAGAATGTGCCTAAGGAAAAAGGCAACTTAATCTAAAAGGAAAAACAAAATTTAAAATGGAAGGATAACCACATAAACTGGTAAATTCAAGAAGCTAAAAATAGAAAACATAAAAAAAAAAGAAAGAGTAAAAAGGGAGAGAAAGTATAAAAAGGTACAAAATGAAAAACAAAACAGAAAGTAATTAAATAGCAAACAAAAATGTAATAGAGACCAGCATGACCAAAACTGTTACTTTTTAAATATTTGAACTGGTAATACGGGTACAAGGTATATATTAAATTTATGTATTAAAAAGTATATCTCTCCCTCATTTTTATTTTCAGGGAACCCACAAGCAAATACAGGCTTAATGTGTTATTTGCATAAATGGTAGTATTCTTACTCTATCTGGTCTTTGCTTGCCCTTTTCTTTTCTTTTCTTTCCTTTTCTTTTCTTTTTCTTTCTTTCTTTCTTTCTTTCTTTCTTTCTTTCTTTCTTTCTTTCTTTCTTTCTTTCTTTCTTTCTTTCTTTTCTTTCTTTCTTTCTTTCTTTTCTTTCTTTCTTTCTTTCTTTCTTTTCTTTCTTTCTTTCTTTCTTTTTTTCTTTTCTTTCTTTCTTTCTTTCCTTTCTTTCTTTCTTTCTTTCTTTCTTTCTTTCTTTCTTTCTTTCTTTCTTTCTTTCTTTCTTTCTTTCTTTCTTTCTTTCTTTCTTTCTTCATTTTCTTCCTTCCTTCCTTCCTTCCTTCCTTCCTTCCTTCCTTCCTTCCTTCCTTCCTTCCTTCCTTTCTTTTAAGATTTATTTATCCATTTGAGAAAGAGGAAAGAGACAGAGCAAGCACAAGCTGGGAGAGGGGAAAAGGGAGAGGGAGAGAATCTCAAATCAACTCCCCACTGAGCAGAGTCCCCATGGGGCTCACTTTAGGAACCTGAGATCAGGATGGGAGCTGAAATCAAGTCAGACCCTTAACCAACTTAAGCCACCCAGGTGCCCCTCGTCTTTGTTTTTCTTACTTGAGAAAAATTACAGAGAATTTTTCTTACCTAAACTTTAAAAAAAGTTGCCACCTTATTTTAAAGCTGCGTTCTATTATGTCACATATGTGTGTCATATTTTATTTAACTAGCTCCCAATTGAAAAAAAAAATGTTTCTCCATCCACTTTGTTGCTTTTACAGGTATGTAGATATCTACAGGGTACATTCCTGGCATACAGTTGTTCAGAGGGAAGTCATCAGCATTTAGGATTTTGATTAGTTTTCTAAAGCCATTTTCACTACTTACAGTGCCATCAGCACTGCGAGTGTTCCTATCCACTCTCAACACCATTAATGACAAACATTTCCATATTAACAGCCTGATCGTGAAAATTACATCAGCAGTGTTCTCCTTATGAGTTAGGATGAAAATCTTTTCACATGTTTAGAAACCACTTGTGTTTTTCTGGGCACTATTTGTTTTTTGCCTATTTTTTCTACTGGGTGTTGATCTTGTCTTACTTCTTTGTGAGTGCTTATTACATATTAAAGAAATTGGTCTGTAATTTAACTCAACTCTGCAGGAGTGACTGTATGTTCTTTCTTTTCTCAGTTTGTCATTTGCATTTTAATATTTTATGTGTTTTGTATGTGATGCATAATTTTGTTTTAGTTTATGTATAGTTTAATTCATAGTTTTTTCTCTTACAACTTTTAGGATTTATGTTAGAAATTTTTGCCACTTCAAACACTTTTTTAAATCTAATACTCTTTAGAACATTTATGGCTTCTTTTTTATGTAATTTAAATCTTTTTGTGAGGTGTGAGGTAAAGAATCCAATTTAAAAACTTTTCAGGTGGCTACCCGGTTGTCTGAAAAACAATTTTTGAATAATCTATCCTTTCACCACTGATTTGAAATGACACTATTCTTATATAGTAAATTTTCATAAGTATTTGATCTGTGCCTGAACTTTTTCTATTTCATTGATCTGTGTCTATTCATGTAATAGCAATACACTATTATTTCTGTAGCTTTATGATAGGTTGTAATTACTAGATACTCCCTCATTACTCCTTAAATATTTTTCCTGACTATTCATAGTTGTTTAATTTTTCCATTTGAACTAAGGAAGAGATTTATTCCATTCCTACAAAATCTTGATAGTATTCCTATCAGGGCACAAAAATGCATAATTTTTAAATGAGAATTAACATCTTTAGAATGCTGTGTCCCTATATTCAAAAGCAGTTTGCCTTTCTATTCTTCTATTTTGTGTGTCCTTATGAGACACTTAAATATTTATTTACATAGACTATACACAACTCTTTGTTACTATTATAAGTGGAGACTTTTATAATATTCACATATTATATTTATTATATTATCAGTATTTATATGTACTATATTATATTGTGTGATTTTTTTTTACCCTACAGCTAAGATGTAAAAAATACATTTAAAATTTAAAAAAAAGAAAATGTTCTTAGTTTTTACTTTGACAAAGTTTATATTAAGGGCCTTTGCAGTAACTTAGGTGTGATTTGGTTACAGAATACATGTCCTAGGGACAGATCACTGTGTTTCAGTCAAGGGAAGGAAGCAAGATGCTGATGAAGAAGTAGATGTTAAACTGAATAGATCAAATTCCCCTGAAACTGCCTAAAGTACATATATGCAACTTCAAAGGCATCAGACCTCAGCCAAAACTCTGATCAATAGGACTAAGTCTGGAAAAGAAGAGCATGATTGATTTCTTATAATACTGACAGAGCGCTCTTATGGGTATTTGCGATCCACTGCATGGATTTGCCAAGAAGGGGGGTTCCTGGGACTGGAGGTAATGTGCACTGGTGGGCCTAATAGCTAGCCTGACAAGGGCTATTAATGATAATACTATACACCCATCCCACCCCATCCCATCCCATCCCACCCCATCCCATCCCATCCCATCCAATCCCAACCCATCCCACCCCATCCCATCCAATCCCAACCCATCCCACCCCATCCCATCCAATCCCAACCCATCCCACCCCATCCCATCCAATCCCAACCCATCCCACCCCATCCCATCCAATCCCAACCCATCCCACCCCATCCCATCCAATCCCAACCCATCCCATCCCATCCCATCCCATATACATATATACACAAACACATTACAGATCCTGGCATCACTTTCCTTGTAAGGAAAACTAAGAAGAAAGAGCTATTCTAGAATGAATTGGGCATATTTTCCAGATGTAGTAGACAATTTTAGAGCCCTGCTTGTATTCACTGTCCCTTTCACTATGCTCATGCTCGTTTAGAACTGACAGTATATGCATGTGCTCCTGAGACCTCCATTTTTTCCCCTAAATTGCAAGAAGCCAATCTGCATCTAGATGAACATTTGGAGAAATTGATTACCAATAGAAGCAGTCATTAGCCAATGCCTGTTATGAGTTGATGTGCATATATTCCAGCTTCTTTATCCTTTGGGAAAAAAAAATAATTCTTAGATACACCAATTTGTGAAGTTTCCCAGCAAAATTACATTTCATTGGCCCACTGTGATATCTGGATTAAAGATAAACCCTTTACAGTCACCTTAGTTTGACATAAGAAAATGTCATAGATGTGGTGGCTTGAACAATAGTCATTTGTTTTCTCCCAAGTCTGGAGACAAGAAGTCCAAGATCAAGGTGCCAGCAGGACTGGTTTCTGGTGGCATCTAGCCCCCTGGCTTGCCGATGGCCACTTTCTTGCTGTGTCCTTACATGACCTTTTCTCTGTGAATGCACAGATTGAGAGAGAGATCTTTGATGTCTCTTCCTCCTATTATAATGATGCCAGTCCTATAAGATTAGGGCCCTACCCTTACAACCTTGTTTAACCTTAACTACATCTTTAAAGGCCCTATCTTTAAATATAGTCATGTTAGGGGTAGGACTTTGCATTATGAATTTTGGGGGTGTGCTGTTCAATCCATAACTCACTCATTAACAGCTGTTTTCCTTGCCCTGTATTGCATCTTGATCTCCAAGACTACTCACACACACACACACACAAAACCTACTTTCACTAAAAACATTCTCTAAGGATGTTTATGGAAGAACTAAGCTAAGACACTGGTCATAAATGATTAAAACCATTACTAGGATCAAGGTGAGGGTCTGATCTTAGGAAAAATATAAGAATCAAAAACTCACATATGAGTTATTGGACACAAGTTTTCTTGTTTTAATCTGTCTTATTTTCTATCTGTAGGTATATCTGTCTATTTTTCTATCATCTTTCTATCTTTACTGGGTTACTTCTGCAAACATCAAAGCCACACAGAATTCTCCAGGATAGTTCGCTTCAAAAAGATTCTTTGTAAATAAATTATAGGCAGAAGGCTGAAGCTTCCAACTGTTATTAAGACTCCATTCAGAGTAAAACTTGATTTTTTTTTTTCTGTTTTGATGACAGCACCTCAACAGGGTTCCAAGGCACTGGTTTTTGCAGAGCCAAATCATTATTCAGGAGTCAGATTGATTTCGAAGGCACACCAAGAATCCTCAACTCTGAAAGGTGGCATATCTCACTCCAATTAGAAGAAGTAAGAAGTGCTTATTTCCCTCATGGCCATGCAGAGATGGAATTACTCCAGGAGCAGAGGAAGAGAGAAGATGGCAGTCCAATGTACTGATGGTGAATATCTGAGAAAACTTTCTTCGGGAACCTTACATATGAAACTGAACAGTGACATGTCTAATTAGTGCCTCATGACTAGAAGTGAAAAGAAAGGTGGAGTTCATGTGAATCTTTTTAGGACACCCTGAGTTCATGAGGCTCCTAACTTTTCATGGTGAACTTGGATGGGAAATCTGTCTCTAAGTCTCTGAAGACAAAAATTTAAGGCATGCATCTTCTGCTAATTAGTGGCCTGACTCTGCATCCTACCATCTTCTTGGGCTTCAATTTCCTCATATGTAACTGGGACTAATTCTGCAAGCAACTGAGAGAGATAACCTATGAGGTACTCAGAGAAGAGAATGATTTGAAAAATCTTTAAATGGCAGACGCAGGAAATGACGTACTGCTAAAACTCCTAATGATGTTATCTGTATATATTGCTATTTAGTGTTTGAAAACCAGCTTTTGAGAAAGATAAATACTTTCTGTGGTAACATTCCCAAAAATTCTCAACTTACTTATGAGAAAACTTCAGGCAAACCCGTGAGGCACATTTTACAAAATAACTGACCAGTGCTCTTCAAAATGTCTCAAGGTCATGAAAGACTGAGGAACTGTCACAGGAGAGGAAATTCATGAGATATAAGAACTACATCCCATTAAGATCCTGTATTAAATCCTCAGATAGAGGGACATCGAAATGGCTCAGTCAATTAAGCATCCGAGTCTTGATTTAGCTCAGGTGATGATCTCAGAGTCCTGAGATTGAGCCCCGGGTCAGGCTCTACACTGGGCATGGAGCTTGCTTAAGAGTCTCTCTCTTCCTCTCCCTCTGCCCTTCCCTTTGCCCCTCTCTTTCTCTTTCTGTCTCAAATAAATAAATAAAAATAAATTCTCAAACAGAAAAAGGGCATTAACGGAAAAACTGTTGAAATCGGGGGGAAAAGTCTATATTTTAGTTTTATATTTTTTTAAAAAAGCAATATAGGGACAAAAGTATAGTTTAACACTGTTCCCACAGTATTAGGATCCTGGGAGACTCTTAATCTGCTACATACTTACCATACAGTTTTGGGCAGTTTGTTTTCATTATTTGAACTCATGACTTTTTTTTTAAGATTTTATTTGTTTATTTGAGAGAGAGAATGAGAGAGAGAGTACATGAGAGGGGGGAAGGTCAGAGGGAGAAGCAGACTCCCTGTTGAGCAGGGAGCCCGATGCGGGACTCGATCCTGGGACTCCAGGATCATGACCTGAGCCGAAGGCAGTCGCTCAACCCACTGAGCCACCCAGGCGCCTGAGAACTCATGGCTTTCTTGATTGACATATTTTCAGTACAAGAATTTATTCCTCAAAACTACTTGGAAATATCTTGGTTTCTATTTAATAGTCCTTGAATAACTACCAACAAAAGCAACAAAATTATACCCTGCATTATTTTCTCCATATGTATTGTCTTGGTTTCTATTTAATAATCCTTGAATAACTACCAACAAAAGCAACAAATTATACCCTGCATTATTTTCTCCATATGTATTGTCCATTACACAGATCTGTGTAATGGATTTGTACATATACAAATCAATAAAGTAATTCACTTGGGTATTCTTCATTGATTATCTTGGATCACACTCATGTGGGCATAGCATCATCATCATCATCATCATCATCATCATCATCACACTCAATATCATTAGATCTCCAAAATTTCAAAAGTTGGAGGTGCCACATGAAAATCTATTTTCCCTCTCTGGGCTTCAGTTTCCCCTTTTGCAAGATTAATGAGTTTTATTCAAAGTTCTCTGTATCATTTCTAACATTCCAAAATTATTTACTGTTAAAGAATGATTAGCATCGCCAAGCATGGGTGCAGAAATATTAATTTGAGCTACTGCTTTAAAGGATCCATAAAATATGTAGTAGAAAAGGGAAATAAGGGCAGCAAGAAATGGATCACCTGAGAAATATTGATGATCCCTTTGAAAAGTCTTCATTTTAATTAGAATGTCCTGTTTCAATCTATAATAAATTTAACCTTGGAAATTCGATATTTCAAGTGTTCTTGGTTAAGATGGTCCTATTCAAGACTGTGAAAAAGGATGAAAATCTCAACTGGTGTGAAGATTCATTTGTAGGAATATAAATTAGAAGAAAGATAAAGGAAAAAAATAACAAGTAAAGACAATTGTTTCACTGTTCTGCTTTTTTTAATTTTTAAGAAAATAGTGAGTGTAAGTAATAAAATATAGTTTTAGTTATCCTTACATTTTCCATAGCCCATCACAGCTTTTCACTAAATGTCTAACAACTAAAGATGAAAAGAATTTGAATTAACCTGTCAGGACCCACTTTTAAAGCAGTTATGTTTCTGTTCTATATTAAGAACACAGATGCCTTTTTCTCATGGAAATGAGATCTCCATGTTGTAAAAAAAAGATGTCTGGCAACTTTAAAGGAAGAAATGTAGAATATTTATAAGTGAATGGTGCTTTTAGAATGGAAATACTTTTATTAGAAGAGAACACACTTTTCAGATATCTGTTCTAAAAATAAAAATTCTGATTTTCAAATCACAAAGATGTGTCTACACAAAATGCTAGTGGCTGATGCACATATTAGTTCTTAAGTATACTGTTACTGATTGAAGTATGGTTGGTGGAATAGGAGAAACATACATTTAAATCAAGGGACTGGTTTTGAACCAAGTTATGTTGTTAATGAGATTTGCACTTCATGATTAATCAGAAGATGAGTCATTTTGATGCTCATTCATCCCCAAGAGACCTGAAATCCTCTGAATTTTCATGACACAAGGTCAGGGCTAGATAAAACATAATGATATCTTCAAATTGTACACATACATGTCAGTGTAGAGTGAGCATTCAGAAAGAGCCATTGACTTACACAAAATAGTGACATTTATTTATTCAACATACAGTAACTGACCGTCTACCCTATTCCAGGCACCAGTTTAAATGGGAATATAGCAGTATATACAACAACCTGTGCTCTCATAGAGTTACCATTCTAGCCAGGAGGGCACAGACAATGCATACACTAATAAATAGATGTGTCATCTTATAACTTTTATGAAGTAAAATTAAATAGGTCAAAGTAAAACACCAACATAAGAAAATGGTCTCACCATTTACTGAATGCTTATGATGTCAAATCATTTCATACACATTTATCTAATCCCAACGCTCACAAAAATTTATGTAATTTCCAATTTTACAGAAGACAGACTGGAATTACATAAAATGTAACTTCGTCAAGGTTTTACAGTGAAGAAATGCTAAGTGGAAATTCATACTGGCATCCTGGCCACAGTCTTTCTTTTCTTTTTTTTTTTTTTCAACATTGCACAGTTCCATTGACCTCACAAGTACCAAGAATAATTTTCCTTCATAGAAAACGATTCCCTGACCCTTAACCTCATTTGGCTTATAATGGCAGGAGGTATTTCAGAATATAACTGTCAGAAAGCTAAGAAGTGTTTTTGAAAACACATTCATAAATCAAGCGACAATGAGCTGAGAACCACTGAAAAGGTTTATGAAGGCAAACTGGCTTGGGGTGTACCATGTGCCCTGGGTATTTCTTTTCTTCATGTAACTTTTAGGGCCATTCCACTTTACTTCAGGGAAGTTTTGATGCACCAGTGATGACTATGTCATGGTTAATTAGCAATGTAAGCTTTTACTTTTTCCCATTTTCTATGTAATGTTTATTAAATTTCCAGACGTACCTTCTTTTGAGGTATAGATGCTGAATCACTGTGAAAAATACACTATGAATTATTAGTATAAATAATGTAGAAGCAGTAATCAGACAACCTAATATTTGCTGTATACTTATTATATGCCATACTGCCTCAGTCAGTTTGGCTGCTGTAACTTATCCCAGACTAGGTGGCTCAAACAACAGAAATTTATTTCTCATAGTTCTGGAAGGTCCAACATCAGGTGCTGGCAAAATATGTGTCTGATGAAAGCCTCTTCCTGGTTCATAAGTGATCATCTTCCCTTGAGCATCCTCACCTGGTGGACAAGGGTGAGAGAGCTCGCTGGGTCTCTCTTATGTGGGCACTAATCCCATTCATGAGGTATCCACCTTCTTGACCTGCTTACCTCCAAATGCCCACCTCCAAATATGATCATATTGGTGGTTAGGATTTCAACATATGAATTCTGGGGCACACAAACACTCCATCAATAATACATAACCTCTGTTTTTTAGTTTGGGTTCCTTTAGAAGCAGACCCCAAGGCAAGGATTTGAGTGCAAGTAGTATATTTGGGAGATCATCCTAGGAAATATATCTATGGGAATGGAAAATTGAGACAAAGAACGAGAAAAAAATATACATATAAAAGGTATGCTTTCAGCAAATTACCTCTCTATGGCCTAATTTCCCTGGCAAACCTGGAAGATAATACAAATCATGAACTTTGGGATTATCCTAAACAAGGGAGAGAGCAATGGGGCATTTAAATGTCATCTCCCAACAGTCACAGTTGAAGTTTGCTGTTGAAGAAAGAAACAAGCAACCTGCCTGTTTTTAGGCAGAAAAAGGCTCAGGAGCCAGGTAAACTATCAGAAGAGGCACAGCAGGTGATGGTAGTTGGAAGTTAGACCATCGTTCCTGGAAATGTAAGGAAACTGAATTTATTGCTGACAGCCCCTTTATATATGCTGTACGATAACTTTTCATAACTTCAAGCAGTCAGTATTATTATCACTCCCACTTTACAAATGAGGAAACAGAGATTCAGAGAAGTGAGTTAATTTGCTCAAAGTCACACAGTTACTTGGCAGCGGAGCCAAGTTCCAAACTCTGAACGTAGCCCTACTCCAGTACTCTGATTGTGATCTTCCTTCTATATCGCTTACTTGGAGGTTTGGAAAATTTGGCTTTTTCTGGAGAACTTCATTGGGCTAACTGGGAGAAGCTTTAAATCACAGTATGTTAATAGCCTGCGCTAGTTTAAAAAAATGATACTAGAAATAATTGGATCCCTAAAGTAAAATAATATAAAAATCTGCCTCTTCTTTTTGCTCTTTGTAATGTTCTTTAATATTTGTTGCATTGTGCTGATATTACAGACGTGTTTTCTCTGCATGCATGTGTGTGGGATATTGAAGTGCGGCGTGACTAATATGGAAACTTTGGGAAAATTTTAATCTTAGACCTTGGTTTAAAACATCCCACCATCTATCCCAAAGATACTTGTGAAAATGTGAGTTCAATAAAATCTCTCTAGCTTCCACAAGTTGGATTGGAACTCAATACCAGATCTCAGGGAAGCCATCGCATTTAAGAGGAAGAATTCAAATAGCAATAGAATATAGGTCTACAAAATGTATGGAGGAAGTGGAAAGTCATTCCAGGTAATAAAATTTGATGTGAGGATATTTGTGGGAGCAGGACACTGCAAAGTTCATTCTAAGGATGTGAACAAAACAGTTTTATAGAATGGAATTTATGAGAGATGTGGGATTTAAGGTCAAAATGCTATATTGAGGCCAGACTCTGGGGCCTTTTCAATGCCAGGCTTAGAAGTTTGAATTTTACCTCATCCCTTAAGACCTAGAGAAGACCTTTGCTTCCATAAATAAAAGGGCAGTTTTTATTTCCCCACAGTCAACAAAGCAGAATTATTGGTTCTGTTATGCTAGCCCTGATACTGTCTTTTTAGTGCGTTTTTCCTTATTTCATAAAACAATCCAATTCACTATAAACAAATAGAAAATGATCAAAATAAGAAAATAAAAGCCATACATAAATCTAACCCCCAAATAGTCACAGTTAAGTACACCCTTCAGATAAAGATGTACATATGCATATAATGCACACACACAATGCACACACGCACATACTCACACACAAATGCACATGAACACACAGTCTTAGTAAACAAGCTTAGTGAACATATATATGGACATATGTACATCAATATATATGATTATGTATTTTAATGAAATTGTAATCATTCCATACTGTCAGGATCGAAACTTGCATCTTTCATTTAACACATCATGGAAAAGTTATACCAAATTCTTCTTAACAGATCAATAGTATGGATGCACTCAGCCACTTTCTTATTACTGAAACTTCCCTTAGTGTGGTTTTGAGTCATGGTTATTTTATGAATTTGTAACATCTTTTAGCTATAAATGTAATGTGAATATATGTCTATTAATTTGCCCAAACCTCCAGTCTAAATTGTGTCTCTAACACTAAAATTTCTGGACAGTATTACAATGACCAAATCCCTAAACAAGTTCTATAGCCAAATACTCATCTATTTATCCACTAACTACATTTTTTAAAAAAATTGAGTACCGCGTATGTGCCAGAAATGGCATGTGTTGTTAAGGATTCAAGTATATTTTATTTGTATTACTATTTTTTGTGTGTTCAATTAGCCAGCATGTAGTACAACATTAGTTTTTGATGTAGTGTTCAAAGATTCATTAGTTGCATATAACACCCAGTGCTCATCACAACACATGCCCTCCTTAATACCTATTACCTGGTTACCCCATCCCCTCACCCCCTAACTTTGTGTAACGTTCAGTTTGGTTCCCAGAGTCCAGAGTCTTTCATGGTTTGTCTCTTTCTGATTTCTTCCCATTCAGTTTTCCGTCCCTTCTACTGTGGTCCTCTGTGCTGTTCCTTATGTTCCACACATGAGAGAAATCATACGATAATTGTCTTTTTCTGTTTGACTTATTTCACTAGGCATAATCCCCTCCAATTCCATCCATGTCTATGCAAATGGTGGGTATTCATCCTTTCTGATGGCTGAGTAATATTCCATTGTATATATGGACCACAACTTCTTTATCCATTCATCTGTATTTTAAAATCTAATTCCTGCTCTCAAAGATTTGAGAGCAAGCTGAGAACAACTTCAAATGCTTTTATAAAGACTTAGTTTTCTTTATGATTTTCTCTTCATTTCTAAAATGTGCAAGTTTCACTATTATATGTCAGAATGTTGATCTATTTTTACTGATCTTGAGAGGGGTCCTCTCTACCTCTTGGACTTGAATGTCTGTTTCCTTCCCCAGATTAGGTACATTCTCAGCTATGATTTGCTCAAATATACTTTCTGTTCCTCTCTCTTTCTTCTTCCTCAGGGACCCCAATAATTTTAATATTGTTTCACTTTATGGTATTGCTGGTTTCTCAAAACCTCCCCTCATGTCCATTAGTTGTTTCACTATCTTTTTGCTCAGTTTCCTTCCTTCCCATCAACTTGTCTTCTACGTCACTTACTCTCTCTTCTGACTCATTTACCCTAGCTGTTAGAGCATCCAATTTAGACTACATCTCAGTTAAATAAAGAGAAAATCGTGAAAGCAGCTCAAGACAAGAGGTTCTTAACCTACAGGGGTAGTAACATTAGGTCGGCAGGAGACCTATCCACAAGGACCTGGCAGGCCAGAAAGGGCTGGCATGATATATTCAGGGTATTAATGAGAAAAATATACAGCCAAGAATACTTTATCCAGCAAGACTGTCATTCAGAATAGAAAGAGAGATAAAGAGCTTTCAGGACAAAGAGGAAATAAAAGAATCTGTGATCACTAAACCAGCCCTGCAAGAAATATTAAAGGGGATCCTATAAGCAAAGAGAGACCCCAAAAGTAACATAGACCAGAAAGAAACATAGACAATATACAGAAACAGGAGCTTTACAGGCAATACAATGGAACTAAATTTATATCTTTCAATAGTTACTTGAATATAAATAGGCTAAATTCTCCAATCAAAAGACATAAGGTATCAGATTGGATAAAAAAGCAAGACTCATCCATATGCTGTCTACAAGAGACTAATGTTAGACCTAAAGACAACTCCAGATTGAAAGTGAGGGGGTGAAGAAATGTTTATCATGCTAACAGACATCAAAAGAAAGCAGGAGTACCTATCCTCATATCAGACAAATTAGATTTTAAACCAAAGACTCTAGTAAGGGATGAACAGGGACACAATATCATACTTAAAGGGTCTATCCAACAAGTAGATCTAACAATTATAAATATTTATGCTCCTAACTTGGGAGCAGCCAATTACATAAACCAATCAATAACCAAATTAAAGAAACACATTGATAATAATACAATAATAGTAGGAGACTTCAACACCCCACCCACAGCAATGGATTGATCACTAAGCAGAAGATTAACAAGGAAACAAGGACTTTGAATGACTCACTGGACCAGATGGACTTTGTAGATATATACAGAGCGTTCCATCCCAAATTAACAGGATACCCATTCTTCTCAAGTGCTCATGGAACATTCTCCAGAATAGATGACATACTGGGTCATAAATCAGGTCTCAACTGATAACAAAAGACTGGGATTATTCCCTGAATATTTTCAGACCACAATGTTTTGAAATTTGACTCAATCACAAGAGGAAATTTGAGGAAGGAAGGAAATCAAACACTTGGAGGCTAAAGAGCATCCTACTCAAGAATGAGTGGGTCAGGGCACCTGAGTGGCTCAGTTGGTTAAGCAACTGCCTTTGGCTCAGGTCATGATCCTGGAGTCCCAGGATCGAGTCCCGCATCGGGCTCCCTGCTCTGCAGGGAGTCTGCTTCTCCCTCTGACCCTCTTCCCTCTTGTGCTCTCTCTCCTCTATCTCATCCTCTCTCTCAAATAAATAAATAAATAAAATCTTTAAAAAAAATGAATGGGTCAACCAGGAAATTAAAGAAGAATTAAAAAAATTCATGGAAACAAATGAAAATGAAAGCAAAACTGTTCAAAACCTTTGGGATACAGCAAAGGTGGTCCTAAGAGGGAAGTACATACCAATCCAAGTCTTTCTCAAAACATTAGAAAAGTTTCAAATACACAAGATAAACTTACACCTAAAGGAGCTGGAGAAAGAAGAGCAAATCAATCCTAAACCAAGCAGAAGAAGATAAATAATAAATATTAGAGCAGGAATCAATGAATCAAGCCAGAACAGTAGAACAGATCAATGAAACTAGAATCTGGTTCTTTGAAAGAATGAATAAGATCGATAAACCCCTAGCCAGACTTATCAAAAAGAAAAGAGAAAGGACACAAATTAATAAAATTATGAATGAAAGAGGAGACATCACGGACAAGTCCAAGGAAGTACAAACAATTTTAAGAACATAAGATGAGCAATCATATGCCAACAAATTAAGCAATCTGGAAGAAATGGATGTATTCCTGGGGACTTATAAAAGACCAAAACTGAAACAGGAAGAAATAGAAAACCTAAACAGACCCATAACTAGCAAGGAAATTGAAGCAGTAATCAAAAATCTCCCAACAAGCAAGAGTCCGGGCCCAGACGGCTTCCCAGGGAATTCTACATTCAAAGAAGAAATAATACCTATTATTCTGAAGCTGTTTCAAAAAATAGAAATGGAAGGAAAACTTCCAAATTCTTTCTATGAGGCCAGCATTACCTTGATCCCAAAACCAGACAAAGACCCCATCAAAAAGGAGAATTACACACCAATATCCCTGATGAACATGGATGCCAAAATTCTCACCAAGATACTACCAACAAGATCCAACAGGACCTTAAAAGGATTATTCACAATGACCAAGTGGGATTTATTCCTTGGCTGCAAGGCTGGTTCAACAATCACAAATCAATCAATGTGATATATCACATTAATAAAAGAAAGGACAAGAACCATATGATCCTCTCAATAGATGCAGAAAATGCATTTGACAAAATACAGCATTCTTTCTTGATTCAAATTCTCCACGGTGTTGGGATAGAGGGAATATACCTCAATATCATAAAAGCAATCTAGGAAAAACCCACAGAGAATATCATTCTCAAAGGGAAAAACTGAGAGCTTTTCCCCTAAGGTCAGGAACATGACAGGGATGGCCACTCTAACCACTGCTGTTCAACATAGTACTAGAAGTCCTAGCTCAGTAATCAGACAACAAAAAGAAATAAAAGGCATTCAAATTGGCAAAGAAGAAGTCAAACTCTCACTCTTTGCAGATGACATGATACCTTATGAGGAAAACCCAAAAGGCTCCATCCCCAAAACTGCTAGAACTCATACAGGAATTCAGCAACATGGCAGGTTATAAAATCAATGCACAGAAATCAGCTGCATTTCTATACAGTAACAATGAAACAGAAGAAAGAGAAATTAAGGGATTGATCCCATTTACAATTCCACCAAAAACCATGAGATACCTAGAAATAAACCTAAGCAAAGAGGTAAAGGATCTGTACTCTAAAAACTGCAGAGGGCACCTGGGTGGCTCAGTTGGTTAAGCGACTGCCTTCGGCTCAGGTCATGATCCTGGAGTCCCAGGATCGAGTCCCGCATCGGGCTCCCTGCTCAGCGGGGAGTCTGCTTCTCCCTCTGACCTTCTTCCCTCTCATGCTCTCTCTCTACCATTCTCTCTCTCTCTCAATAAATAAATAAAAAAAAAAAATCTTTAAAAACTGCAGAAAACTTATGAAAGAAATTGAGGAAGACACAATAAAATGGAAAAACAGTCCATGTTCATGGATTGGAAGAACAAATATTGTTAAAATGTCTATGCTGCCCAGAGCAATGTACACCTTCAAAGCAATCCTTATCAGAATAGCATTGACATTTTTCACAGAGCTGGAACAAATAATCCTAAAATTTGTATGGAACCAAAAAGAGCCCAAATAGACAGAGGAATGTTGAAAAAGAAAACCAAAGCTGATGGCATCACAATGCCAGACTTCAAGCTCTATAACAAAACTATAATCATCAAGACAGTATGGTACTGGCATAAAAACAGACAGATAGATCAATGGAACAGAATAGAGAACCGAGAAGTGAACTCTCAACTCTATGGTCAACTAATCTTTGACAAAGCAGGAAAGAATATCCAATGGAAAAAAAAGTCTTTTCAGTAAATGGTGTTGGCAAAATTGGACAGCCACATGAAGAAGAATGGAACCGGATCATTTCCTTACACCACACACAAAGATAAACTCAAAAGAGAAGAAAGACCTAAGCGACTGCCTTCGGCTCAGGTCATGATCCTGGAGTCCCGGGATCGAGTCCCGCATCGGCCTCCTTGCTAGGAAGTGAGTCTGCTTCTCCCTCGGACCCTCCCCCCTCTCATGCTCTCTCTCTCTATCTCATTCTCTCTCTCAAATAAATAAATAAAATCTTAAAAATAAAAGAAAGACCTAAATATGAGGCAGGAATCCATCAAAATCCTGGAGGAGAACGCAGGCAGCAACTTCTCTGACTTCAGGCACAGCATCTTCTTGCTAGACCTGTCTCCCAAGGCACAGAAAACAAAGACAAAAATGAACTATTGGGGCTTCAAGATAAAAAGCTTCTGCACAGCAAAAGAAACAGTCAACAAAACTAAAAGGCAACCTACAGAATGGGAGAAGATATTTGCAAATGACATATCAGCTAAAGGGCTAGTATCCAAGATCTATAAAGAACATACCAAACTCAATACTCAAAAAACAAATAATCCAGTCAAGGAATGGGCAGAAGACATGAACAGATCCTTCTCCAAAGAAGACTACCAAATGACCAACAGACACATGAAAAAATGCTCCACATCACTTGAATTGAAATACAAATCAAAACCACAATGAGATACCACCTCACACAAGTCAGAATGGCTAAAGTTAACAAGACAGGACAAAACAGATGTTGGCGAGGATGTTGAGAAAGGGGACCCTCTTACACGGTTGGTGGGAATGCAAGCTGGTGCAGTCACTCTGGAAAACAGTATGGAGGTTCCTCGAGAAGTTAAAAATAGAGCTACCCTATGACCCAGCAGTTTCCCTACTAGGTATCTACTCCAAAGGTACAAAAGTAGTGATCTGAAGCGACCCCTGCACCCCAGTGTTCCTAGCAGCAATATCCACAATAGCCAAACTATGAAAACAGCCAAGATATCATTGACAGATGACTGGATAAAGAACATGTAGCATATATATATATATATATATATATATATATATACAATGTAATATTACTCAGCCATCAGAAGGATGAATACTTACCATTTACACTGATGTGGTTGGAGCTGGAGGGTATTATGCTGAGCAAAATAAGTCAATCAGAGAAAGACAATTATCATATGTTTCACTCATATGTGGAATATAAGAAACAGCACAGAGGATCATAGGGGAAGGGAGGGAAAACAGAATGGGAAGTCATCAGAGAGGGAGACAAACCATGAAAGACTCTTAACTTAGACTCTTAACCTCCTAATTCTTAGGAAATAAACTGAGGGTTGCTGGAGGGGAAATAGGTGGGGGGCATGGGGTAATTGGCTGATGATCATTAAGGAGAGCACTTGATGTGATGATCACAGTGTTATACGCAACTGATAAATTATTGAAAACTACATCTGAAACTAATGATGTACTATATGTTGGCTAATTGAATTTATTTATTTTTTTGAAGATTGTATTTATTCATTTGAGAGAGAGAGAGAGAGAGAGAGGATGAGCAGGGGGTGGGGAAGGGCAGAGGGAGAGGGAGAAGCAGACTTCCTACTGAGCAGGGAGCCCTATGTGGGGCTCGATCCCAGGACCCTGAGATCATGACCTGAGCTGAAGGCAGATGCTTAACTGACCTAGCCACCCAGACACCCCATGGTTGATTGAATTTAAATAAAAAAAAGACTTAGTTTTGTCCTTGATACAACTTAGACTCATTTTTCCCTATGTTTTGGACATGGTTTTTGGAGGACTGCTGGCGGGTACACATGTCATATATGTTCTATGTGATCGACAGACTCAGTAGTTTTTTGTGAAAAAAAAAAAAATTATCCCAAAACAGAGATCTGCAAGGAGTATAATGATTGGTTTGTGGCAAGTAAGGGTCTAAGTAGAAGGTAAATCTAAAGACAGGAAAAAATCGATCCCATGTAGTGTTATCAAGACTGATTTTACAAAACTCTTGCTTTAAATCCCAATTCCACTACTTTTTTAGCTGTAGAACTTTTGACAAGGTATTTGACCTCCCTATGTCCCAGTTTCTCCATCTATAAATTTAAGATTTTACAGTTCCATGTCTCACGGAAATGTTATAAGGATTAAATGAGAAAATGCATGCCAAGTAGCAATCATAGTGCCCACTAAAATGAAAAATAAATATGTAAATTGGCTCAATAAATTGAGGCTACTCTTTTAATAGCATATTTTTAGTATTTTATTCATTTTGTCTTATGGGTTCATACTTGATTTTTAACTCAACTGAGCAAAAAAAATAATAAAGAGAGATGAATTATGATAATATTCAGGGACCCTGAATGTCAGACAGAATCTGTAGTGGTTAATATGATCCCTTCCTTGACAGCTGTATCAGTAGTTCCAAAGGACATCCCCAGGTCCAGTGATTTGTTAGGAGAACTTACAGAAATCAGTATATAATTATACTCATGACTATAATTACATTCTTACAGCAAAAAAGATACAAGGCATAATTAGCAAGGGGAAAAGGTGCACGTGGATCAAAGTCCAGAGGAAAGCAGGTGCCATTTTCCAAGGGTCTTCTTGACACACAATTCCTCAAGTATTGAGTTATGACAACACATGTGAAATGTTCCCTACCTGGGAAGGACATTACGGGCTCATTACCATTGTTTTTACCTGTGACTGATCATGCAGATGCCCTTTGCCTCAGAGATCCCCAAATGGAAAACAGGCATTCAGCATAAAACATAGTGTTTGTGCAAACAGTTTAGGCATGGTGAGTTTTATTTTTCAGTTTTGCGAATGATAAAAAACCTAAGTTCCTGGACACCAGTCAAAGGCCAATCTCATAAGAAGGTCTTTCTAAGGATAGCAGACTCAAGTAAGCTGAGTTCCCTCTGTGCTGCACAGCAATGAAAAATCATATACTGAGAGCGAAGGCACCATTGCAAGTGGCAGCAAAACCAGCATGAAGGTAACAAAGTTTGCAACACCCGTGGTGATGTGACATATTACATGTGCATTTACAATAAAGTTACCCCCCGAACTTACTCCATTCGACAGCCAGGGCATAACCTCTGCATCAGGGAATTAGCACGAAGGCCAGACATTGGAGCTTCTACGCTTGAGTGTGTTTAAACCACATATAATAGTCTCTTCATGGAGGTTGGCAGTAGCCGGGCATCTTCCTTGCTCTTTTCATTTTCTATTTGGCCTCTGAGACTGACAGCTTCAACCTAGGAATCATCACTAGAGATGGCATGTGGGTACCAAAGCAGTGGCAGTGATGTTTTTGATAGGCATTTATGCTGATCAGAGACAGTCGCACTTGGACAGAATAGGAAAGAAAGCAAATTGTGGCTACAATTGGGCAGTCAAGAATAAGATTAATGTGAACCAACTCATTAGAAACTCTAAGACCAGGTAAGAGACACTTAGGGAGGACTGGAGTTTCTGCAAAACTGGTGAAACTCATTTCTGTGTATTTCCTTTTCCCTGGCTTTGTGTATTTATTTGACAAAATTATGCTGAGCATGTGTGTCAGGCAAACACATGTTGGAAATAAAACAGTGACTCAAACAGCAGAACTCCCTGCCTTCATGGAGTTATATTCTAGTAGACGCAGATCTTAAACTTGTCCTGAGTTGCTAAATAGATCTTTTATAGTGTCATTCAAATCATATAAAATTCTCAAGGGAACAAAGCTAAGGATGATCACTGAATCTTTCCTCTAGAGAATTCTTATCTATGTAAATAGGATTGTTGAATCAGATTCAAATAAAATAAAAGCAATATCCTGCTCTCCTTTCACCATGTTAACTCATGAAAAAATATTTATTTGCTCTCATCTAAAAACAGGCACAGGAGGAATTTGGCAAGACGTGGTCTTCAATGGTACACCTGGTCCCACACTGATCCCTAATTCCATTCACTCTAAGTCAAATTCAGTTATTTTTTTTTTAAGATTTTATTTATTCATTTGACAGAGAGCAAGAGAGCACAAGCAGGGGGAGCAGCAGACAGAGAAAGAGGGAGAAGCAGGTTCCCCGCTGAGCAGGGAGCCTGATGCGGGGCTTGATCCCAGGACCCTGAGATCCTGACCTGAGCCAAAGGCAGACGCTTAACCAACTGAGCCACCCAGGCACCCCTAAGTCAATTCAGTTATTAAAGATTCCTCAAGTACCTATACTAGAGACATTGCCTATTCCAACATTCCAACACAACATTTATTTAATTGCCTACTCCAGATAGTGCCCCAAATCTATAATTTCTGATATAAATTATGGTTTTTTCCCTTAAAAAAACTGAGACCGTTTCTCACTTTTATAGCTCTTGGCACTTCTTCCTCCCTCTAGGATTTCTCAGTGTGAAATGACAGCTGCTTAGATATCACATCGGCAGTTTCCATCAGCATCCAGAGATGTGACCCCTAGCTAAGCTATATAAATCAGTGTATGTGTGCAGACTTCCTGTAAGTGGCATTCAGCACCATCACACCCAAGGACACCCCCTATCAATGGCTACCACTGAATTTAATCAGCAGTAACTCCATGAGAACTTTGTTTCATTCCAGAGTGATTTTCTATCACTCACGGGAGAGTCCTCTTAAGTCACTAATTTACCATCATAGCCACGTGGTCTGTTTGGGACTAATATCTGTTACTAGAATGGGAGGACCAGGAAAGGAAAGTATAATTCACATGTGACAAGCTGAAATAGGTTGTCCATAGATTTTTGCAAGGGCATTGTCAAACATAATTGGAAACAATGTGGCAGAGCTGTTGACTCTTAGGAAGTGACATCTGCAAAGAGGCTACTTGTCAATCTCAAGCAATGTGACTCTGCTAGAGAAAGAAAAGACAAACCTTTCTATTGGAAAGCAGAGTTTTAAAGGGGGAAGGGCCTAGGAAAACATAATCATTCTGAAGTCAATCTCTGTAGGCACACAAAACAAAAAGATCTGAAGGTCGTATTTACAGACACATAGCCATTACCATCACTGCCATTTTGGAATTGATGCAATGAGTATTTAGCAGCTGACTTTCAAATGACATACAACCATGCACACGCACGCGCACACACACACACACACACATGCACACAAGCACACACAAATTTGTGGTGTATAATTTTGGACTGTCGATGGGAAAAATCCACACTGTACTGAAAAGTCTCCACAGAAGACCTGAGTGCTTTTACTGGCTTCTCTACTTACAGAAGGATCTTGAGTAAGTTATTTTACTATTCTGAATCTTAGTTTTTTCACCTGTAAAATGAGGGAATTGGATGCAATATATAAAGTTTGCCCCAACTTTTTTTTCCAGTCCAAATATTTATTTAGTAAATATTTGTAGGCAAGATACCTAGCTAGCTAGCTAGCCAGCTAGCTAGCTAGCTATCATCTATCTATCCATCTATCTATCTAGATTATAGATATAGATATATGTCTGAATTACGGGATATCACATAACTCTTACCTATGTTTGCAGTCTATTTGCTGTTTAAAATCAACTTAATTAACATATAGTGTATTAATCATTTCAGAGGTACAATTTAGTGATTCATCAGTTGCATATAACACCCAGTGCTCATTACATCACATGCCTTCCTTAATGCCCATCACCCAGTTGCCTCCTCCCCCACCTCCCCTCCAGCAACCCTCAGTTTGCTTCCTACACTTAGGAGTCTCTTATGCTTTGTCTCCCTCTCTGATTTCATCTTATTTTATTTTTCCTTCCCTTTACCTATATCCGTCTGTTTTGTTTCTTAAATTCCACATGAGTAAAATCATATATTTGTCTTTCTCTGACTGACTTATTTCACTTAGCATAATACACTCTAGTTCCCTCCACATCATTGCAAGTGGCAAGATTTCATTCTTTTTTATATTACTGAGCCATCAAAAAGAATGTAGTCCCTTTTAAAAATAGGACATGATCATGAAATCTTCTTTGATTCAGAAAGGAAAAGAAAGAGAAACAAGCAAAAAGAGGAAAAAAAGTAACAAATAAAAACAGAAAGAAATTAAATCAACATTGGAAAATTATTACTATGGAATTACCTGGCTCCCAGTAAGAACTTCATAAATATTTAATACATATTTGTTGATTTCAGATGATCTTGAGATCAATAGGAGATGTTAAATGTTCAAACAAAACAACATGTTTGAAAGATCATGAGTGTGGGTTGTGTTAAATGCAGACTGGAACTTGCTTTAGTTGTAGATTCATTATTACTCTTGAAAGAATTGTGAGGCTCCCATAAGTAGAATTAGCAAATAATGCCATCAAAACTCATGCAACTCTCCATGAATGAATTATCATTAATGGGATGATAAACACAAAGTGGCCGACTAAGCCTACTTCCTCACATCACTACTCAACAAGAAGCAGTCAAAATGTAAGCATGCAATACCACTTTTATTCCTCCTCCTCCTCCTCCTCCTCCTCCTCCCCCTCCCCCTCCCCCTCCTCCTCCTCCTCCTCCTCCTCCTCCTCCTCCTCCTCCTCCTCCTCCTCCTCCTCCTCCTCCTTCTTCTTCTTCTTCTTCTTCTTCTTCTTCTTCTTCTTCTTCTTCTTCTTCTCTTCTTTGGAACCACCCAAGTCTCTATAGCTCTTATCCTTAGCAAGTCTGAAGTTCATAGACACTCTTCCATGCTAATACATTCTTCACTTAGTTTCAGATTTTCCATCACTGTTGGTTATTTTCTAGACAGAGATGTTTACATAACTTTAAATAGTGATATGATGAAGATCCTTTATAAAAAGGGTAAACCTGACTCACTAATTTGTTAATTGTGCATGGTTTAAGTATCTAAGATGGCAAAGTTCACCATTTGCTTCAGACTAGCTGCACTCAAAGCCCTTGTATACCAACCATGTCTCCATCAGATATAATTGCTTAACCTTACTTATCAGGTGACATTCTGCTTCTTTCTCATTGGGGGAATGAGGTTGGAAGGAGAAGGAGGAATGGAGAGATAGGGGGAAGGAAACAAGAATTGTAGGCTTAAAAGTGACATGTGGGCTTATCTCCAAGAGGGGGTCTATGGTCAGATCAATGGTGAGATTAGATGGATTGTTTACACAAGGGACGTTTCAACTGAAAACTCCATCATATAGAATTTAATGTAATTTGATTTTATCTGTTTTATATATTTAACAAAACACAAAACTACTGTTTCTTGGTTATGTTCCTCTATCAGTTTACACAATGTCCATTAAAAAAAGACAATTAATTACATCAATTGCCCAACGTGTAACAGGAAACCTGAACATTCCTTCCTGGTGTGTGAATGACTAGAAAGTACAGGCTCATATACTCCACCCAACTTCCTAATTACTTTTCAGAAGGGCTACTTGTTCTAAATGCCATCTTTTAGAAGCACAGAGTCAGTGATCTCCAACTTGAGTCCATCCTTCAGATCTAAACAGATACACAAGAAACACATTCTCCATTCCTAAAAGAAAGAAATATGAATCACCAGACATCTGAGGAAAAACAAGCATGAAGGGTAAGATAGAGGGGAACCTGGGAGGCTCAGTCAGTTAAGCGTCTGCTTTGGCTCAGGTCATGATCCCAGGGCACTGGGATTGAGCCCCAGGTCAGGCTCCTTGCTCAGCGGGAAGTCTGCTTCTCCTTCTGTCCCTCCCCCTGCTCGTGCTCTCTCTCTTTCCCTCTCAAATAAATAAAATATTTAAAAAAGAGAAAGGTAAGATAGAAACGAAAAAAAAAAACTGAAACCAAAAGAAGCAGGTAATTAATGGACAAAAACAATTGAGACACATACACTTTATTTTGAATAGAAATGGAATCATGCTATACATGGTTTGCAACTTTTTGTTTGTTTGCTTTTACTTAACACTTTCGAATGCAGAGCTAGACCATGCTATAGGCTCCAAGGACTGGCTACTAAGTACTTTCTTCTTTGGCAGAAGGTTGTAGATCTTCTATGCTATTTTTTCTCAGTCATTAATTCAAATCTCATGGGTTTCTGGACATCTTAGGGATTGAATGCTTTGAGGTCAGGTGTCCAATTTTGACCCACCCAGCAGTTATCTCTTGATTAAGGATCAGAATTAGACTGTTTCCCTCACTGGAGGGCTGGGTATATATCATAAAGATAAAAGGACTGATAGTATTGTTTGTAAAATCATACATTCTACTTTCTGTTTTAAAACATTCATTTAAAAATAATTTCATAAATTCCTTATTTTTGTTTGTTTTTTCTATCCTTTCCCTCTCTCCATCGTTTTGTCTGGGTAACAAACATTAGCAGCTTGTATGTATCATTTTTTTATCATTTCTTATGCTCATATAATCATAGACAAACACAAATAAATGCACATGCTCAGTGAGGTTTTTTGTTAACAATTTTGTAAAAATACTATATTATATATAAATTACTGATACAATCAAATATTGTCTATGATGTAAGGGAAAACTCCCACCAGTGCTGAAATGATTGTCAGCTGAGGGGCACCTGGGTGGCTCAGTGGGTTAAGCATCTGCCTTCGGCTCAGGTCGTGACCTCAGGGTCCTGGGATCGAGTCCTGAGACAGGCTCCCTGCTCAGTGAGGAGTCTGCTTCTCCCTCCCTCTCGGCCCCTCCCCGCCACTCGTGCTATCTCTCTCAAATAAATAAATAAAATCTTTAAAAAAAATGATTGTCAATTGCTACATTCTCTCTTTTGAGAATGCAATTTGGGCAGTATTTATCAATTTTTTTAAATACGCATATATCCATCAATATAGCAATTCTCACTCTAGGTGTGTGTTCTAGAAAAATACTTAGGTAAGGGCCTAAAAAGGAGAAAGAGTACAACTATGTCAATTGCAGCATCATTTCAAGAGTAAAAATTGTTTTCCCAGTAGAAGCATCTTAAAAGTTATTCAACTGGAAAATGGTTAAATAAATCATGAATAGTCATAATATGAGACTCTCATTAGCCAAAGCCAAATTCTACATTAGGATCCGTAGGCACAGTGCCTAGGGTCCACACAAATGTTTTAATTTTAATTTCTTTGAAAATCACTAAAAAGCAAATATAATAATAATTATATAATTATTCCAGATTAGATTATATTCATTTTATTCCAACACAGTCATAAAAGATATATTATTATTATTATTTTAATGTACCAGGGACCCATAAAGGCACAATTTGAGAGAGCCCATAAAAGTCATACTTCAGCTCTGCATTCAGTTGTTAAAAGCAATTGATATTTATGTACATATGCTGCAATGTTAGGATTTCTAAGGTAACTTGTTAAGTTCACATAGTAATGTTTTGAACAATATGACTGGTGTTCCAGAAATTATTTTAAAAGACAATGTATTTTATATGTAATCTATATAAATACAGAAAACACCTTGGAGAATGCTTATCTAGTTTAAAATAGAGGATGCTTACATTAAGAGGAGTGGTTTGAGGGTATATGGGAAGGGACTTTATAATTTTTGTCTTTATATTCTTAGATATTTCTAGCATTATTTTACAATAGAAATGTGGGTTCAAAGTATCCTTTAATATTTTTTTCTCTAAAATGTACTGTTCTGATTACTTTTGTGCATAACAAATTGAATCAAAACTTAGTGGCTTAAAGGAAATTTCTTATGATGTTCTCAAATTTGAAGGTCAGGAACTTGGACAGAGTCCAGCAGAGATGTTTTGTCTCTGCTCCATGATGTCTGGGGCTTCAGCTTGGGTGAAGACTGACCATACCTTGGTGGTGGGGGCCTGGAATATTCTGACATGTCTGGTGCCCGGGTTGAATTAGATTTAAGATTAGATGTGCTGACTGTAGTACATACATGTCACCTCACATGTCACTTGACTTTCTCACAGAATGGCCTCAGGGCACTGGGACTATCTCAATAACAGCGAGGGTTTTAAGCAAGAGTGTTCCAATGGATAAAGCAAAAGCTCCATCACCTTTTAGGATTAAGCCTTAAAAATTGCAATGTGTCACTTCTGCCATATCCAAAGCAGTCATAAATCCCTGCCCTCCTTCCCAAATCTTGCATTCACACTGTGAAAGAGCATGTGAGGTGTTGTCATGGCCATTTTTGTAGATACAACCTGCCACAGTCTGCCCACTGGTCATGAAAATATACATCATTCCAACATACAAAATGAACTTAAGCTTTTCTTTAAGATTTGTATATTTTTGTCCCATAATGGCATCAGCTATAAGTCTAGGATCCCATAGTCAAAATCAGATCCATATCCATATGAAGCCCCTCTGTGTGACAGCTCTCATACAGTTTCTATCAATTTAAAATCTGTAAATAGCAAAGGAAACAATTAACAGAGTGAATAGACAATCCACGGAATGGAAGAAAATTTTGCAAACCATGTATCTGATGAGAGGTTAATTTCCAAAACATATAAGGAACTTTTATAACTCAATAGCAAAAAGACAACCCAATTTAAAAAATGGGACTTAAATGTCATTTCTCCAGAGAAGACATGCAAATGACCAATAGGTATATGAGAAGGTGTTTAACCACTGATCATCAGGGATATGCAAATCACAACCATAATGGATGCCTGTTAGGATGTCTTTATTTATAAAAACAAGAAATAACAAGCACTGGTGAGAAAGTGGAACACTTGTGCACTGTTGGCGGGAACGCAAAATAGTATAGGTACTATAGAAAACAATATGGAGGTCCCTCAAAAACTAAAATAAAACTATCATATGATCCAGAAGTCTCATTCCTATGCATATATCCAAAGAATTAAAATCAGGATCTAGAAGAGATATCTGCACTCCCATGTTTACTGAAGCACTTTTCACAATAGCCAAGATATAGAAACAACTAAAATGACCATCAACTGATGAATAAGGAATATGTATATCAGCCTTAAAAAAAGAAGGAAATTCTACCATTTGCATCTGTGAATGTGAAGACATTATGCTAAGTGAAACAAGATAGTCACACAAGGACAAATACCGCATAATTCTATTTATACGAGGTATTGAAAATAGACTTACGAAAGCAGAAAATAAAATGGTGGTTTATAGGGGCTGGGCAAAGGGAGAAATGGAGATCTACTAATCAATGGGATAAAGTCACAGTTATATTAAGGTGACTGAGTTTAAAGGTCTCCTGTAAAACATAGAGCCTATAGCTAATGATATTGTGTTGTGAATTTAAAATTTTGTTTAGATGGTAGGTCTCATGTTAAGTGTTATTAACACACACTCACAGCAAAGGGACACAAAGAAGACTTTGGAGGTGACAGATGTACTTGTTGCCTTGATTGTGGTGATTGTATGGATATGTGCACATGTCCATATTCATCAAATTGCATATATTAAATGTGTGCAGTCTTTGTATATTAACTATACTTCAATAGAGCTGTAAAAAATAAATAAAACTGCTGAAATATTTTTTTAAAAAATTATCTAAGGGGCACCTGGGTGGCTCAGTCAGTTAAGCATCTGCCTTCAGCTCAGGTCATGATCTCAGGGTCCTGGGACCGAGCCCTGAGTTGGGGGATCTCTGCTTTGCAGGGTTCCTGCTTCTCCCTCTCCCTTCGTGCTCATTCTCTCTCTCTCTCTCTCAAATAAATAAATAAAATCTTTAAAAAATATCTCTAAGCTAAAGAGACAGAAGATTGTCTCCCCCCAGCTCACACATGGGCACACACATTTTTACATAATTCAGTGGTGGGACAGGCAGAAGATAACTATTATAACCATTTGCGTTCAAAAGCGCTCAAAATGGAAGACTCCAGACAATCAAAAAGTTCTAAACTCCAGGCAAGCAGACATCACCAATTCTTGATCAGGGTCTGTGCTACACCCTATTAATTGTTACCTTCGGTTCTTAGCCCTACTGACTGAGGTTTTGGTTCAGCTTTCGGAAACAATTTTCCACTTCCCTAAGATATGAGTCATGTTTGTAACTAAGTGGCCTTTTCAGCCTACTTCCTGCCTATAAAAAATGTGGGTTTTCAAAGAACTCTCTTTATACAGTTGAGCCCTTACAGGGCCTTTCTCTTAAAAACTTTTTGGGCTTCCTGTATATCTATCTATAATTAATTATTTTAGGGGGAAAAAACACATCCACACATTTCCTGGGAATAAGCCCTTCTTTCCTTGGGTTCAGTTAAATAGAGACCATCTGCAAGCCCACTATTCAGATGTTTAGAAGGCTTTTGATTATTTGAAAGGGTATCTATATGACTCCAACTTAGGTACCTCTGAGGTCTTAAAAAGGATTTTTATAATAATAATCTTGGCTTCCTATTTAGCCTGAGAGTATCATTTACTTTATTTTTGCCCGGGGTCCTTTATCACTTGATTTTTTGTTTTTGTTTTGTTTCCTTTTGTTGTGCTTTGCCTTGTTGTTTGTGTTTTTTCTAACCCAGCAAATCCTGTTGCCTTCATAATTCCAATATAGTCTGCTTGAAAACTGAGCAGTTTCTTGTTAGCTCCTTTCTATAAAAAATTAAGCCAATGTTGATCAAATAAATTGGCTGGCTTTTTCCCTATTCTGCCTGGAAGTTATCTCCAGCAAATCTGCTAGTTGGTTAAGAACATTTGCATTTCCCACATCACCACAGCAAACAGTGTTACCAAATATCATGCCACCAAAAAACAAGAATTATCTTTCTTCCAGCCTCCCATGAGGATTCCCTCCCTGAACTCTAGCTTCCCTAAGAGTCTCCTCAAGACCCTTTCAAATTCTGCTCACTCTCTGGTTAATAGACAATGCCGAGTGCTTTAGGCTTTTGTTATAGCAGCATTTACCTTTGAGTACCAAATTCTATTTTGATTCTTTGCTCCATAAAAATTTGACCCCAAATTTAGCAGCTTACCATTTGATGGTGTGGATTTTGGGGATCGGGGATTCCGATAGCTTCTGCAGGGGTGGTCTGCCCACACTAAAGTATGCAATGTTGGGGGCCAGACCTGCAGGACTCAAAGGCTGGAGACCAGTGACTTGCAGCCAGAGAGAGTATCATCTGAAGGTTTGTTTACTCACCTGCCTGGTGCCTGGCCTGGGAATGTCAAAGGCCAACATTGTTGCCCAGGGTCCCTACACTTGTCCTCATGTGGTTTGACCTCCTCATAGCACGATGACTCAAGTAAGTGAACCCGCTTCCACACTCCACACGGTTACTACAATGAACAAGGTAAAACTACATCATCTTTCATGACCCAGATGCAAAGTGATGAAGCATCATTTCTGGCATTCTCTTTGTTGAAGTACTCAAAAGCTCACCCTAATTTAAAGAAAGAGTCAAGACCCCACCCTTAAATTAAAGCAATGGCAGAGTCACTTGGCAGAAGGTCATTCATGATAGAAAGTGTCCCTGTGGCCATCTCTGAAAAATACAAACTCCCACAATTATCCCAGTAGAAATATCAATACTAATCCACAAAAAAATGAAAAGTTTCAGAAAATCCATAAAAATCCCTGTAGAAGTCAACCTTTTATTTATTTTAAAAATCACCATATATCAAAGCACAATCGAATCTCTCATTATCTTCTGTGTGAAGGGTTTAATTGGTTATAAAGTAAAAGCAAAATAGAATTATGTATAAAAATGTATTATATTGATGTGGCTACATCCTGCTCATAGTCAACTCAGTTCTAGTGTCATCTCTGGGAACTTTTTGCTGACTACTTACCCATTCCCTGCTCACCCCCCAGCAGGGTTTTGTGTTCCTTTTTTATGCTCCCATGGCATACCATACTGGTCTATCTCCTGTAGCATGCATCATTTGGAATTTGTGACCACAAATCATGCTGTCTCTCTCTTTTACTCTATTGTCAGATTCCTGAGAAGTGGATTGTGCTTTTTATTTTTAAGATTTATTTATTTATTTATTTATTTATTTATTTATTTATTTATTATTTATTTATTTATTTGAAAGCAGGACAGACAGAGAGAGAGAGAGAGAAACTTTAGCAGACTCCTCGTAGAGCTCAGAGCCCAACACAGGGCTTGATCTCAGGACTCTAAGATCATGACCTGAGCCAAAACCAAGAGTTGACGCTTAACCGACTATGCCACCCAGGTGCCCCTGGATTGTGTTTTTTTCTCATTGAATTCCAAGTGTTTACAATGTGCTTGGAATGCAACATGGGGTGATTCTCCTCCTCAAGGAATAAAACAATACACTTTTGCATTCACACATTCTTGTAGTTTACACATATGATCTCATTGGCTACTTACATGCTAATGATTAATATACTCCTATCACAGATGAGTAAAACTGAAGCCTAGTTGTGTAACTTTTCTAATATCACTAGAAACAATGATAGCTTAAAAAGAGGGAATAAAATACAAGATTCCTCAATTCTAGTCTAGTTTTCTTCCCATTCCCCCGTTCTGCCACTCTGAATGATTGAGAAATGATGTCTTCTCATGAAGCTACCTTAAAGACTCTGATAAAATTTTGATTCTGCTGTATTATGATTTGGATGGAGTAATATTAATATATTTCCCTTGAAGAAACTGCATATAGAATGTCAAAGTAAATATATATCAACATTACTTCCTTCCAATTTACAGTAGCTTAAATCCCATACAAAAATGAGGACATTTTCTTAAGAATCCATAAAGAATCAAGTTGCATTGGAAAGATTCCAATCTTATAAAATTGCAAACAAGATTATTTAAGTGCATATTTTAAACAAGATATATTTATGTTTATACCATTCTTCAAATATCTTAATGTTTTATATTAAACTGTGCATGGGAAAAATAATCACTGATACATTAATTATCCAAATACTTTATACAAATATATGTTCAGTGATTTTTAAGTTCAGTTGCTGAGTTCGGTTTTCAAATCCTTGAGAAATTAAATGAATGCTTTCATGATCATTGGTCTTTTATCAGTGTTCTGGTAATGATATGAAAACCCAGAAATTAAGAGAAACAGCATTATAGTCTTATTTTTTTTTCCTTCCCTTTTCTGGTCCAACCCGTCTAAATGTTAGTCAGTGAAACAAAGGACACTTTGGAGGGAGAAAAGAGCAGCATAGCTTTCTCATTCAATCTCTTTCTCTTTGTTTATCTGTTACTATGATAACTTTTGACCTTTCCAAACTTCCATTGTCTCCTCTGGAAGAAGGGTTAAGAAGACCTACCATTCAAATTTTGCTTGAATGAGCATTATGGGATGAAAACTTTCCCCCTTCCTCCAAACACACAAAAATCCATATGTTGATTAGTAACATCCCATCACCTAAGAATGTAACTATTTGAAGATAGGGACTTTAAAGGGGTGAGTAAGGTTAAATGAAGTCATATGGGTGGCCCTGATCCAATCTGACTGGTGTCCTTATTAAGAAGAGGAGATTAGGACCCAGACGCACACAGAGGGATGACCATGTGAGGACACGGGAAGAAGATGGCCATCTGTAAGCCAAGGAGAGAGGCTGTGGAAGAAATCAACCCTGCTGACACCTTGAACTCAGACTTCTCCCCTTCAGACTGTGAGATAATAGATTTCTGTTGTTTAAGGTGCCCCATCTGAGGTACTTTCTGTGGCAACTCTAGCAAACTAATATAACGAGGTTACAATTTATCCTAACTTCGGTTTAACGGCACACAGGTAATATTGAAGGTAAGTTTTCTTCCATACATTGTTCCCTGAGTTTTCAGTCTTGGAATCCCATGAAGAGAAAAGAAAGCTGTAAGCATTTTGTTCAGATTTGCATGCCAAGTTTTCTTCATCTTTTTAAGGTCACAATAATGACTTTTATTTGTATTCTTAAAATATTTCTTAAATTGAAACCTATCAATTTCAGGTCCCTCTAGGATCTTTCCAGCCTAACAACACTCCTGTCTGCCTGTGTAAGATTGCTAACAAAATTACTGATGAAATTTCTTACCCTAATGGGCAAATTTACCACTTGGTGAGTGTGCATCTATCCTCCAAATGTTAATGGGTCTTATGCGTCTCCCTTTCCAGGGACACTATCATCTCACACACTGGATACAGATGCACAATGAAGGAAAAACCCCTTTCATGCTGGTCACTTCACTTAGTTTTCTCATTTCTAGTGCATCCAAATAAGCATTTCCAAAAGCCAGGTGGCTTGTGCTGCCCCACACCAGAAGTGATTGCTTTCCCACTGCCTTGCTTGAGTGATGTGCTAATAGAAAACCAAGTTATGGATCTCCAGAACCAGGACAATAATAAAATCATAATGATATTGTTAGCAATCTGGCCCCAGTGCTGGTTCTTTCTCCCAGAGAAACAGTGTCACAGAAATACAAAAACTCATCAATCACAAATATCATACAAGAACCAAGCCAAACAGCTTAAATTTGCACAGAGCGTTGCAGGTGAGACTGAATTTCACTGCTGGGGAGCAGTTTCTCTTAGAAAAATCCAATTAATACACTAATTGATGTTGCTGCCCCTTTCTGAGTAGATCCTCAAAAGTATGTTCTTATGCGATTTTTACAAGGTCACACAGATAACAAGAGGTAAAACCAAGATTAAAGCTCAGCTCTGACATCAAGCTCATACTGCCTCTCTGGATCTTACATTTTAAACTTTGGGTGTTCAGTACTTGGCTGGACCCATGTTTTTCCATCTCAGAAGTTGTGAACAAACAAGAAAAACAAATGAATAAATAAATGCATAAATAGAGCAGTAAAATAGCCCAGTTAGTCAGCTGAAGTTAACTGGTAAGCCCTCAAGTGTTAAATATCATCTCAACCTTTATAGCTATGTAGTTGATACCAACAGACAATGATAATTACACAGTGTGAAGAACAAGGGGAGACCAGAAGTCCAAGTTTCCAAGTAATAAATGCCACTATTATCTGACTTTCTATTTGATATGCACTCTTAGGAAATTCACACTCTATCACTAATAGTTTCATTGTGTTATTGTTTATTATTGTTATTATCATTATTGTTTCCAAATTCTTATATCTGATCTGTTAGATTAGTAGATTAGATTTCCTTAGACACTAGACTCCTAATTGAACCACTTCCAAAGTGAAATCTCTTTCCACAAAACTACCAATAAAAACAAGTCCTGCTGTTACTATGTGGCTTTCTAAAACATGGCCAGTTTTAGAAAAAAAAATATTGATACCCCTGTAGTAATTTTTATAAACAATTGAGAGCTCATGCAATTATCTCAAATCCAAATTCTTTACTCAACAAATATTTTTTTTGAATGTATGCTCTATGCCAGATGATATCCTACCTCCTGAGTGAGGTATGAAGGTATGAACAAAAATCCTATGTCCCAATCCTGGGGCCAGATTGCTAACAATATTATTATGATTTTATATTCAAATATGATTTATATTCAAATCCTATGTCATGGTCTAGTTGAAAAAGTGAGACAATAATAAAGAAGAAAAATGCAGAATGTTGAAGGTCAACATGAACCCGGGTAGGGGAATAGGGACAACCATGCCGATAATGATGGGACAGTGGTTTGGCTACTTTGATTAGGGTGGTCAGGAAAAACCTCACCACTAAGATGATATTTGGGCAGAGACTGAAGGAGTAAGAAATCGACCTATATTGATATCTGAGCCAAGAGTGTTTCTGATAAAGGACGCGTTGAGTCATAAAGCCCTGACATGATGTGTGCTCAAGAAATAGCAAGGGAGTCAGTATGGCTGGAAGCTGGAGGGAAGGAGAGAATACGAGGGATGAGCTGGAGTCGGACAGGGAATGATCTGAGATCCTTTAAGTCCTTTTAAGTGGATTGTTAGGACTTTGGATGCCATTTTGGGCAAAGAAGGAACATGATTTGGGGTTAAGAGCTTGTTTAGAGGTTCTAGCCGGGGAGCGCAGCTACTCGTATACCCTTGACCAAAGAATGATCCTCCTCTGTCGGGGAAGGTCGTCCTCTTCAACTGAGCGCGCAGCTTTGGGAGGGACGCACATGCAGTGGTGAGAGAGGAAGAAGACAGCTCCCTAGCCAGCCAGGTCAGTCGAATCAACCCTGGCGATCAATGGGGTGACAGATGTCACAGCCAGATTGTCCTCACATCCATGATTTAGTGTTGAAAGGATCCCTCAACTTCTTTGTTAAAAATAGACCACACAGGGCAAATTGGCAGGAAGGACACAAGTGTCACTCAGACAAGTGGCGGTGGTGGCTTGAACAAGGACAATAGTGAGTTGGCAAGAAGTGGTTGGATTTTAAATATATTGTGAAGGCAGAACCAACAAGGTTTCCCTCTGATTCAAGGTAGCCTTCCTGCCACCTCTTTGCAACTGCTCACAATCTGCATCCTTCTGATTCTCACTTCCATGACCACACTCTCGGTCTTTTTCAAGGTCAGAGTCTACTTTTTCTGTAGCGTTTATGAGTGTCTTAACCATTTGGCAGGTGTAAAACTGTGTTCCTGTTTTTACTAGGTTCCTGTCTTTTTTCTATGTATGTCACAAATGAAATTTTAGAGTCTGCTCTTAATCCCATAAGTCTTGTGGCTTGTATTGCATAATTTTGCATAGTGCATGGTTTTTAGGAACGCACATACCACGTTCTGGCAGAATTGACTGTGAGGAAGGAGGCCTGGGGGCTTTGGGAGTATAGAGCAGTGTGGGACAAGGGTGGAGACTGGCACAAGAGGAAGAGGTGGAAGATGAGGTGGGTAACTGAGAAGTGAAGGGCCTCCACGTAAGACAACATGAATGGTTTAGACTTCACTATGGGGTCAATTATAAACTATGAAGGATGGCACAGTTGTATTTGGGAAAGACCACATGGAGTGTGGGGATTAGATAGGAAGGGATTGAGACTCTAGTCAAGGAGCTCATTGAGGAGCTTGTTTCTTTAATACAGGCTGGGAAAGATGGTGACTTGGTCAGTGATGGCAGAGATGGACAGAAGTGGACAAAACTAAATCAAGTTCTGCTTACTGGTACATTTCTAAACTGTCAATCTGGAGTATATCCACAATGATGTATGAGCAAGCAAAGTAGTCAAATAAAAGGGAAAGATCCAGAATGTTACACACTTACATCTGTACATTTGAATATTTCCCTTACTTTCCAACCTATTTTTGCACTTAATGCTGTTGAGGAATAATGAGATAATAAACGGAAAAATGGTAATTATAGTAATAATAATAACAGATGCACACTGTATAAGTTTATACCTTTTGAAACTAAACATTTTGGTACTTATTATTCATCCAGATAATAGGAACTATAACAATACACAGTTACAAGTTTATTATTTGCTAAAACACCTTTAGAGTGCTTATACAAGACTGGCATATGGTAAGTATTATTAGGAATATGCTTACTATTATTTCAGAATGTTTCATATACATTGCATCAGTCCTTCTTCATAATAACCTCTGAAAGGGGTATTATAATTTCAATTTTTTGAATAAGGAAGCAGAGGTCAAGGAGGTTAATCAATTTGTCTGAAGCCACTGCTAAGTGACAAGCTAGGTCCTCCAGCAGAGTGTTCAGCCTTCAACTCCACCTACCACACCTGCTCTATCCCAGGGTGTAGAGGGATAAAAACATGAGCCATACAGAGTAGGTGAAGATTGTCACTCACATGTCCTAACGACCACTCTGAATCGCCCCTCTCGGACCTCCATCTCCCTGAGCAACCTGACTGCAAGCCTCCAGTGAGATATGAAGCCCCAAACTCCATTATGCCATCTGAGGGCTTCATAAAGTTAAGACTTGGTGAAGTTCTTCCAGGAAAGGGCCTTCATCATTTAGCTGGAAACACTGTTCCATGTTAATTAGCACAGAGTGGAATGGGTCATGGAATTAAGAGATTGGAATGGTTAGATTTCAGCCCACATCTTATAAAACACCAATCACATTCTCACTAATCGAATCCTCACCTAGTTTGGAGAATCAAAGATAACCTCTTTTTTTGTTTGTTTGTTTGTCTTTCTTTCATATTCAACGAAGGAGTAAATGGGAAATGTTGACAATGCCATCACCTTTTCTTTTGTTTCTTGAATCAAAAGTGCCTGTAACCTTAGAGAAAGGTCTCAAAGCAGAGATTCAGTATTCAGGGCTTCAATCCTAAAGGTGTCTCATTCAAGGGGAAATTACGTTTTGGGAAAATCTCAAACTTTCTCACCCATTTCATATTCCAAATAATTTCCTCTCCTTTCTTCCTAGAGTGAAACAGAGTATTATGATTCTGTAGAACTGTTACATAAGCAAGTCTGTGTGTAGAAAATAGTTTCATAAGAGCCTAGAGATGGAACGCTGCGAAAATCGCTCCAGTAGAAAAAAATACGGTAAGGGGTGTTTGTCAGGAAATATGGCTACATCTTGAGTGCATCGTTCGTCCCTGTGATTGTCTCAATAATTCCAGGGAATGCTTGCAGACTAATTTCTTCTTCTGCCACAGCATTTTATTATTTGTTGATTATGCTCAGGTAAGTTAATTATTAGCAAGAAGATAATGAAAAACCTGAAGCTCGCAGTTAAGTGGAGGGGAGCAGCCAAGCATAATAGAGATTTTAAGTGTTTTCATTTCCTTCCATTTTTGAAGACCCCGAAGAGCTATCACCTTCCCCTCCACCTAATGCCTTTGAAATCAGGAATTAATGCAACGGAAAAATCATAAGACTAAAAGCTGCTTTTTTGCCAGGATGCCAAAGGACACTTTTTCAGTGATTCAGGGATCAAACTCAGCAAAGTTTTATTTCTTTGATGTGTTTGCTTGATTTATTACTGAAGCTTATGATACTAGCCTAAGGGGATTCAAGCAGAATTTAACATATACAAATAACTCTCTTTTCAGCCAGAAAAATCCTAAAATCATAGAAAAATATGTCTGCTGCGCCCTGCATGACAATTGGAGAGCAGATGATTAGGGAAATGGGGCTGACGTCTCTGTGTCGTTCTGCTCTTGTTCAAAGACTGGTAGACGTGAGTCTGCAGTGGGATCCAGAAAAGAGGTCAGAGAGTCTGAGAATTCCCTGTTTCTGCAGCTTAGGTAAGGGTGTGTTGTGGGACAGGGCGGGACACACAGAGCCCTATCAGCCTCACTCCAATGGGTGACAGGGAGCCATTAGGATATTTTAAAATGTGGGGGTGAGGGGAGGGTGATTATAGTTAATACTTTAAAGATCACTTTGGATCTTATGAAGATAAATGCATGAAGAAGGAAATGAATCAATAGGGAAACTGGTTTAAAAGAGTAGTCTAAAAAGATAAACTTATAAATTGTGATGGTTTCCTAGAGCTTCTGCAAAAACAGTACCTCAAACTGTGTGGCTTAAACAACAGGTATTTATAGTCTCACGGCTCAGAGGCCAAAAGTTTGAGATCAAGGCAACAGGAAGGTTATGCTCTCTCAGAAGTGCTAGGGGAGAGTCTGTTCCTGGCTCTCCCCTGGCTTCTGGTGGTTTTTCGGCAATGCCTGCATTCTGTGGCCTGTGGATGCATCACCCTGACTTCTGCATTCCTATTGTCTTTTATATGTGTGTCTCTGTACAAATTTCCCCTTTTTGTAAGGACATTGACCATGTTAGATAAAGGCCCTGCCCCACCCCAGTATGTCCTCACCTTAATGATTTAATTTGCAACAACCCTAATTCCAAATTAGGCCACATTCTAAGGGACTGGGGTTCCATCTTCGACACAGTCACTTTACGAAATAATTATCATACTTTGCTCTGTTTCGCCCTCCCCTTCCTGCTTCCTTTTTTCTTTATTAAATAGTTCTCTTTCCTTGCCAGGCACTATTCTCGGTGGTCGACAGTACAAAGCCCTGTCCTCATGGAGCTGAGGAGTGTAGAAATTATTAACCCTCTTTCCCTGGAGAGAAATGGAGAGTCACAAAGTGTAAGCAACTTCTCCAAAGTCTTGCCTTTAAAAGATCTTGGATGTGAACTTCCATTAAAGTGTTGTTTTCCCAAAATCCTTTCTTGTCCCCTACAAGTATAATACCAGATACCTCCTCAGAGCCTCTCCTGGAAGAGCTGAGCTTCAAGCAGGAGGTTTGGTAGAGAAGGGCATGGGGTGCACGTTTAGATTAGCAGGGAGGTCTTACAGGTTTTGTGGGTTCCTCTAAAGAGTTCTGTTTGGAGGGCCTGGGTGGCTTAGTCAGTTAAGCATCTGACTCTTGGTCTCAGCTCATGTCTTGATGTCAGGGTCATGAGTTCAAACCCCACATTTGGCTCCACACTAGGCATGGAGCCTATTTTAAAAAAATAAATAAATAAATAAGGAAAATAAAAAGAGTTCTGTCTGTGTTCTTTCTCTTTCCCTTTCATTTGCAGAAGGAGATCCTTTGATTCCTGGGATGTCAGGAGACTGAGTCATTTTCTCAGGGGAAGAATGTGAGGTTGGGTGTTTAGAGTTGACTCCAGGCATAAGAAAGAGTATAAATAAGGACTTTGATTTCCCTTCCTGGTAGTCAGCTCTTCATCCTTGGAGCAGAGAAGCAGGGACTCCTTAGGCTTAATTTTCAAAAAGACTGGAAGGGGTGCCTGGGTGGCTCAGATGGTTAAGCGCCTGCCTTCTGCTCAGGTCATGATCCCAGGGTCCTGGGATCGAGTCCCACATCGGGCTCCCTGCTCCTTGGGAGCCTGCTTCTCTCTCTCTCTCTGTCTCTCATGAATAAATAAATAAAATCTTAAAAAAAAAAAAAGACTGGAAGGATCCACAGCAATTTGTGGGGAGGTTGGAAATGGGAATGTGGTATACCCAGGTAATTTGTAATTTTTAATCTATATTCTTTTACAGAACTTATAAAGAACATGATGGTAAGTGGATATGAAATGATTAAGAACTTCTATAGAGTCACCACTAATTTTAATACAACAAAGATTGTTTTAGGAACTGAAATCGTGAATAAAGATGGAGTCGAAAACTTATGACTGTAAAAGCAGGAAGTATTATGTATGTACATATATGTGTATATACACATACACATATGTATATATGTGATCACATACGTGTGTACATATAAGTGTATGCATGTACATGTGTGCATACATGTATGTGTGCACCTATAAAATTCTGCCACCAATTGTCCTATGGAAATCCAGGTCCATAGTAAATGTCTCCTGAACATTTCTGGATCTGTTTCTTCTTTTTGCTTGCAGCTGACTGGAATCATTCACCTTTTATAAGAAAATAGGAAGCAGCAGATTTGAAGTAGCCCCTGGAGAAAGTGCACCTGCTGTTTTCCGCAAGGGTTGCTAGGCTTAAGAGTGTGCATGTTGATGTTGAGGTGAAGGTTAAAGGGGGGCTTGCTGTTTTGTTCCCAGGACATAACCTCAGTGTGCCTTGGACAAGACCCATGCAAAGTGCCCCTGCTGACCCAGGAGGCTGACCATGCCTACTGTGATGTGTTCCATCCACCATGTCTTTGCTCTTTTAGAGTTATTTGATCTTCGGATGCACCACCTCCCCCACCCTACCCCCCGGATGAGATGCAAGTGCAAGGGAATGTTCTTACGTTCATCCCATCCCTCTGCCTCCGGTTTGTTGTATTTTAACTACATTCCAGCATCGGGTCTCTCCTTTAGGATGAGTTCTTCTTAGTCACGGAGGTTTTACTCTTCTCATATGAATAGAAACCAAGTTATCTTAATGGCTCTCCAGCATGGTTTTAGACTATCTGAAAGCTAAATTTAGATTGAAACGGAGGAAGAAAAAAAGAAAGAACACTGTATAATTTGAGAAATGAGCAGGTGTTTTAAAGTCAGACTAATTTGGGATTGAATCCTGGTCCATCTGCTTGTTAACTCTAAGCATGTTTTAAAATGGAGAAAATATCAAACAGGTATTTGTGAGAAAAAGATGCAATCATATGTGTTAGATGCTCAGGAAGGTGGCTGGACTAGCCAATAATATTTAATACAATGTTATTTTTATTATTTAGCTAAATTAATGCTAAAATTTAAGCTAAAATTAGCTTAATGCCCTGTTCTTGAAGTGACACACATTGGCATTTCCAGTGCTGGTTTCCAATGTACCTCCATATGGGGTGGGGGGCTCCTGGAGGATGGCAATGTGAGAGGAACTTCAATGCATATGGGAACTTCGAGAAACCGACTTTTCCATAATGAACACAGTGTTGATGACTCTCAATTAATCCACCAATTTTAATGTATAGGTCATATGCTTATAAAGAAATTCACTTCCATATTCCTGAAAATTATATATATATATATATATATTAGACTATATATAACAAATGTTTAATAAATAAAGATAACATTTTCCAGGGGGCTGATCAGGAAATTCTGAAATAGACCTGAAGGAAAAATGCAATTATGAACATAGAGTTGATAACTAAACACGTTATTATACAAAACTTGTCCCTTATAAATAACATTTCACATGAAATAAACCCTTCATGCTCCTCAAACACCCTTTAAGGTAAATATGTAACTGTCACTGTTTTATAGTGGAGAAAAGTAAAGCTCACAAAACTTAAAGAACTGGACCAAAGCCATCCAAGTAGTAAGTTAAGACAAGAACACAGGTATTTTGGTTCATGCTTCTATATTTGCAGTACTACATTAATAAAACTTATTAAGCAGATGTGATTAAAATAGTAAATCAATTATGCTGGACCATTTAGACCTTGAAGATATGAACTATATCCTGTTTGTCCAATATTTTATTCCCAGCTCCCAGCACAATGCCAAGTACATAAGTGCTTAATAAATATTTATTCAATTGATGAAATAATAAGATTGTTTCTGGGTCAGCCTATGCTTCAGAAGTTATCAAAATTGCCTATAAGTAATGAGCACACTTAGAACACTGATTTTCAGGGAGCCACAGTTTGAGAGTCCATCGATTTGAACTTTTGAAGAAAATATTTATGTGTGTGTAAACGTGCATGTGTGTGTGTGTGTGTGTATGTGTGTATGTGTGACTGTGTATGTATGTGTGTCCATGGAGACTGAAAGGGTTGTAGTACTGAGGAACTAGTGCGAGGGACTAGGTATCATGGAAAAATTTTATAAAATATAACTTTAATGTAAATCAATGTTGTTACTACAATCTAATCTTAAAATCATTTTGGGAATTTTGCTATTCCATTTATCTTACCTGTATTTGGGATAAGGTAATATTAGAGTAGACATGTGTGGCCTTCAGAGATCATTCAGTCAAAGGGTTGGCAAACTATGTCCTATAGGTCAAATTGGCCCACTGCCTGCTTTTGTAAATTGGAACATAGCCATGTTTATTTATATAGTGTCTATGGCTCTTTTCACACTAAAATGGTAGAACTGAGTAGTTGCAACAGAGAATATATGGCCCACAAAGCCTAAAATATTTGCAACATCAGGGATGGAACTAGAGAGTATTATGCTAAGTGAAATAAGTCAGAAAAAGACAAATACCATATGATTTCACTGATGTATAGAATCTAAAACAAATAAACATAAAAAAGCAGAAACAGACCCATACATACAGATAACAAATTGGTGGTTACCAGAGGGAGGCAGGGGTAGGGATGGGCAGAATGGGTGAAGAGGTAGGAGGTACAGTCCTCCAGTTATTGAATGAGTAAGTCCCAGGATGAAAGGTCCAGCAGAGGAAATACAGTCAGTGGTATTGTAATAACATTGTATGGTGACAGGTGGCAGCTACACTTGGGGTGAACACAGCATAACATGTAAGATTGTCCAATCACTCCATTGTACACCTGAAACTAGTGTGCCAACTACACTTAAATAAAAAAATAATAAAAATAAATGTTAGTTGACACCTAATTTAGTCTAAACCTCTCATTTTGCAAGTGAAAACTCTGCAGTCCTGATGGATGACAGGACCTACTCGAGGTTACACAGTCTTAGAGGCAGGTTGGGACTTGAGTTCAGGTCTCTTAACTGCCAGTCCTTAGCATCTTCCTTTATCACAGTGTATCCCAGTGTCCTATTCTGAAAAGTTACTCTGATTCACGAGCAATTTAGTTTTACTTTGTTATAAAATACACTTATTTTGTTTCCTATATATATGGTTTGTATTGTCTGTGCAAAGCCCAGCATTTTCCAGCTGCTTTGTAACAGCTGCCCCCCAAGAACACCTGGGACCAGTAAACACCCAGGAGAAGTTGCAACATCATTAACTGGGCTTATAAAAGCTGAATTGAAAACTGTCATAAAACCATACAAAATTTCATAGAAAATTGATCTTAAAAAGTGAGGCCTCAGCAATAACTTAAAGGTCAATTTTATTAAAATCTCATTTGGATATTTTCCTTCAGAGGGTCCTCCATAAACATAAACAATAGACATATATTGCTCAATGGTGGGATTTGGAGAATGGAGAGGGATTGGACGTGGACACACCACCAAAGTAGTAGGTATGGTGGAGATTTCAGTGGGTATAAGGACACCAGTACACTGTAGTATATGTCTGAGCCATCTTTCCCTTATAAGGTGGAGAGTGAGAATTGGCTTGGCCAATGAAGTTTAATGAGGCCAAGATGGCAGAATGCCTACTGAGACTCTGTGGGAAATGTACAAATCATGGAAGTATGCCAAATTGCAAACAGGGTGAAAAAGAGCCCCCAAAAGCCAAAGAAAGAAGTGTGTTATCCTAGACATGGAAGAGAATCAAGGAAAGCAGTTCAATATTGATGGAGGGAGCCACTATCCAAAACCAGGGTTAGGAAGTGAAACAGGATAAGGAATTAGAGGGCTGTGGCCCTGAGCATGATGACAGCTTCAGGTGCCTGCCCCAGCATAGTGTTTGTGCCAGCCAAGTGATGCCAGCCAAGTGAATGAAAGTAAGGAAATACCTCTTTCACCAGAGGATGTCCCAGAGAGTTTCTCATTAATTAACAGATCAATGAATCACTTCTTAACTGAGTATTTCTGGTACATTGCTAAAGATCTGGGTGGGTATCAGGCACTTTGATAATCCAACACTGCTTGTGTTGGAGAATGTACCCTCTCCCAAATCATGTCAAAATATTATGGCTATCAAACTAGGACCTCCACTTCCCATCAATAGGGTGGACAGCTCTAATAGTCAGAGTAATAAGTTGCAAACATCTGATTCAACCCTCTCTAATTTAGTGGGGGGGAAAGAATTTATTATTAGGTGGCATAAAAAAATCTGAAAGTCATTCATGCATGAGGATGAATGGCCAGAAACAAAGCCCAAAGATGACAGCAACACAACTCTGAGATGTGTTGTGTCAACAGCTACCCTTGCCATGGATACATTCAAGGGGCATCTGCTCCCTCCCATTGCTCTATTCTGAATGAATCTCCCATAGATGAGTCTGATGGGGTGAATGTAGTACTCATGCCTATTCTCTAGATGCAAGGGAGGCTGGAAAAGGGAATTGCAGAGTAATATCTTGCAGAGGCTGGGTTCATTATCTTAGTAAATTATTAGGGACATAGCAAGAGTCTTCAAAGAATTAGGGTATCCAAAAAACATAGCAACCATTCACTACCCTAAGCCAATGGTAGGGACAGGGTCCCATCTCCCTGGACCTAACATTAGATGCAAGTCATAACATATGGGCTGGATTGGGTCAATGAGACTTGGGGAAGTGGTATAGGTGTTGAAAGATGGTGAATCATTCACTTAGATCAGGAATCATAAATACCACACATAGTCTTGTCCTGCTGACTGCATCACTTCGACATGTGACAGGAGTACTGAAAGATGGAGCTTATACAGAGGAAACTAAAGCTAAGAGATACTGTAAGAGACAAGGATGTGATGACATTACAAACACTTACATTTGGTTGTGACTGAAGCCATATAATGCCTGTATTTTACAATTTCCTGAACGGGCATTCTCATTTTCTTCCTTAAACTAAAAACTTAACACAATGCTCATTTTTTTTTTAAAGATTTATTTATTTATTTGCCAGAGAGAGAGAGAGAGAGAGAGGGAGAGGACAAGCAGGGGGAGCAGCAGGCAGAGAGAGAAGCAGGCTCCCCACTGAACAAGGAGCCCGGGGCGGGACTCGACCCCAGGACCCTGGGATCATGACCTGAGCCATAGGCAGACGCTTAACCGACTGAGCCACCCACGTGTCCCAATGCTCATCGTTTAGATTTGTGTCCTTACTAAGTGAAATGCTGGATAGGGAGTACCTAGATAAGGAGTATTCTTTTCAGGAATGAAAAAAAAAATAGTGTTTTGATGTACCTCCGACGTATGGATATTTCAAGGAGAAGAGAAACAAGATACATAAGATACTCACTCTTTTCTGACGTGGACATCATATCACCTCCTGCCTGTCAATTCTTCAAGAGTTTAAAGTTGGTGGCTCAAAACCATTTGACTGGGACATGATTCCTAGTGAGTTTAATTATGCACATGCACATGCACACCAGCACATGAATGGTTTTCTCCCGCTGTGTACCTAGAACACTTTGGATCTTGTAAGACAAGGTCCCCTGTAGGCTGGTTAGCAGCATACCTATGCCAGACATCTTGCCCTCTCTCCCTCTTTCTTCTACACTCATGCTTTCATATCGTCCATTGCCCTCCTCTATAACTAGTTAGGTTAATGCTACCTTTTGCATGTATAAAAGAGAGAGGGAGGGAGATAGAAAGACAGACAGAGGGAAAGGGAGATACCTGGAGGTCTGCAACCTAAGGCATTTCCTCTGGCCCAAGTCACCAGAGAACTCAGCATTGGGATTTTAAACAAAGGCTCTGCTAAATATAAAATGTAATTTGCTTTTGTTTTCCTCTTCTTTTGTGGGTGTTGTTAAATTAAACCAGAGTTGGATGGAAGTTAAAGTGGTGACGACAAATTTTATTCAGGACTATTGTAATAGGAAAAAAGATAACTCATTATAGAACTGGGCTTCATTCTGAATAGAACAAGGACAGTGAGGATCTGCAGCCAAAAGTGGGGAGGGACAGTGGATGGAGAATTACTAAGAGAAGACGTGAGTTTGGGGTGGGGGATGGTCTGAAATTCTTCTTGTGAAACCAACCTAACAGGATTCTTGCTGAAGTCAGGCCAGGACCTTCAGATACAAAGATTTGGCTAAACTGACTTAGAGTTCTTGCTAAAACTGGATTTTACCAAGAAGTACACAGATGGACCTGTGTAAAGGTCTGACTAAAGTTTAGTAAGGCAAAGAATTTTGTCAACATCTTCCTTGGAAACTGATAGAGAAGAGCAGGGGCCACATCAACAAAGCAGAGTTTGGAGAATACTGATCCCATTTTTCAAAGGAGCATTTTTATAATCTCAGGAATGCAGCAGTAACTGGAAAGTGTGCCTAGACATTGCAAAATATTTTCACCTTTATTATTCAATTTAATTTCTATGAAAATTCTATTAGGTAGATTGTTATTTCAAATCTACAACAGAGAAAAATGTGAGTCAAGAGATTGTGATACCTAATCCCAAAGAACTTATCAATGGGAGCACCTATAGTTTGAGATCAGGTTTGTCTGAATCAAAGTCTGCATTTGCGGCCTTACACCTGGTACCTAGGCTATAACTCAGATACAAAGTGAATCAACTTTTGCAAAAGAAGAAAAATGTTCAAAATTCTCTGTTGAGTCTGAAAGTGGCTAAACATACATGAAGATCAAAACTGGCAAAAATAAGTAGGAGGCTATAGAGTATAGGAAAGATTCAATGAGGTCTGGGTCACTCAAGAAGGAAGCTCTAGGATCCAACTTATAGAAGTTCCCCACTCCTCATGCTCCCAGGAGGAAAACACGGGAAAACCACCACTGACTGGCGTATCTCCCCACTTTGTCCTCTGGTTGCTGAGGCAGAAAGAAGGATTCATCAGGTTGATGAGATGGTGAGTTTGGAAAGGGAACTAAGAGTATACAGTATCATTTCCTGCTAGGTCTCCCATGTTAGTTAGGGTTCCCCAGAGAAACAGGACCAATTGGATATGTGTATACAGAAAAAGAAATTTATCTTAAGGAATTGGCTCTTATGACCGTGGAGGCTTGGTGAGCTCAAAATCTGATGGTGGAGGCTGGCAGGCTGAAGACTCAGGAAGGAGTGCAGTCCAAGTCCAAAGGTGCACGGTGCTGGTTAACAAGGAAGAGGCCCTATTGTAGATGAAGTCCAAAAGCAAGCTGCTAGCAGAATAATTCTTTTATTTTATTTAATTATTTACTTATTTAAGAAAGAGATAGAGAGAGCAACTGAGATAATGAGAGCGAGCACAAGCAAGGAGGAGAGGGAGAAACGGGGCTAGGTTCCTGGACGCTGGGATCCTGACCTGAGCCTAAGGCAGGCACTTAGCCAACTGAACTACCCTGGAGCCCGAATAATTCCTTCCTGCTTAGGGAAGTCAATCCTGTTGTTCTATTGAAGCCTTCAACTGATTGGATGAGGTCCATTCACGTTATGGAGGGCAATCTGTTTTACTCAAAATCCATTCAAAACATTCTCACAGAAGCATCCAGAATAATGTTTGGCTAAATATCTGGGCACCATGACCCAACCGGTATATACATAAAATTAACAATCACACCCTTTCCTCCCTCTTTTTTAAGGTAGGATCTCAAACATATAAGGCTCTGATTTTTCTAGCATTCCCAGGGACTGGGTGGGTAAGTTTAACTGACAGGTAGAGAATGTATTGAAAACCTGTTGGAGGGGGGCGGAGCAAGATGGTGAAGGAGTAGGAGATCTGGATTTCGTCTGGTCCCAGGAATTCAGATGGATAGGGATCAAACCATTCTGAACACCTACGAACTCAACAGGAGATCGAAGAAAAGAATAGCAACAACTCTCTGAACAGAAAAGTGACCACTTTCTGGAAGGTAGGACGTGTGGAGAAGTGAATCCGACGTGATATTCAGGAGGATAGACGGCGGGGGAGGGGGCCTCTGTTGGCCACTTGCGGCAAGTGATAGAGCAGCAGAGCACAAAATTGGAACTTTTAGAAGTCGGCTCCGCTGAGGGACGTCGTTCCAGTGGCTAAGCGGGGGGTGGAACCCTCGTGGGACAGTGTGGTCTCAGGACCCTCGGGGTCACAGAAAGACCAGGGGTGCCTGAGTGCAGCAGAGCTCCTGGGTATCAGAGCGGGAAAGCCGGCTGCAGAGACAGAGCCGAGGCGTGGGCTCTCAGCTCGGGGCTGCCATAAAGTGTGATCGGCGACACAGTCAGGCCACTGCTCCTCCGGCAGGGACCCAACAAGCGGCAGATCTGAGGAGACTCCCCTTCCTTCCCTGGGAGGAGCGGCGCGGGAGCACATCGCAGGGATCTGCTGGGTTTGGAGACTCCACACCGAGTAGGGTGCCAGAGATAGAAACGCTCGGTCACAAGCCAGGTGAGCACGGAGTGCGGCCGGAGACCGGGGAGACGGGAGTGATTGACTGCTTTTCTCTGGGGGCGCACTGAGGAGCGGGGCCCCAAGTTCTCGGCTCCCCCAGGGTGGAGATTGGGAGGCCGCCATTTTCACTCTCGTCCTCCAAAGCTGTACCGAAAGCTTGGAGGGAACAAAAGCTCCCTAAAGCAAACCCGAGCAGCTTGCTTAGCCCAGAAAGGCAAGGGCGGGGCAAATCCGCCGCCGGCAAAGACATCTGGGGACCACGGCACCAGGCCCCTCCCCCAGAAGATCAGCAAGAACAGCAAGCCAAGCCCAAGTTTACCAATCAATGAGAACTGCAGACCTCCAGTGCTAGGGGAATACTACACATAGAATTCATGGCTTTTTTACCATGATTCTTTAGTCTTTCAAAGTTAATTTTTTTAACTGTCTTTTATTTTTTTGAATTTTTCTTTTTCCCTTTTTCAACCATCTTATCAATCCCTTTTTTTAAAAAAAAATTTATTTTTCATTTTTATAGTCATATTCAATAGCTTCATAGTAGTTACCCTTATTTTTGGCATATATATATAAGTTGTTCTCTCTTTAAAATTTTGTGATACAGTGCCTTCTAACAGATCAAAATATACCCTAAATCTCTAGTGTATGGCTTTATTCTAGTCTCATGCCTGATCACATTCTCTCCCTCTTTTTTTTCTTCCTTTTTTTTTTATCCTCTTCTTTCTTATTTCAAACAACTGATTATCTTATCAATTCCTTTTACAAAATTTTTTATACTTTTCATCTTTATAGTCATATTCTATCCCTTCATCGTATCAACCCTTATATTGTACATATATAAGGCTTTCTTTCTTTAAAATTTTGGAAGGCACTTTCTTCTAACAGACCAAAATACACCCAAAATCTAATGTGTGGCACTGATCTATGCACCAGCCTGATCATATTTGATCATATTCTGTTTTTTTGTTTGTTTGTTTTGTTCTGTTTTTGTTTGTTTTAATCTTTTTCTTGATCTTTTTTTCTCTTTCTTTTTTCCTTCTTTCCCTTTCTTTTCACCTGGTTTCAGGTCTTTTCTGATTTGTTTAGAGTATATTTTCTTGGGATGTTGTTACCCTGTTAGCATTTTTTTCTCTCATTCATCTATTCTCCTCTGGACAAAATGACAAGAAAGAAAAAATCACCTCAACAAAAAGAACAAGAGGTAGTACTGTCTGCCAGGGACCTACTCAATAGGGACATTAGTACGATGTCAGACCTAGAGTTCAGAATCATGATTTTAAAGATACTAGCTGGGCTTGAAAAAAGCATGGAAGTTATTAGAGAAACCCTTTCTGGAGAAATAAAAGAACTAAAATCGAACCAAGTAGAAATCAAAAAGGCTATTAATGAGGTGCAATAAAAAAATGGGGGCACTAACTGCTAGGATAAATGAGGCAGAAGAGAGAATCAGCGATATAGAAGACCAAATGATGGAAAATAAAGAAGCTCAGAAAAAGAGAGATAAACAACTACTGGAAGACGAGGGCAGAATTTGAGAGATAAGTGATACCATAAGACGAAACAACATTAGACTAATTTGGTTCCCAGAGAAGAAGAAAGAGAGAGAGGGGCAGAAGGTATATTGGAGCAAATTATAACAGAGAACTTCCCTAATGTGGGGAAGGAAACAGGCATCAAAATCCAGGAGGCACAGAGAACACCTCTCAAAATCAATAAAAATAGGTCAACACCCTGACATTTAATAGTAAAACTTATGAGTCTCAGAGACAAAGAAAAAATCCTGAAAGCAGCTCGGGAGAAGAGATATGGAACCTACAAAGGTAGAAATATTAGATTGGCAACAGACCTATCCACAGAGACCTGGCAGGGCAAAAAGGACTGGCATGATATCTTCAGAGCACTAAACGAGAAAAATATGGAGGCAAGAATACTATATTCAGTAAGGCTGTCATTGAAAATGGAGAGATAAAAAGCTTCCAGGACAAAGAAAAACTAAAGGAATTTGAAAACACGAAACCAGCCCTACAAGAAATATTGAAAGGGGTCCTCTAAGCAAAGAGAGAGACTAAAAGCAACATAGACCAAAAAGGAACACAGACAATATATAGCAACAGGTCACTTTACAGTCAATACAATGGCAAAAATTCATATCTTTCAATAGTTACCCTGAATGTAAATGGGCTAAATGCCCCAATCAAAAGACATAGGCTATCAGATTGGATTAAAAAATAAGACCCATTGATATGTTGTCTGCAAGGGACTCATTTCAGACCCAACGACACCCCCAGATTGAAAGTGAGGGGGTGGAAAACCATTTACCATGCTAATGGACAACAAAAGAAAGCTGGGGTGGCAATCCTTATATCAGACAAATTAGATGTTCAACAAAAGACTATAATAAGAGATGAGGAAGGACACTATATCCTCCTTAAAGGGTCTATCCAACAAGAAGATCTAACAATTGTAAATATCTATGCCTCTAACATGGGAGCAGCCATTATATAAGGCAATTAATAACAAAAGCAAAGAAACACATTGACAACAATACAATAATAGTGGGGGACTTTAACACCCCCCTCACTGAAATGGATAGATCTTTTAAGCAAAAGATCAACAAGAAAATAACGACTTTAAATGACACACTGGACCAACTGGACTTCACAGACATATTCAGAACATTCCATCCCAAAGCAACGGAATACACATACTTCTCTAGTGCCCATGGAACATTCTCCAGAATAGATCACATCCTAGGTCACAAATCAGGTCTCAACCGGTACCAAAATATTGGGATTATTCCCTGCATATTTTCAGACCACAATGCTTTGAAACTAGAACTCAATCACAAGAGGAAAGTCGGAAAGAACTCAAATATATGGAGGCGAAAGAGCATCCTACTAAAGAATGAATGGGTCAACCAGGAAATTAAAGAAGAATTAAAAAAATTCATGGAAACCAATGAAAATGAAAACACACCTGTTCAAAATCTTTGGGATACAGCAAAGGCAGTCCTAAGAGGAAAGTATATAACAATACAACCCTTTCTCAAGAAACAAGAAGGATCTCAAATACACAACCTAACCCTACACCTAAAGGAGCTAGAGAAAAAACAGCAAATAAAGCCTAGACCCAGCAGGAGAAGAGAAATAATAAAGATCAGAGCAGAAATCAATGAAATAGAAACCAAAAGAACAGTAGAACAGATCAATGAAACTAGGAGCTGGTTCTTTGAAAGAATTAACAAGATTGATAAACCCCTGGCCAGACTTAGCAAAAAGAAAAGAGAAATGACCCAAATCAACAAAATCATGAATGAAAGAGGAGAGATCACAACCAACATCAAAGAAATACAAACAATTATAAGAACATAATATGAGCAACTCTATGCCAGCAAATTAGATAACCTGAAAGAAATGGATGCATTCCTAGAGATGTATCAACTACCAAAACTGAACCAGGAAGAAATAGAAAACCTGAACAGACCTATAACCATTAAGGAAATTGAAGCAGTCATCAAAAATCTCCCAAGAAACAAGAGCCCAGGACCAGAGGGCTTCCCAGGGGAATTCTATCAGACATTTAAAGAAGAATTAATACCTATTCTCCTGAAACTGTTCCAAAAAATAGAAATGGAACGAAAACTTCCAAACTCGTTTTATGAGGCCACCATTACCTTGACTCCCAAACCAGACAAAGACCCCATCAAAAAGAATTACAGACCAATATCCTTGATGAACATGGATGCAAGAATGCTCACCAAAATACTAGCCAATAGGATGCAACAGTACATTAAAAGGATTTTTCACCACGACCAAGTGGGATTTATCCTTGGGCTGCAAGGTTGGTTCAACATCTGCAAATCAATCAATGTGATACAATACATTAACAAAAGAAAGAACAAGAATCATATGATCCTCTCAATAGATGCAGAAAAAGCATTTGACAAAGTACAGCATCCTTTCTTGATCAAAACTCTTCAGCGTATAGGGATAGAGGGTACATACCTCAATATCCTAAAAGCCATCTATGAAAAACCCACAACGAATATCATTCTCAATGGGGAAAAACTGAGAGTTTTCCCCCTAAGGTCAGGAACGCAGCAGGGATGTCCACTCTCACCACTGCTATTCAACATAGTATTAGAAATCCTAGCCATAGCAATCAGACAACAAAAAGAAATCAAAGGCATCCAAATCGGCAAAGAAGAAGACAAATTCTCTCTCCTTGCAGATGATATGATACTTTATGTGGAAAACCCAAAAGACACCTCCCCAAAACTGCTAGAACTCATACAGGAATTCAGTAAAGTGGCAGGATATAAAATCAATGCACAGAAATCAGTGGCATTCCTATACACCAACAACAAGACAGAAAAGAGAAAAATTAAGGAGTCGATCCCATTTACAGTTGCACCCACAATGATAAGATACCTAGGAATACATCTAATCGAAGAGACAAAGGATCTGTACTCAGAAAACTATAACATACTCATGAAAGAAATTGAGGAAGACACAAAGAAATGGAAAAATGTTCCATGCTCTTCGATTCGAAGAACAAATATTGTGAAGATGTCAATGCTACCTAGAGCAATCTACACATTCAATGCAATCCCCATCAAAATACCACCCACTTTTTTCAAAGAAATGGAACAAATAATCCTAAAATTTGTATGGAACCAGAAAAGACCCTGAACAGCCAGTGGAATGTTGAAAAAGAAAAGCAAAGCTGGTGGCATCACAATTCCGGACTTCAAGCTCTATTACAAAGCTGTCATCATCAAGACAGTTTGGAACTGGCACAAAAACAGACACATAGATCAATGGAAGAGAATAGAGAGCCCAGAAATGGACCCTCAACTCAATGGTCAACTAATCTTTGACAAATCAGAAAAGAATGTTGAATGGAAAAAGACAGTCTCCTCAACAAATGGTGTTGGGAAAATTGGACAGCCACATGCAGAAGAATGAAATTGGACCATTTCCTTACACCACACACAAAAATAGACTCCAAATGGTTGAAAGACCTAAATGTGAGACAGGAGTCCATCAAAATCCTAAAGGAGAACACAGGCAGCAACCTCTTCGACCTCAGCCGCAGCAACTTCTTCCTAGAAACATCGCCAAAGGCAAGGGGAGCAAGGGCAAAAATGAACTATTGAGATTTCATCAAGATAAAAAGCTTTTGCACAGCAAAAGGAACAGTCCACAAAACCAAAAGACAACTGACAGAATGGGAGAAGATATTTGCAAATGACATATCAGATAAAGGGCTAGTATCCAAAATCTATAAAGAACTTATAAAACTCAACACCCAAAGAACAAATGATCCAATCAAGAAATGGGCAGAAGACATGAACAGACATTTTTCCAAAGACACCCAAATGGCCAACAGACACATGAAAAAGTGCTCAACATCACTCGGCATCAGGGAAATTCAAATCAAAACCTCAATGAGATACCACCTCACACCAGTCAGAATGGCTAAAATTAACAAGTCAGGAAACAACAGATGTTGGCTGGGATGCGGAGAAAGGGGAACCCTCCTACACTTTTGGTCGGAATGCAAGCAGTTGCAACCACTCTGGAAAACAGTATGGAGATTCCTCAAAAAGTTGAAAATAGAGCTACCATATGATCCAGCAATTGCACTACTGGGTATTACCCAAAAGATACAAATGTAGGGATCCGAAGGGGTATGTGCACCCCGATGTTTATAGCAACAATGTCCACAATAGCCAAACTTTGGAAAGAGCCAAGATGTCCATCGACAGTTGAATGGATAAAGAAGAAGTGGTATATATATGCAATGGAACATTATGCCGCCATCAAAAGGAATGAGATCTTGCCTTTTGCAAGGATGTGGATAGAACTGGAGAGTGTTATGCTGAGTGAAATAAGTCAATCAGAGAAAGACATATATCATATGACCTCACTGATATGAGGAATTCTTAATCTCAGGAAACAAACTGAGGGTTGCTGGAGTGGTGGGGGGTGGGAGGGATGGGGTGGCTGGGTGATAGACATTGGGGAGGGTATGTGCTATGGTGAGAGCTGTGAATTGTGCAAGACTGTTGAATCACAGATCTGTACCTCTGTAACAAAAAATGCAATATATTTTAAGAAAAAAAAAAGAAGATAGCAGGAGGGGAAGAATGAAGGGGGGTAAATCGGAGGGGGAGATGAACCATGAGAGACGATAGACTCTGAAAAACAAACTGAGGGTTCTAGAGGGGAGGGGCGTGGGGGGATGGGTTAGCCTGGTGATGGGTATTAAAGAGGGCACGTTCTGCATGGAGCACTGGGTGTTACTCACAAACAATGAATCATGGAACACTAAATCACAAACTAATGATGTAATGTATGGTGATTAACATACCAAAAAAAATTTAAAGAAAAAAAAAGAAAGTTAAAAAAAAAAAAGAAAGGTAAACCTGTTGACAGCGGGTCTAAGACTATGTTCCCATCAGCTTTGTTAGTAGTTAAGATAACATTTTATACCTTTTTCTGATTTGTCATGATTGGGTCTTAATTTGAATAGACCAACACAGGATGCTATTATAAAAGGGGCCTAGGTTCAGGTTCTTAAGAATTAGTGACCAAAATTATGCACATAAAATTCAGACAGATTGAGGTTTTTGACTCAGCCAGGATGAAATGTTTTAGGATCTAAGCTTTAGTAAGTTCAGATTGCTAAAGTCTTTTTAAATGTGGATCACAGCTATCCCTAGTTGCTGTTAGTTACAGACAAGGAACTATTTTTAAAAAGTTGAGGGCCTGATCGATGCCCCCTTCACTCTTACTAAGCACATCCCAGGGGCCTTAGCATGCAGGTCATGGTAGCTAACCTTGACCTGACTTACATAGTGGGGCTAAGCCAGGGAGCAGGTAATGGGGAAAAGAATTGAGCCCAATTAAGATTCGTTAGTGAAGAGATGCTTTAGACATTAGTAGATGAGATGATTTTTGCTCCTATCCTGAGTTTTTTTGCAAGAACCCCAGGCAGTGAATTAACACTATGATTGCAGTTAGGTTCAGCATAAGGTACAGAGCATGATGCCTGGCTTTTGCATTCATAGAGAACCAGGACATATACTCTGAATAATGACATTAGATTACAAATATGCAGCCTCATGGACAAAAAGGCAGTGGATTTTACTAATGAATAAATAAAAAGGAATAAGCTCTTTACTATAGAGGGGCTTTGTCACATTCTTGGTTTGAGGAAAAGAGGAACTTGTTGAAACAATTGCCAACTCAAAAATTAATAAAATAAAAAAAACATTAAAAAGGCATGTGTCTGTAGCATGCACTCTATCTCTAGGAATTGAGTTTTCTCATACTGAATTAGTTTAAAGCAATGTTTTTGCCTTTCTATCCGAATAGAAGCAGTGGAGAATGGCAGACACTCTAGAGAAGGCGATGTATTTGTGGAGGAAAAAGGGGTGGTTTCATAAGGCAGAACTGGATCAGGGAGGCCAAACCTAGATGAATATGACGGGGAAAAGGGGATCCACTTGGGTTGAATGCCTTTGAAAGGAGTTTAAGAAACAAGCAGATGTCTTTGTAGATCAGAGAGGGTGATGTCTCCACCCCCAATCATACAGAAGAAGAAGGCTTTATTCCAGAGAGAAGAGTGCAGAGACCCCCAAGAGAAACCAGATGCAGGACATATCTAAGGCCCTTAAGAGCTATTTCATAATAAAAGGGAACATGTCCATAAAAGATCAGAACAGCTGTGTAAAGTGGTGGCAGACAATTAGCACTGATTCGAGAAAAAAGATCAAGGAAAAGGACATTGGCTGCTCAAAGCCAATGTGGAGTGTATTATAAGCAGCTCAGTTGTAGTTAGGTATGCAGCTATCCCACTGCAGTGAGCGAGCATGGTAGAGATTGAGAGACTATAAGGAAGGCACAGGAAACAAATGCCCCTCCAAGGGAAACAAGTAGAACAATGATAAAGCAAGACCAGCCTGGTTCCAATTTTTATGTGAAAGGAGAACACCACCAGGGTGGATTCATTCTACTTAGGAAGGTAAAAGAGGAGCAGATTGTTGTGGACAATGGATGCTTTCTGTCAAACCCACAAATCATTTACTTTGTACCTCTTTATAATGAAAACCTACAGAGGATGCTATGGGATCAACTCCATCTTTCCTTTCATTTCTCTTTCTTTTGAAAGAGACAGGAAAGATGATGCTCAGATTCAGTAAATGGTATTAGCTTACTAGAGAAGGAAGGCAACACTAAGAGTTAAGCTGGGCTAAACTACTGAATCTTCCTTAAAGAAGCGTGGGAAAATAAAATTACATGGAAATAGGACATCAGGGTCCTATCTTATTCTGCTGAAAAAGATGTAACAGAAATGTTACTTGAAGTCAGGAATGCTCAAAAACTGAAGGAAGGCAGGGTCTTGAGTTCACTGCAAAGGTATTGATCCTCACTGTGGTAGGCTGAAAAATTACTGAAACCTATATGCTCACTTCAGTGCCTAAGGTGTCAGACGTAGGAATCATCCCTGCAGAGAGTGATTCTCCAACACAAACAAATATGGCAACAAGGAGGAAATTGTTGCTAGAAGGCAGTTTCTCCTAGCCTTAGGAGACTCCCTGGCAAAAGTCATGGCAGGAGGCTCTGTAGGATGAAGCTAAAATGGCTGCTCATGAGAGGGGCTGAACCATTAAAAAGCCCACACTCAGTACAAAGCTATGGCACCAGAACTCCAGGGCTCGCAGGGAAATTAACTTTAGAAGCTTTAAATGTGAAGGGAAGATAAGACAATGTGGTTGGTACTGCCAGCAACCTTTGCAGGGACACAGAGAGTATCCATAGTGCCACCCTATGAGAATAGGCGTGGGTTGCAATTAACACTCCTCCCAATGGTCATTCCCCTTCATAGAGTTTAAGTTCACAGGCTTTACTTTCTGGCTTGGCCAAGACAGGCTAACTGGCATCCTGGTGAGACAGAAAGCAAGATTTTTCCTGTTTCCACAGTCTCTCGAACACTGAGTCTCCAATGGGCTTCTTGACTGGTACCAGTAACTTGGCTCTGTATTGCACCAAGTACTGGATTTTGAGACTTAATTTTAATTGAAATAATTGCTCATTGGGTCTGTGCTTTTCCTTTTTTTTTATAGTAGATGCAGACAGTTGAGTTATTCATACTTTTTCGCTCATGTCACACTATCTTTATAGATACCAGGAAAGACTCTTACTTTTATTTTATTTCTCTAACTTTCCTCTTTAGCTCTAGTCTCCACTCATTTCTCTCCTCCCCAGGCATCCACGAAAGTGCATTTGATGTCTAACTCCATTTATGCATGAGTCTTTCCTTCAAATATGAAGTAGAAAGCCTTGCCCTGGGTATTTTATTTAAAATGTCACTCTATATCCCCACACCCAACATATTTTCTTACTTTTTCTTGGCTTTGTGTTTTCTTGGCATGGGTCAACATCAAACCCATATATACTTTGCTTATATATTTATGCATTTATGTATTTATTTTTGCCTCTCTTAATTGAAGGTAATTTCTGTAAGTGAGAAATTTCTGTTTTCTTCAATGCTATATCCTTAACTTCTGTCGTAGTACCTGTCACATGGTAGGCACACAATAAATATTTGTGAATTGAGTGAATGAATGAATATATGAAATGGTGTTATGAATGGATATTATTCTGTTTTAGCTTGTGTTTGGTCAATGTAGAATGTATGGGACTGGGCTTGAGGAAGTCTATACTCTTAAATCTAAACTCTTAAAAGTGAGGTTCAGGAGAGAGTAGTTGTTGAATTAATTCACCTTTGGACACTAAGAGGCAGCTATACACCCAGGCTGGATCAAAGTAAAATTGGACCAGAATAAAGATTATTAATTTAACCTAAAAGAGAAAGGGCATGAGATGTTCAAGCATTACATCTTCTCTGAGGATTTGATAGCTGAAAGGTGTTTACATGCCAATCTGGGGATATTTTATGCTGAGAATACTGTATTAAATGAATAACTTTAAGCTGTCATATGAAGTTATTGCTTAACCACTGAAGCACTATATGTCAGGCAGTGTGGCTGTGCATAATAGAACAAAGACTACATTTTGAGCTTTAGGATTAACAGGTCTTTAAGGTTAATTTAGATCAGTGTTCTGTGCTATTTAGCTTTGGTGGAGGGAGTAAAAGATATATTGTCTACCAGTAGTAGTTCCAGAGGTGAAAACAAAGGAACAATACTTGGAATTGGGAGAAAGGACTCATGAATGTAGACCAAAGACTGTCTTAAAACTATTGTTCTAGTCTTTTGAGGAGGACAGATACATGTCTGGTCACCATAGAATTAATTGATGGAACGAAGAGTTTACAGAGCAAAACCAGAGAAATTAATAAGCTATAAAGGAGCATTTGCCTCTTCTTCCTCCTATTTCCATAGAACAAAGGAATTGTCTACTCTGCAGGAAGTCTAACAGGCTTTTGTTTCTCCTCTTTAAGGCTTCTCTTGTCACTTTCCTTGTAAGTGATTTATCTTCTTGGTATGGTTGGAAATAGAGATAGATCATTTGTAGCTCTGTCCTTTTCTCTCGCTTTCTTTTTGAGTGGCTCATTCCCAAGCGACACATCCATGGGGTAAACATGTCTGAGAAACTGTAGTTTAATGGGCAAGGTTCTATTCAAGAGAGGAAACATATTAGGGGATTTGGTTGTGGTCATAGGTCAAGCAGCATTCTCTAATTCTACTTATCAGTCACAAAGCTAATAGCTTTATTTCCATTTCTTTTCCTATTTTTCAGTTGGTTCCAAACTCCAGAAAGAAAGAGTGGTATTGGTTGGCTTTCTAAAACCTTATTATATACAAAAATAGATTTTGACCTAATATAAAGAAGCTCTTTCTCTAACCATATGGGAGAAAAAGGAGAGAGTTGCTTCATAAGGTACTATGATTCCCTATCACTAGAGGCTAAGCTACTACCCATCCAGACATTGTTAAATGAGCCTTTTCCCTAGGAAAAGATTTGACTTATTATAAGATTAATAATGGTTCTGGCATTGAGCCAGAACTTTAGAGTTTACAAAGGGCTTTAAGATTCATCATTTTCCTTAATATGAGATCACATGTATTTATTTTTATATTTATGTACCCAATTCATTTGAGATGATGTATTATTCTAATTTAGATGTTCAAGTGAGTCATCTTCAAAGTAGACCCTTGAGAGTTTACTTGATTTTATGAAGCAGTAAAAATGAAAAAGTTTTAAAACTGTAAATTAATAATAGGCATTAGTTATTATTATCAACAGTAGTAATCGCACAAGGTTAAATATGCTATCATTACTCAAAACTTTGGAGCATCCTCATAGGGCCTATTGTATACTTTGATATGTTCCTTACAATGAAAAATTACTAACTTTGGGGACTGACTCCATTTTTATTTTAATTTCAAGCCTTCTTGAAAAGTAATCTCTGGCCAAATGTTATAAATAAGGTGAGTGATCAAAGAAGGCAATATGATTTCTAATACATCAAGAAAGTTAATTTTTTTAAATTTATTTGCTTGTTTTTGTTATTTTAGGGGCCAGTACTCTGTCTCATAAGGCTTTACTAGAAGCACTATAAAATGAATTTGAACTTGGGAAATAGTTTTATAAGGCATAATAGTGATAAAAAGCAAGACCTACTTTGAATTTTGGCTTCACTATTTATTGTATTTGGACAATTGTAAGTTACTTAAGATACCTCTAAGCCTTGAATTCAAGATAAAATGAGTCTGATAATATCTATTATCCAGATTTTGTAGTAAAAACTGCATAAGATTATATACAAAAAGTACCTGGAACAGAGTAAGTGCTCAATAAATGGCACAAATTAATACATGCATAACTAGGCACTCTCTCTGCCTCCTAGGGGATCTCCTAGCAAAGCACATTTTATTTTGATGAGCATATTCTAGTTTCTTGATTACTGAATCAAAATCTGTACAAAAGAATCATACCCTAGACACAGAAACAAGTAACTTACATTCAGGTAGCTAGCTTAGAATACTGTGTCCTGAAAATCAAGCAGAGAATTCACTGGAGGATAGGAATTTAAGATTTTCAAAAGAGGTTGAGCTCTAACATAATAATATAGGATCAACTTTCTCTGGAGCTATACTTTGTGCTTACTGGTTCACTCTTGCTGCCTTTCATTATGGGATTCTGCTCTCAGTTTGCCTCCCTGCTTGATTTTAACTCTGGCCAGACTCCAAACTTGAAACTAATCGCCCCTGGCAACTCACCAAGGCTTTTCTCACTGGATGATTTTGGTCATCCCTTAACTTTAACTTCACTACTATTCCTTTGGGAGCAAGGGCTTGGAGACCATGTTTCCTGTGTAGTTCAAGTTTCTACACATAGTACTAGAGGGATATGGCAACTGGGGCCTTGACCTTGTTGTTCCATGGTCTTTAGCAGCATTCAGGGTCTAACTCTGGGCTTCACCATTTAGGACTGGAAACGCTTCTAAGAAGAAAGTATCTAGAAAGGGATGGAGTGTTAGAATGGTTAGAGAAATATTTATTATCATAACCTTGTAGTAGAAAGTTCCCTATGAAAGATGGAGACATTGGCAGCAGAGAACCCATGGCTACTGATGGGCCATCTTGCTGAGTAGGAAAATCACAGTATCTAATAGCAGGAGAATGCAAGTTTATTTCATTTTACACAAAAATAAATTGAAATAAAACAACTACTTAACCATTAAATCCTTCTTTAAAACCTTTCCATGAAGATCTGCCCATTGTACAAGTTGTATTAAACAAACTTAATGAAGGAAAATCATTGATGATGTAAAGAATAAACTTTTTAAGAAAAAATATTTATTTATTTATTTTGGTGGAGGCAGAGGGAGAGGGAGAGAGAGTCTGAAGCCTACTCCATGCTGAGCACAGAGCCCTATGTGGGGCTCAATCTCATGACCCTGAGATCACGACCTGAGCTGAAACCCAGAGTTGGTTGTTTAACCAATTGTGCCACCCAGGCACCCCGAGAATAAGTTTCTATTGAACTTTTTGTTTAACTAAAATATTTATATGATTATTCATTACAAAAGGCACTGTTGATAACAATAATAGTAATAATGTTTCCCCAGGCAAAGCGTTCCCTCCTGGGCATTCAAGTCAATTTTTGGCAATAGCTTACTAGCCAACTATAAAAGAATTTCTCAAAAATAAAACAAGAATTTCTCATTTTTCAGTTTTCTACACTGGACTTGTGAGTTCTTTGGGGGTAACAACCAGCAGACAGAATGAATTTGAAAATATTGGTTGGTTGGTCAGTTGATAGGTTGGATGGGTGAATGGATGGACAGATGAAAGTAAAAGAGTATGGTGTGGGGGCTGGAGAAATAACTTTACTGTTAGAGAGATTGAAGTTAGCATCTTGGCTATCCATTTCTTAGTTGCTCTGGATATCAGTGTTCTCTTCTGTAAAATGTAGGTAATAAATGCACTTCCACTTAGCATTGTTGTGAATATAAAAAAGATAATGCATGTGAAACATTTATTATAGTACTATCACATGGCAGTTGTTCAATGAATGTGGTCAATCTATCACTGTCATTCTCATAATCATCACCATCATCTTCATCACCATCATCATTATCATTACCATCATCTTCAGCAACAGCAACAGCCTTATCATCCTCTTTCAGGTCCTCTTTAAGAATTAACAGTAATATAGTAAAAATAATAATACTGGCTCTACACTCCAGTATTCATTTGCTACATAACTAGAGTCCAGTAACTTATTATTTGGGGACATAAGAGTTCTTGCCTTAATCTGTTTGGACTGATATACCATCGACTGAGTGGCTTAAATATAAACATTTAGTTTTCACAGTTCTGGAGGCTGGAAACCCCATGATCAAGTTGCCAGCATATTCAGCGTCTGGTGAGGACCAAATTCATGGTTCAGAGAAAGCCATCTTCTTGTTGGTCCTCACATGGCAAAAGGGATGAGGGAGCTCTCTGGGGTCTCTTTTATAAGGACATTAATTCCATCATGGGGGCTCCACCCTTATGACTTAATCAGCTCCTAAATGCCATCACAGTTGGGGATTAAGCTTCAACTTGAATTTTAGAGAGACACAAACATTCAGCCCATTGCAGTCCCCATTTGACAAAAAATAAGACTGATGAAAATGGTTCACACTCCACATACTCTTTCAAACCACTCTTTGACATAACTGGTAACTGAATACAGATGAGGTCCACTTATTCATCTCTAGCTCTGATTTCCTCTTGACAATTTAGCCTTTTCTAAGTGTAACTTTCTCTTTAATATAGTCATTTAAAAAAACCCTCTAAAAACTCACATTTAACATGTTTAAAATGGCATATACTTTCCCTAAATCTTACCCCATTTCCACACTTTTCCCCCCTTATTCCCTTCTTTAGTTAATAGGATCCCCATTTACCAAGGAAATTAGGAAAAAAACCCTCGAGATAGCATCTATTTCTCCCTCTCCCTCATGCCCCATACCCTATCAGTCATTAAATTATGCTTATATTACTTTTGGAATTTCTACATTTACACTATCAGTGCCCAAGGCTTTAGTCTGGAATTTAACACTTTATGGGTTAAAAACCTTAATATCTCTTTCCTAAATATAGCTTTAGCATACAAGCGCCAGAAAAATGAGCTGCCACCACCAACATCATTCTGGGTCAAGAAATCATATAATCTAACCTTGATGTTCCATGATGAGTCTCTAATTCCAGGAAAGCTGAACACTTGTCTCTCTTGTTCACCATTAACCTCCAGTGCTAAGCTCAGTGCCCAGAAATATATACACACATGCTTTGGTTGGACAAACAGTAGAGCTGGCATATGGGGTGGACAGACAAAAACCTGGGAAATCCAGTAAGAATAAGAAACTTAAAATCAGAAGGGAGAAGTCTAGGCCTGCAGAAACCTCATAATCTGAAGGTGTTTGCTGTAGAATCTTTCCTCTGACACTTGAGACATACATTTTAGTGAAGAAGATGCCATTAATGTCACTCACTCATCTGAATACATCAAACCATGGGATTTTTAGGACAAAGAACTGTCTCTCCTTCCTCTTTGTGTCCCACAGAAAGCAACACAGAACATAAAATGTTGGGAACTAGGTAAATACTAAGCAAATTTGTTGTACTGAACAGAAATTATGAGTTACTTTTTAAACAAAAAGTACATGGTAACCATAATTTATCTGAAACATCGTGATTAAATTTCACTGGGCATTCAATGCTTCAAACTGGTAATTTATTTGTCATGCAAATTGTTTCAACAATACACTTTGAAAAGTCAAATCACCAAGGTAACTTGAAGGAATATGATTATCAGCAGAGGCCTGATACATGATTCCTTTTAGCACCTTCAAAAAAGTTAGGGACTAGAATCTGTCATATCAGATGGGAAGATAATACATATAAACACAAAAAGGGGGAGAGAGAGACAGAAGAAGGGAGAGGGAGGGAAGGAGAGGGAGGGAAGAGGGAGGGAAAGAGGAAGGGAGGGAGGGAAAATTAGTACTTCTTATGTTTTTAGGCAACATAAAAGAAAAGAAAATGTAAAAATGTATTTTTAGAGTTGGCATTCTCCTTTGGGATAAATAATTCCTCCTATAACAAGCTAACTCATTGCGTATTTCCAATATGTGTGTCTGGTTATAGACAAAAGTTAAACAAAAGGGGATGAATTTTAAAAGACTTGCCTTTTAATTTATTATTTTTTGATCAGCCAAAAAAAGAAAAAAACTAACTCACACAAAAAAACATCACTTCAAAGGCTAAGTGGCATTCTGCAACGCTTATGAAGTTGCTGGGGTTTGCTCTCTCCCATTTCACTGTGCTACTCAGAACTGGGACAGTAGGAACCAGAGACTCAGGTTAAAAGCCAGAATAAAAAAGGATAGTGGGTATATAAACTGAAAACTCTTGGCTGAATCCAACCAGAAAATAAACTGACCAGTAAAGCAAACCCCTCCTTCATTGCTAAAATTATGAAACCCACATTCTTCTTTTTTTGATCTGGAAATTAATTCATGGAGACCCCAAACAGGAAGCCTAAGGAAATGGAACTTCTTTCACAAGGTGTTCATTTACAGAGAAGACACTGAATTGGATGAGAAACTCCCAGTGGATTAGACATTTCCATGGGCTCCAGTACACCAGGAACAATGCAGAACACATAGTGCATATTCCAATAAAAAGACTAAGATGAACAAACATCCAGGGGTTAGACTCCAGTCCTCTTGTGTTGCCATTTTACTCTCAGCAACAATAATGGTAAATTAAAACTTAATCTACTAGACTCTACTTAGTAAAATCAGGTAGTTTTCTGGACCTGACTATTGTGCAATCCCCTCTCATGTCCAGCCAGACCATGAGAAGTACAAGCAATAAAAGATCCACACTACAGATCCCCCAAGATCTAAAACAATATTCATAGGCCATTCCAATAGATAAGCAAACCCAAAGAAAAATACTTTCAGTATATTTTGATAACAGTTCAAAATAAACCTGATGTTGTTAAAATGTAAATGAAAAACAAAATACAAAATGAACCATACTAATAACAATATGAAAAGTAAAAAGATAAACTATAAATAAATTCATTAATTGATTTATTCAATAACCAGCAAATATTTATTGACTATCTACTATGAGCCTAGTACTTTTCTAAGCCATGGGTATATAGAGATGAGCCAAATAGACCAATATCTCTCTCCTAATGGGGCTCATGGTCTACTGGAGAGAGATAAACAAATAGGTCAAATATATGACTTGCCAGTGGGTGATGAGGGATGGGAAGGGATATAAATTGGAATAGAAGAAAGTGAATGTTGACAAGATGGCATGCCCCAGTGAACCATTAGTGTGCAGATTCCAGGTACAAGGGGTTGCCAGGGCACCTTGGGCTTCTTATAAATACTGAATTGATCTGGGAAAACCGCAGAGATAAGCCTTGGGGACCCACAGGTAGAAAGTGGAAGTGTGGCTTCAGTGGGACCATAGATCTTATCAGGAGTATGTAGGCTTCTGAGGTCACTTATTTCCTCACAGTTATGACATGGAACTGAAAAAAAGTAATACTTTGTTTTGTTTTGTTTTTTCCCTAGAATACAGTGGGGCTGAGATACCTTCTTGATCCCAGGGCAAGACAAACCTTTGTACTAGTCTTGACTCTTCTTAGTGGAAACATGGATGGTATGGGAGGGATAGTTTTAACTGGAGAACCAGACAGCCTTTCCATCTTGTCTCAAACAGCTAGAAGCGGGGAAAGCAGCCGAGAGGAAAGATTCTTCTTCTTTCTGTTTTTATCTTCAAATAGATTCAAATACATTTATTTTCATTTAGAAAACAGATATAAAATTGGAAAAAAAATCTACTTTGTGTTCTTCAGGAAATCAAAGAGTGCATTCATTTATACATTAAAATGATGGTACGTTAAGAGGCACACAAATAGATATAAAGGGTAGAAGTCAGAGAAAATAAAGAGAAATACAAGGATTTGACAAAAGGCCAGGTTATGGAAGATTTAAAATGATATTGGAAGCAATCATATTATTCTGGGAATACTATCAGAAAAAGATAAGTAGGGTAAAGTGGTATCAGTGAAGAGGCAAATTATAATTAAATATCTTACAGATGCTATCATGCCTATCTAAGAAAACAGAGATAATTAACTTCACAAAATTAAGAATAATAAGTATTCATTAAGATAGTCTGAAAAAATGAAAAAATAATGGTATATAAAGATTTGCTTTATTACATGCTGACAATAAAAACAAAAAGCAAAATAGGAAAAATATTTCATCAAAATGTCATAAACATATTAATATACTTAGAGTCAAACTTTAGAAAAGCTGTTCGGTACATCTGTGAATAAAATGGCAAAAGAGATTACTGTCATATGAGATTAGTTGGATAAATAGACATCCTTGGATGTATAATTAAATGTATATATAATTAAAAGGAGAAAAAACATACACATATAATTAAGAGGGGAAAATTATAAATATAAAAACACATAAAAACAAACTGAGTGTTCTGGGGGGCGTGGGGGGATAGGTTAGCCTGGTGATAGGTATTAAGGAGGGCACGTTCTGCGTGGAGCACTGGGTGTTATTCACAAACAACGAATCATGGAACACTACATCAAAGACTAATGATATACTGTATGGTGACTAACATAACAATAAAATAAAATAAAATAAAATAAAATAAAATAAAATAAAATAATAAAATAAAATAATAAAATAGCATATATGTTGTATAAAGACCATAGCTTTGGTAACCCTAAGATGAGGGTTTGCTTTATGTTCACACTACTCCTATACTATTTCATCTTGAACACACTATTTAGGCTCTTTAATATTCTATTTACTGCTCTACAAAAGGGCAGAATTTACATATATATATATATAAATATATATATATATATATCACTGTGCCAAAAAAATAGCTTAGTAAATATAAGGTTTGATAGGATTAATTTTATCTATATATAACAAAATGGAATGTTGAAAAACATGGCTTCTGAAAGACATTTTCTTTTTCTTTTCTGTGAAGGAAATCTGAGTCTGAGGGATGGGCAGTTTAAGGCAGGTGTGGTGACTTTGATCCTTTTCTTTATTTATCCTCACTCGGGTTTCCATGCTCCAGATTACTTCACAGTCTAAAATGCATATTAGGGCTCCCGCTACCATGTCCACATCCATGCAGCAAGACAGAGGTAGGTAGGGGGAAAGACACAACGGGCCTCTTCTCAGGCAAATCAACTTCCTAAAATAGGCCTTTCATGCAAATTCCACACAATATATTTGCATATATCTGATTGGCTGGGACTCAGTCCCTTCCATGGTTCCTTCCCAGTGGTAAAAGACTTTCTAAGTAGATAATATGCAGGTAAATACCTTAAAGCATATGTAGTGTATATTACAAAGGAATGTATTTTTCACCCCCTTCCTTTCACTAATTGTATGTTCTATTTCCTCTTAAAATAGGCTCTTTGTGTTCTCAACTCACATTAACACTTTTCCTACCTCAGTGTATGTGTGTGCGTGTGCATGTGCACAATAGCTCCAGCTGTCATTGAGACCAGTACTTCCTGAGAATGCATGCCATCATACCAACCCATCCTGTTTTCCGGGGATATAATCCCTAAGTCTTGCCCGGGGCTTTGTGAAAAAACTGTCACCAGAACTGACTTTCCAGAATCACGTCAGTGGAAATGGTACCCCTCATAAAAATGCTATCTCAAATTTCACTACGATCTCCATTCCCGAGTCCACTCCTTAAAACTAATGTTTTCCTTCTTTGTACCCTCAAAGAACTTAGTTGACATTGGCCTTGTGGATTCCTGCAGAATTGACATCACTTTATATTTAATTGGGTTCACATGTGAATCCCCCTCCTGGTGTTGAGTCATTGAGAAGAGGGATGGTGGCTCCAACATTTCTGCTTTCCCCATGTGCTTAGTACTCTGCTAAGTTATTTATTCACAGCATGATATGTAAATTTGGGTTAACTAAATGCATTGGCCTTCAAAATTTCCAAAATATCTCCATCCAAAAATGTTTATTTTTATTTTACTATAAAAATCAATTCAGAGTCATCAAATAAAATTTGTAAAACAGAAATATATGAGTGGAGGGGGAGAACTCTCCCATAGTCCAAATTCTACCATGTTAACATATTTATTTAGATTCATTTTTTTCTGAACAATTTTAACATGATTATAATCATACTTTATGTACAGTAGTTATCCTGCAGTTTCCCTTAATAAAGAAAATGTTTATAATATAATTTATGACATCCTTTTCTTAGAAATTCCGTTTAAATCCTGTGTAATATTCCATTGAGCATATATACTATAATTTGTTTAATTATTCCAATTTTGTTGGTCATTTAAGTCGTTTCAAGTTTGTTAGTATTATAAATAACTATGTTACATGTTTTTGAATGTAATGATATATCCATATTTAGGATTATTTCTTTCAGATAGAGTTTTAAAAATGTAATTGCTGCATCTAAATTTAATAAGCTTTTATTACTTTATTAATACATATCTCCAAAAGGTTTTTCAAAAATGTGGTACCAATTTTCCTACCCACACTTTATTTCACATCACCCTTGCCAGGATCAGGGATGATGATGAGGATGATGAGAATGCTGATGATAATGATGATGATGATTTACCAATTTTTTTTTACTGATTATTTGCTGATTTTACTGATGGTTCATTGATTTTACAACTAAATGTAAGATTGTTAGCCCCAAAATATAAGACAATTACCACAACAAATTTATTTTATTTATCACTTTTTGTTTTATGTGGTCCATGTAATAGCCAAGCTGTTCCATTAAAAAAAAAAATCAGTTTTCTTTCTAAGGGATTTTTAATTCAGTTTTTTTTTCAATATTTATAAGGCAAAAGTATTTTTGATAGAATATTCAAAAGGACAAAATTTATTTCTTGCTGTCTAGTAATAAGACTTGCTGGTAATACTTCCAGCTTCAGATAAAAGTTAAACTTTAAGTCATATATTTCATACAACCCCCAGAAGATGAAGAATCAAGAGGTGATGTGTCTGTATCAGAAAAATGAAAATTTCACTTCCCTCATTATTGTTTGGATAGAGACTCATAAACCCCAAAGATTGCAGCTGGCCATAGTGCTCACAATTCAAGTAGCATTTCTTCTTTCTTCCTCCTCTAATCTTTCCAGTAACCTTGCCAGATTATTAGGCACATACAATTTTTCCTGTTTTGAAGATGAGGAAAACAAGTCTCAGCGGAGTTAAAAAACTAGTCTCTCACAGTATGTATAATTGATGATGGGGATGCATTTCAGAACCTGCCACAAAGGGCTTTGCTATTAAATTTGCTGTCATCCAGTTTGGTATTTCATGTCCCTGGATGAGCTCTCTGCACTCTGGCATCCTATAACAGTGTGATTCCTACAGGTGGGAATATTGGCACCCATCCTAGGATGAAGTCAATAGAGCAGTTGTGAGTAAGGGAGAAAAAAACACGAGCTAAAGGAAGATCTGAATTATAATCCATGATCTACTTTCATGTAACTTTATCTAAAACACAGGGAAATATCGTTTTGGTGAGCTGAACAATGGTTTCCAAACATTTCTGAGTCCTAATCCTGGAAACCAGTGAATGTTATCTTGTATGGCAAAATAAAATTTGTAGGTATGATTGAGAATATTGAGAAGGGGAGGTTATCATTAATTATCCATGCAGACTTTGATTCTAACTGGAGTTACCTTTATAAGAGGGAAAGAGATTTTACTACAAGAGAAAAGGGGGAATAAGACAATGTGATCACTGAAGCAAGATGTTACACTGCAGCCTCTGAAGATGGAGGAAGGAGCCAAGAGTCAGTAAGTGCAAAGAATGTAGTCTTGAATCTGGACAAGACAAAGAAACACATTACTTCCTACAGGCTTAGGAGGGAGCATGGCCCTACTAACACCTTCATTTCAACACAATGAAACTGATTTTGAACTTCCGACCTCTAGAACTATAAGAGAAAATATGTGTATTGTTTTAAGCAACCAAGTTTATGACAATTTGTTACAGCAACCATAGGAAACTAATTCAGTGGCTTTGCAAGATTATTAGTGGGATAAAATGGTCTCCTATATAAGTAAGTCCCAAGCAGGGGATGGATACCAGTCATGGTAAACTAAGACCTCAAATATCAGTCTAACTGTCTCCTTCTCAGAGGTCTAGAACATCAAAGAACCTGAAGATAAATAAATTCTCTTTATCATTATCTTCTTCCATAAAGTTTCCTCAATTGTCTACCCTTGAGAACTCAGAGATGTCATAAACAAACCTTAGGAGCTTTGTAAAATCTTTTTCAAGACATCTTAAAAGAAACTCAATCTAGGTTGTCCATCCCACACTTCCCTTCTTTTGATCTTATACTGAAACTATTAAATCTACCAAAGAAATAGAGTTACCTCCCATGCCCCGTAGAACTCCCACAAAGTCTGAGAGAAGACAATATCAGAATGGAACAGAACTTGGGACTATTATGTTCTTTTTTTTTTTTTTTTGGGGGGGGGACTATTATGTTCTTCCCCTAACCAGGCCCAGAACATTAGCCTGTTCTATTGCCTCATCTCTATCCTTGACCTGTATCAGATACAACTTTCCCAAGAATGGTATGGCAGAAGATAGGAAGGAAGGAAGTTGGGAGAAATCGTTTGGCCACCGGGAGAGTGGGAAACACCTAGCATAATGTAGATGTTCTGTAAGTGGAAATACTCATACCTTCCCTCTTGCATATCTACTTTCAATGAAATACTCCTTGAGAACCAAACAAATATTGAAAAGTTTAATTACCTTGAATTAGACTCTCTGTGCTGCTGAAATTGTGCCTTCCCCATGCTAATGGGACCAAAACTTGATTCCATAGCTCCAAAGATGCTGTCTTTTCATGAGAGGATGCATTTCTTGGTATTTCCACGCTAATGCATGCCAGTTTTAGAACACAACTTGTCAACTACATTTACCCTGCTACTAGACTCTACCAGATAGAATGAGCCATGCTGCTGTTTTCCAGGTAAATTACCTGTGACTTCAACAAGTCTTTGGCTACGGGGCATTGAAGAACTTCCTCCCCTTGTCAGAATCAGCTCCCACAATGGAATCACATTTTCCACTCCTTTCTTGTTACCAAGTTTCCTATACCTTCCACTTAAGTAGAACCACCGAGGTTCTTTGTGCTTCACAATGTATGTTCTTCATTTCACCAATTTAAGGTCAGATCATCTGCCCTAATTTGGAATTTAAAATTTGATTATTAACATAATTTGCCTTGTCGTGGGATTTGAGAGAACATTGACTTTAATTTCAGTCTCTCTACTTGCTAGCTATGCAATACTGAACATATCCACCAATATTACAAATTCAAAATTTACCCTTGGTATAATGTGAATAATAACAGCAGCACTAATTTCTTTGGTGGATACTGTCAGAAACATATGGGACATTGTCTATGTTAGTACTTTGAACAGTCTAACACACTATAATGGTTAATCGTCTTCTTTCTCCTTTATTGCCAGAGAAAATCCCAAAGGAAATTCTCCCCTTGCTAGATCTTATTTCTAGAATAACATGGTAAGAATCCATCCAGTTCACTTTCTATGTCCTTTCCTTTGCCTCATGAAAGCACATTTTTTTTAAAAGTGCTGTACATTGCTTAGCACTAAAACTAGAATTCTTTTATTTTATTTTATTTTGTTATGTTAGTCACCATACATTACATCATTAGTTTTTGATGTAGTGTTCTGTGATTCATTGTTTGTGTATAACACCCAGTGCTCCATTCAATATGTGCCCTCTTTAATATCCATCACCAGGCTAACCCATCCCCCCAAGCCCCTCCCCTTTAGAACCCTCAGTTTGTTTCTCAGAGTCCATAGTCTCTCATGGTTCGTCTCCCCCTCTGATTTCCCCCCCTTCATTTTTCTCTTCCTACTATCTTCTTTTTTTTTTTTAACATATAATGTATTATTTTTTTTGGAATAAACTTTGTTGAAAATGATTAATCTTACAAGTAGGGTGAGTGCTCTCACAATTGCAAATTTTAATTATCATGTGTTTGGTGTGGCGATATTTAAAAATGGCCCTCAAAGCCTTTGACATTCTTCTCTTTGAGATGTGAGTTCCATGCCCCCTTCCCTTGAATCTGGCTTCTCTGACCTGACCAATAGATCATAGACAATGGAAATGGCCAGTTTGGGGTCCTGTCCTTAAGAAATGGGTCATTTTCCACTTCCTGTTTTTGAAGGGCCCACTCTTAGAACCCAGCTGCCTTGCTTAAAGGAAGCCAAATGCACAGATGTTTTGCCAACAGTTGCAGTTTAACAGCATCAACCACGAGACACGTGAGTGAGTGGCCTCCAGCCATAGAGTAATCCCTTGCCTTGAGCTGCCCAAGCTAACGGTGAAGGAGCAAAGACAAACTGTTCTTTCCAAGCTCTGCTTAAACTGCAAATACATGAGAAAAATCAACGATTATAATTATTTTAAGCCACTACATTTTTGGCGTTTCTTTAGATAGCAATAAAAATTTGGAGCAAAGGATTTTATGAAAAAAGACTAACATATCTGTCAACTCACTTTAGAAAGGAAGGCTTTCCTGTTACAATAATTACCTATAGTTCCTTGGGAAAGAGTGGGGACACTATTTAATGGTTGTGTGTATTTATGGAAAATTATTGGAAAATAACCCAAATCATGTTAAAAAATATAGTTTTGGGGTCAAAGATGAGGAAGTATGTTTCAAAATAAGGGAAAACTTAGGAAAAGATACAAAGTCAGTGTTCAGAATCAAGGGGTCAGCAAGTCAAAGGAAACCAGAAGACATGGAAGGTTAGTAGGCTGATTGCAGTGTCACCAGAGCAAATACCAGAAACTGTGGCTTTTGCCTATAGTACCTCTTTTACATGCACCTAATGCCTAATGCTTTATGTTGGCAAGGCATGTCAGATTCATATAAAAAACTTACCCAGATAACTTTAACATTTCAGGTTTATTATGGCATGCATACTCCAAGACTATCCATCGTGCTGGGCCCAACTTTGTGACTTTGCAGGAAGTAATTGCTCTTTACAGCACAACCTACATTTTTCAATAACACAGCAGGGATCTTGACCTATAAAAGTGTGCCCCAGAGCAAAACAGATTTACAGTAAAAGGACAAGATGTTGCACTCAACAAAACAAAAGCTATAGTTTCCAGAGTTATGAGCAGGATTGAAGTGCCAGATCAGTCAACATACCATGATGATAAAAATGGACTTACAAGAAATATTCATTGAGTAGATAAGGGATCAGAAGGCAGAGTTAAAAATGTTTTGAATGACTTGAGCCACTTGTTAAAAAATTGAGGTTTCTGAGACCCATTTTGAGAGGTTCCAAGTCTGGATTTATTAGGTACATATATGCTTTTGCCAATCACCCAGGATGATGTTGACAGACAATGATGTTTGAGAGCCAATAATCTCAATTTTTAACTTCTGTGGGTTGCAGGATTGAGTTACTCAGTGTGTGGTTATGTTGATATTTAGCACTATCAAAAGTTAATTGAAATCCCTTCCCTCTCTTTTCACATATCCTCTCTGTGACAGATTCAGAGATGCACCTCTCAGATCCCTCTTCAAGAAAGAACTTGTTGACAGGCTTTAAGGATTATGCCTCATTGGTACCTGCCAGCTGTAACCCCTTCAGTTCTGCCTTAGAGTGTGAGTTGAGGTCACACTTTTCTTGATTGAACAGGCTTGTCACACAAGGGCCAAGACAAACACAGTACTCATATGAAGGGCAATTTTTGCTCCAGAGCTCTCTACTGGACTGGCAGAGACTTCAATATACAGATTTTTCCCATTATTCAAAAGCAGAGTGTTCCTATGAAAACTTCCTTAAGCTGAAATGGTATAAAGTAAAGAAGCAAAACCCCCACCATGCTCTGGAAGCTTGATACTGAGATGCTGAGGGTTGGTCCTGGGGAAGTTGCTACGCAGCACCACTCTGGCTGCTGGGATGCATGCTGCCTCTATAAGGGCTCATCTCCCTACAAAAGCAATACAGGATGCTACTTTTGCTTTTCACCTCTTTTTTTTTTTTTTTTGTAAAAGCAAAAGTTTTCTTCAGGTTTCTTCAGTTAGCAGAAATGGGCACTAATGCAGGTTGTCTGTAAAAGAGGCGTGGTGTGAACTTTTGGGAAGTGGGACACATGCATCTGCCTCAGAGGTCTAAGAGTTGGCATTACCTGGCTCTCTCTGCCAGATGGTCCCATTTCCTCTCAGGTGCTACTTCACAGTGAATCTTTTGTGCTCCTAACTCCATTTCAGCATTTGCTTTCCAAAGAACACAACCGAGAGATCTTTCCCTTCAACTTCCTGAACAATTTAATCTTAAATCTCTTAGGTAAGGCCAAGGCAGATAGTGGATGTACATGGAAGGGCAGCTTTGTGTGGGATGCTTAGGATGATGTCTGCATGAGGTGAGCTGTCATGAGGAATTGGTCAGCTGGTGAGGATAGCATCCATGTCTGGAGATGGTTCAGCTTAGGGTTTCAGAACCCAAGCAGGATAATGAGAGTATCTACATGGAGGAGTGTCCTTGTTGGGTGTTGGAGTAATAGTAGGATAAGGAGGATGTCCATGCAGAGTGAAGGAGTGAGGAGTGGTGTGGAGGGTCACAATGATGTGAAGGGCCAGAGTGGTGTGAAGGGCCAGAGCAGGGGGAGTGAGAATGGCATCCCTGTTCCGAGGCACACTGGCTCAGTAATACAGAGACCATGCAGGCTGAGAACAGAGCTCTAGCTGGTGTAGCTAGCGTGGGAATTCAGATTCGGAGGAAGGTAAGGAGAGTACCCACATAGCATGCAGACTGATGAGGTGAGGAGACTATGTGCACATGGGCAGCCTTGAACAGAGTGAAAGGAGCTGAGCAGGTTAAATAAGGTGTCCACGTGGGTAAGGCAGTAGAAGTGACAATGAGAGATTGGTTGTCTAGAGGGAAATGGATCAAACAAAAATGTATATTAGGGAAAGGAGGAGTTTCACTATCAGCGAAGATGTTTACAAATATAGAAAGAAAGAAAAGTAGAATAAGCCCTATAGTAATGATTGGATGGGAAATATTGGTGTCAACTCTTGGATTTATGGATTTCCATATATCTCTCTCTGTGTGTAGGCATCTCATAGACCTATACAGGCATCTATTTTATACACACACACACGCAGACACTCAAATATCTATTTACCTATCATTTATCTATCTGAGGGAGGGAGAAACACAAATGTACCTTAGCTCTGTCCACTGAAAAACCTAAAAAAAAAAATTCCAATCCTACATGCTCTTCTAAAATTCTCTCCCTTCAAAAAATGGAGTCTGTTTCTCCTTCCTTTGAAATTAGGCATGGCTTTATGGTTGTCTTAACAAAGAGAATGTCTCAATTTAAAAGCTAGGGCATAAATGGAAGTACAGCTTCCACTTGGCATTCTGTTTCTTGATACTCACCCTTAGCACCCAGCTACCATGTCGTGAGAAGTCCAGACACCATGGAGAGATCACTTGTAGGTGTTATGCCTGACAGACCAGCTAATGTCTCAGTCCATAGCCACCATCAGCCACTCTACATGTCAGTGAGTAAACTTTAGATGACATTGAACCTGTTTAGCTGATACCCAGTGGAGCAGAGACACGCTATACCTATGAAACCATGTCCAGAGTGCATATTTGTGGGCAAAAATGTGATTTTTTAAGCCACTAACTTTTGGGATGGTTTATTATGAAACAATAAATAACTGGAACAGTTGTCAAGCATTTTGTCTTGAACAGTTCTCTTTTTTTTTTTTTTTTTTTTTTGAGATCCCTTTTAGATACCCAATAAAATATTGGAACAGGGAGAATGGCTTTAGGTGAGGGTAAGGAGTTAAGATTTGGGGGACATATGAAATATCTGTCATTTTATTTTAAAGGCAATGAAATTATTGGAATACCATTTTCAAAACTTTACCTCTAGCTATAGAAAAGAGAAAGTATTGGAATGGGCAGAAAAGCAGAGCCTTGTTAAACGGCCAGTGAAGTAGTCTCATCAAGAGTTGACTGCGGCGTGAACCAGTGACGGAAATATATAAAAAAGTAGTCTGAATGGATTTGAGGGCTATTGTGAAATATAATAACCAGTATCATAATTGGACATCTTATTCATACTCCTTTTTCACATACAGGTATATGCTGATCATCTACTGATCTATGAGCAAAAGTTCACCTTTAACATAGGAGTATAATAGACTTGAAAATGTCATGATTAGCAGTACAAAGATCATAGCTATTAACTGGTAGTCATCATCTCTGGCCTAATAGAAAGACCAATAGAATAAATGTCCAGAAAACTGAATTCTACTATTTTTTTTTACCATTTAATCTCTCTAAGTCCCAATTTCTGCACTGTAAAATAGAAGCAAAACTATTTGCCTTTTAAGTAAAGGTTAAGTAAATTATATAAACAGCTGAGGATGGTGCCTGGAACAGATTCAGTACTCATTATATGTCAACTGGCTCTGAATTTTAGAAGCTCTGAGTAGAAGTCAGAATATATGATTGGAAGGTATAGATCTTGGCTTCATATTTGTGTCTGATGTTAATTCCAGCCCTGCTCTGCTAACCTTCCAATCAATAGTCCATTAGGACCCCAGTAGGACTGCAGTAGGTTGATTGAGCAGATGTCATGGGGAAGCTTGTGGCCATCAAGCAATGATGATGGAGCTAGAGCTGATGTTAACAGGAAAGAGACACACTCTGCCTTAATCCTTTCTGCAGGCACAAACTGATTTTATTTCAAAACTGAGACTTGTACTGCCAGTTAGCATGACCTTCCCACACATCCTGTCCCATCAGGCAATCAATGAAAAGCTAATCCACCACCATATTGGCTGCCTCTGGCCAAGATCCTTTTGAAAATCCTTGCCTGGTTGTTTTGCAGGTATGTGGACACCTACAGAGATAAACTGCAGTATCTCCAAGAAAAATAAATAAATATTTAAGCCTGCTCTGTGGAGGACAAACAAGACTGTATACAATCTACTTATGCTCTTCAACCCTAGAATAAGCTATTTTGAAAATCTGGGAAAGAGGTAGGTATCTCTCCCTTATTATGCTGAAAACTTTACCATAAATCATGATACCTAAAACATACTTCTGAACTTACCTGGAAGATGAATGATGCCAGATTGGCCTTTTCTTCCAGGGCAAGTGAAGGGTTGAACAATTTTATCTCAAGGAATTGAAGAGTGCCCAACCCATAACTTTATGTGAAGGTTGGCAAAAGCTTCCAAGGTGTCATTCGCTAGATTATTTCTAGCTTGAGTTATTAATTTATTTAATCATATACTTATTTACTACTTTTCAGGCTCTTGGCTAGAGATGAAGGATATAAAATAGAAATCACTGCATCTCCTGAGGTTGTATTCTAGTCAGGGAAGAGGGTGGAGCAGGCAGATAAATATGCATACTAATAACTTATACAATGTGGTACATGTTAAAACACTCTGGGTAGAGTGTTTTTTTTTTTTTAAATACAGAAGCTAACAATTATATTTTAGGGTCTCAGGAAGGCATTTCACTGGATGTCATATTCAACCTGAGTTGAAAGATCCTATGATCCTAGTATGACAGGATCCTTTTCTCCCCAAGAAAGAAGTGTGTGTGGTATGGTTCCTTCTTCACATGGTGAGTGTTTGTAGGCTCCAAGAGCAGGCTGCCTGGGTTAAAAACCTGGTTCTGTTGCTAGCTAGCAATGATGTCTTAGGCAACATCCGGGCTTACTGAGCCTCAGTTTCCCATCAATAATCAGCAGAGTTCCAACTTTATATGAGGTCAGGGAAATAAGAATTTCTCCTGTTCTTGCTTCTTCATGATCACTTTCAGATGGGATGTGTTTCTGTGAAAGGGCAGAGTCTTATTTCACAGCAGCTCTGTAGCTTTTCTTCTACCACTCTGACCCATACTTGAACCTCTTAAAAAACAACCACAAAAAAAGGTATCGTTTGTCTTTCTTAAAATCCTCCCAGGGGACAGAACACAAGAAACATTTCACTTGTCAATAGTATTTACTACTTTGTGGAATAAATATAAATCTGATGTTTTTTCCAGGCAGTTGCTGATGGCTCTTCGTGGACAATGACATATCCCTGGACTCTTTGACATTTCATTTTATGCTCCTGGGACTGCCAGCTCTTCTCTGTAACTGCATGTCAAAATAACAAGGTCTTGCTTGCTTATTTAGAATGACCTGCCTAATAAGTGACAATCTAAACCTGCCGTAGCCTTTGAGTTGCATGCACTGGCTTTTGCAGTGAGACTGGGATATTTTGTCCCTAGAACATAAGGTGCATGCCAAAAATATCCTCAAGGGTGGTGACCCCGAATGACAACTCAAGACATGGGAGTTCTTTGTGAAATCACGACATCGGTATTCTTAGAGTTTCAGCAATATAAATAATAAATATTGAATATTTAAGAATTATTCCCAACCACAGTGCGAGCAAAGCACACACAAGAAATATTTTGTAAGCAACATAAACTTCTAATTAATTCAACTAAAAATGCCGTTGAATGATGAAGGTACATAATCTTCTGCTACAGAATTTTTTTTCCCTTGGAAGGCAGCTGTGGCTAGGAGTTGTGGTAAAGGAATCACACAGATGCAAACTCCTTCACTAGCACTAATTTAGCTGTGTGATCTTGGAATAATTAGCTAACATATCTGTCGTTTGTTTTCTTTTATGTAAAATGGAGATGACTCTCCTCTTACCAAGCTCTTTGAGAATAATAAGTGAGAACGATATATGCAAACCACTTAACAAAGTGCTGACACGTATCAGGTATAGATATTGATTTTGTTTCTGGTAGATGTATAATCATCATCATCATCATCATCTAGATCATCATGACTGTCATTCCCTTCCTCTCCCCACCCATTACTCAGGTCCAAAAAGTCCATAATTCAGTCCCTGCCTAGCTCTCAGACCTCAATCTTACCACTCCACCTCCATAATTATATCCCACTGGCACTATCTGCCTTCTTTCTGTCCAAGAACATGGCACAGGGCTTTTGCACTGTCCCCAATGTCTAAGATTCTCTCCCTCCAGGTTGTTGTAGAGTTGGATGGTTTCATCATTTAGGTATTAGCCTACAGATCATCTCCTTTGCAAAGACTCCACTGACCACTCAATCTCTCTTTATCATGTCCTCATATTTTATGTTCTCAGAGCTCTTACTAAAATTAATTTGCTTCCTGGTTGTTTACCTATTCCCATGAGAATGCTATCCCCATGAAAGTATTGATTTTTCTTGACATTTTACTGTTGTATTTCCTGCTTTTAAAAGTGACCTACAGTAGAAACTAAAAAAACAAAAAACAAAAAACTTATTGCGTAGATGATACAATTTATCAATCAATTAATCAACCAATAAATTAATGAGAGGTTTGTACTTCAGTGGAATACTATGGACCTTGGAGTCAGACATATTTCAGTTCAAATCTGGCCACACACTAATAGAGGGATTTTGTACTAGTTTCTTATCACTGAAGCTTTTTTTTATTTGTAAAATCAGATTTTATAAATCATCACAGACTATTATGAGAATTTAGATGAAAATGTGCAGGTAAGACACTTAAGAAACATTCTGAAACATAATTAGTGTCCAATAGTGATCACCGTGAAAATCAAATACCAACTAACAACACATTCAGCCCAATATCAATGTTTTTTTTTACTTTTGATGCTAAGTATCTGTTTACATCTTTGTGTATTTTGTGTGCTTACTTCTAGGAAACTTAAATTTTAAAGATCAGTTATTCAGCACTGTAAATTCCAAGTACTTTTTAAAATTCATATATACTTCGCTCTTTTAAAGCTGTAATATTCATCTTTTTTAAGTATACAAGTCAATGATTTTTATTATATTCCCCAAGTTGTGCAACCATCACCACTATATATTCCAGAACATTTTTATAACCCCATTTGGACACCCCACAACCATCAGCAGTCAAACCATATTCTTCGCTCTCCCAACCCTCCTGTTCACCAGTAATCTACATTCTGTATCTGTGTATTTGACAATTCTGGATATTTCATGGAAAACATATCAAAACACATGGGCTAATATGTTTGGCTTCTTTAACTTAATTTTTTTCAAAATTCATCCATGTTGTAACATGAATTAGCACTTAGTTTCTTCTTATTTATTTATTTATTTATTATTATGTTATGTTAATCACGATACATTACATCATTAGTTTTTGATGTAGTATTCCATGATTCATTGCTTGCGTATAACACCCAGTGCTCCATTCAGTACATGCCCTCTCTAATACCCATCACCAAGCTAACCCATCCCCCCACCCCCTCCCCTCTAGAGCCCTCAGTTTGTCTCTCAGAGTCCATAGTCTCTCATTGTTTGTCTCCCCGTCCGATTTCCCCCCCTTCAGTTTTCCCTTCCTGCTATCTTCTTCTCCTTCTTCTTCTTCTTCTTCTTCTTCTTCTTCTTCTTCTTCTTCTTCTTCTTCTTCTTCTTCTTCTTCTTCTTCTTCTTCAACATATAATGTATTATTTGTCTCAGAGCTACAGGTCTGCGATTCAACAGTCTTAAACAATTCACAGTGCTCACCATAGCACATACCCTCCCCAATGTCTATCACCCAGCCACCCCATCCCTCCCACCCCCCACCACTCCAGCAACCCTCAGTTTGTTTCCTGAGATTAAGAATTCCTCATATCAGTGAGATCATATGATACATGTCTTTCTCCGATTGACTTATTTCACTCAACATAATACCCTCCAGTTCCATCCACGTCATTGCAAATGGCAAGATTTCATTCCTTTTTATGGCTGCATAATATTCCATTGTGTATATATACCACTTCTTCTTTATCCATTCATCTGTCGATGGACATCTTGGCTCTTTCCAAAGTTTGGCTATTGTGGACATTGCTGCAATAAACATCAGGTGCATGTACCACTTTGAATCCCTACATTTGTATCTTTGGGGTAAATACTCAGCAGTGCAATTGCTGGATCATATGGTAGCTCTATTTTCAACTTTTTGAGGACTCTCCATACTGTTTTCCAGAGTGGCTGCACCAGCTTGCATTCGCACCAACAGTGTAGGAGGGTTCCCCTTTCTCCACATCCCCGCCAAAATCTGTCGTTTCCTGACTTGTTAATTTTAGCCATTCTGACTGGTGTGAGGTGGTATCTCATTGAGGTTTTGATTTGGATTCCCATGATGCCAAGCAACGTTGAACCCTTTTTCATATGTCTGTTGGCAATCTAGATGTCTTCTTTGGAAAAATGTCTGTTCATGTCTTCTGCCCATTTCTTGATTGGATCATTTGTTCTTTGAGTATTCAGTTTGATAATTTCTTTATAGATTTTGGATACTAGCCCTTTATCAGATATGTCATTTGCAAATATCTTCTCATATTCTGTCGGTTGTCTTTTGGTTTTGTTGACTGTTTCTTTTGCTGTACAAAAGCTTTTTATCTTGATGAAATCCCAATAGTTCCTTTTTGCCCTTGCTTCCCTTGCCTTTGGCGATATTTCTAGGAAGAAGTTGCTGCGGCTGAGGTCAAAGAGGTTGCTGCTTGTGTTCTCCTCAAGGATTTTGATGTACTCCTGTCTCACATTAAGGTCTTTCAACCATTTTGAGTCTGTTTTTGTGTGTGGTGTAAGGAAATGGTCCAGTTTCATTCTTCTGCATGTGGCTGTCCAAGTTTCCCAGCACCATTTGTTGAGGAGACTGTCTTTTTTCCATTCGACGTTCTTTCCTGCTTTGTGACCGTAGAGTTCAGGGTGCATTTCTGGGCTCTCTATTCTGTTCCATTGATCTAAGTGCCCATTTTTGTGCCAGTACCATACTGTTTTCATGATGACAGCTTTGTAATAGAGCTTGAAGTCCAGAATTGTGATGCCACCAACTTTGCTTTTCTTTTTCAACATTCCTTTCACTATTTGGGGTCTTTTCTGGTTCCATACAAATTTTTGGATTATTTGTTCCATTTCTTTGAAAAAAGTGGATGGTATTTTGATATTGATTGCATTGAATATGTAGATTGCTCTAGGTAGCATTGATATCTTCACAATATTTGTTCTTCCAATCCATGAGCATGGAATGTTTTTCCATTTCTTTGTTTCTTTCTCAATTTCTTTCATGAGTGTTTTATAGTTCTCTGAGTACAGATCCTTTGTCTCTTTGGTTACATTTATTCCTAGGTATCTTATGGTTTTGGGTGCAATTGTAAATGGGATCGACTCCTTAATTTCTCTCTCTTCTGTATTGTTGTTGGTGTATAGGAATGTCACTTATTTCTGTGCATTGATTTTATATCCTGCCACTTTATTGAATTCCTGTATGAGTTCTAGCAGTTTTGGGGTGTAATCTTTTGGGTTTTTCACATACAGTATCATATCATCTGCAAAGAGTGAGAGTTCGACTTCTTTGCCGATTTGGATGCTTTGATTTCTTTTTGTTGCCTGATTGCTGTGGCTAGGACTTCTAATACTATGTTGAATAGCAGTGGTGATAGTGGACATCCCTGCCGTGTTCCTGACCTTAGGGTGAAAACTCTTACTTTTTCCCCATTGAGAATGATATTCACTGTGGGTTTTTCACAGATGGCTTTTAGGATATTGAGGTATGTACCCTCTATCCCTATACTCTGAAGAGTTTTGATCAAGAAAGGATGCTGTACTTTGTCAAATGCTTTTTCTGCATCTATTCAGAGGATCATATGGTTCTTGTTCTTTCTTTTATTAATGTATTGTATCACATTGATTAGTTTGCAGATGTTGAACCAACCTTGCAGCCCAGGAATAAATCCCACTTGGACATGGTGAATAATCCTTTTAATGTACTGTTGGATCCTATTGGCTAGTATTTTGGTGAGCATTTTTGCATCCATGTTCATCAAGGATATTGGTCTGTTATTCTTTTTGATGGGTCTTTGGTTATGGGATCAAGGTAACGCTGGCCTCATAAAACGAGTTTGGAAGTTTTCCTTCCATTTCTATTTTTTGGAACAGTTTCAGAAGAATAGGTATTAATTCTTCTTTAAATGTTTGGTAGAATTCCCCTGGGAAGCCATCTGGCCCTGGGCTTTTGTTTGTTGGGAGATTCTTGATTATTGTTTCAATTTCCTTAGTGGTTATAGGCCTGTTCAGGTTTTCTATTTCTTCCTGGTTCAGTTTTGGTAGTTGATACATCTCTAGGAATGCATCCATTTCTTCCAGATTATCTAATTTGCTGGCATAGAGTTGCTCATAATATTTTCTTATAATTGTTTGTATGTCTTTGGTGTTGGTTGTGATCTCTCCTCTTTCATTCATGATTTTGTTGATTTGGGTCATTTCTCTTTTCTTTTTGAGAAGTCTGGCCAAGGGTTTATCAATCTTGTTAATTCTTTCAAAGAACCAGCTCCTAGTTTCATTGATCTGTTCTACTGTTCTTTTGGTTTCTATTTCATTGATTTCTGCTCTGATCTTTATTATTCTCTTCTCCTGCTGGGTTTAGGCTTTATTTGCTGTTCTTTCTCCAGCTCCTTTAGGTGTAAGGTTAGGTTGTGTATTTGAGAACTTTCTTGTTTCTTGAGAAAAGCTTGTATTGCTATATACTTTCCTCTTAGCACCGCCTTTGTTGTATCCCAAAGATTTTGAACAGCAGTGTTTTCAATTTCATTTGTTTCCATGAATTTTTTATTTCTATTTTAATTTCCTTGTTGACCCATTCATTCTTTAGTAGCATGCTCTTTCAATGTATTTGAGTTCTTTTCGACTTTCCTCTTGTGATTGAGTTCTAGTTTCAAAGCATTGTGGTCTGAAATTATGGAGGGAATGATTCCAATCTCTTGGTACTGGTTGAAACCTGATTTGTGACCTAGGATATGATCTATTCTGGAGAATGTTCCATGGGCGCTAGAGAAGAATGTGTATTCTGTTGCTTTGGGATGGAATGTTCTGAATATATCTGTGAAGTCCATTTGGTCCAGTGTGTCATTTAAAATCTTTTTTTCCTTGTTGATCTTTTGCTTAGATGATCTGCCCATTTCAGTGAGGGGGTTGTTAAAACCCCCCACTATTATTGTATTGTTATCGATGTGTTTCTTTGCTTTAGTTATTAATTGGCTTATATAATTGGCTGCTCCCATGTTAGGGCACAGATATTTACAATTGTTAGGTCTTCTCATTGGATAAGCCCTTTAAGTATGATATAGTGTCCTTCCTCATCTCTTATTATAGTCTGTGGTTTAAAATCTAATTTGTCTGGTATAAAGATTGCCACCCAGGTTTCTTTTGGTGTCCATTAGCATAGTAAATGGTTTTAGACCCCCTCACTTTCAATCTGGGGGTGTCTTTGGGTCTAAAATGAGTCTCTTGCAGAAAGCATATCAATGAGTCTTGTGGGGTTTTTTTTCCAAACTGATAGCCTGTGTCTTTTGATTGGGGCATTTAGCCCATTTACATTCAGGGTAACTATGGAAAGATATAAATTTAGTGCCATTGTAGTGCCTGTAAGGTGACTGTTACTGTATATTGTCTGTGTTCCTTTCTGGTCTATGTTACCTTTAGGCTCTCTCTTTGCTTAGAGGACCACTTTCAATATTTCTTGTAGGGCTGGTTTCCTGTTTGCAAATGCCTTTAGTTCTTGATTGTCCTGGAAGCTTTTTATCTCTCCTTCTATTTTCAGTGACAGCCTTACTGAATATAGTATTCTTGGCTGCATATTTTTCTCATTTAGTGCTCTGAATATATCATGCCAGTCCTTTCTGGCCTGCCAGGTCTCTGTGGATAGGTCTGTTGTCAATGTAATGTTTCTACCATTGTAGGTTACAGACCTCTTGTCCCACACTGCTTTCAGGATTTTCTTTGTCTCTGAGACTTGTTTTACTATTAGATGTTGGGGTGTTGACCTATTTTTATTGGTTTTGAGGGGGGTTCTCTGTGTCTCCTGGATTTTGATGCCTTTTCCTTCTCCAAAGTAAGGAAGTTCTCTGCTATAATTTGCCCCAAGATAACTTCTGCCCCTTTCTCTCTTTCTTCTTCTTCTGGGATCCCAATTATTCTAACGTTGTTTTGTCTTATGGTATCACTTTCTCTCGAATTCTGCCCTCGTGATCCAGTAGTTCATATCTCTCTTTTTCTCAGCTTCTTAATTTTCCATCATTTGGTCTTCTATATCGCTGATTCTCTTTTCTGCCTGATTATCCTAGCAGTTAGAGCCTCCATTTTTGATTGCACCTCATTAATAGCCTTTTTGATTTCGACTTGGTTATATTTTAGTTCTTTTATTTCTCCAGAAGGGGTTTCTCTAATATCATCCATGCTTTTTTCAAGCTTAGCTAGGATCTTTAAAGTGTCATTCTGAACTCTAGTTCCAACATCTTACTAATGTTCATATTGATTAGGTGCCTGGCAGTCGGTACTGTCTCTTGTTCTTTTTTTTGAGGTGATTTTTCCATCTTGTTATTTTGTCCAGAGGAAAACAGATGAATGAGAGAACAAAATGCTAACAGGGTAACAATGACCCCAGAAAAATATACACTAAACAAATCAGAAAAGACCTGAACCCGGGGGAAAAGAAAGGGAAAAAAAGAAAAAAGAAAAAGAAAAAGATAAAAAACAAACAAACAAAAATACCAGAATATGATCAAATATGATCAGGCTGGTGCATAGATCAGTGCCACACACTAGATTTTGGGCATATTTTGGTCTGTTTGAAGAAAGTGCCTTCCCAAATTTTAAAGAAAGGAAAGCTTATATATGTACTAAAATAAGGGTAAATATGATGAAGGGATGGAATATGACTGTAAAGGTGAAAATTATTAAAGATTTTATAAAAGAATTGATAAGAAGTTGGTTGAAAAAAGAAAGAAAAGGATTTAAAAAAAATTAAAAAAGGGAGAGAATGTGATCAGGCTGGAGACTAGAACAAAGCCATACACTAGAGATTTAGGGTATATTTTGATCTGTTAGAAGAAACTGTATCCCAAAATTTTAAAGAGAGAAAAACTTATGTATAAATACCAAAAATACAGTTAACATCATGAAGGGATAGAATATGGTTCTAAAAACGAAAAATAAAAAAGATTTTTAAAAAAAGGATTATAAGAAGTTGGTTGAAAAAGAGAAAAAGAAAAATTAAAAAAAAGAAAATTAAAAAAATTAACTTTGAAAGACTAAAGAATCATGGGAAAAAAGCCATGAATTCTATGTGCAGTATTCTCCTAGTGCTGGGGTTCTGCCGTTCTCGTTGATCAGTAAACTTGGTCTTGGCTGGCTGTCCTTGCTGATCTTCTGGGGGAGGGGCCTGTTGCAGAGATTCCCAAATGTCTTTGCCAGAGGCAGAATTGCCCCGCCCTTGGCAAGGGTCGGGCTAAGTAATCTGCTCGGGTTTTCTCTCGGGAGCTTTTGTTCCCTGCAAGCTTTCCATACAGCTTTCGAGGACGAGAGTGAAAATGGCAGCCTCCCAATCTCTGCCCCAGAGGAACCGAGAACTCAGGGCCCCACTCCTCAGTGAGCCTCTAGAGAAAAGCAATCAATCACTCCTGTCTCCCCGGTCTCCGGCCACTCTCTCTGCTCACCTGGCCTGTGACCGAGGGTTTCTATCTCTAGCACATGACCCCATTTGGAGTCTCCAAACCCAGCAGATCCCTGTGGTGCACTCTTGTGCTGCTTCTCCCTGGGGGATGAAGGGGAGTCTCCCCGGATCTGCTGCTTGTTGGGTCCCTGCTGGAAGATCAGTGGCCCAACTGTGCTGCGGATCATGGTTTATGGCAACCCCAAACTGAGAGCCCACTCCTCTGCTCTGTCTCTGCAGCCGGCTTCCCCATTCCAATACCTGGGAGCTCTGCCGCACTCAGGCACCCCCGGTCTTTCTGTGACCCCAAGGGTCCTGAGACCACACTGTCCCAGCGAGGGTCCACCCCCCACTTAGCCACTGAAGCGATGTCCCTCAGCGGAGCTGACTTCTAAAAGGTCTGATTTTGTGCTCCACTGCTCTATCACTTGCCACTATGGGCTGATGGAGGCCCCCTCCCCTGCCGTCTATCTTCCGGAATATTGACTCAGATTCACTTCTCCGCATGTCCTAACTTCCAGAAAGTGGTCATTTTACTGTTTAGAGAGTTGCTGCTATTCTTTTCTTCGATCTCCTATTGAGTTCATAATTGTTCAGAATGGTTTGATCCCTATCTACCTGAATTCCTGAGACCAGACGAAATTTAGGTCTCCTACTCCCCCGCCATCTTGCTCCTCCCCCCCTTTTGTTTCTTTTTATTGCATAAATGCCAAAACTAGATCTTCCAGTACAGCATGAAGAATGGACCACTTTGTCTTGTTCATGATCTTAGAAGGAAGACTGTTACTTTTTCACCATTGAGTATGACGTTAGCTCTGTGTTTTTTGTAAACACACTTTATCAGTTTCTGGCAATCCTCTGCTATTCCTAGTTGGGTGTTTCTATAATGCCATGATGTTGTATTTTGTCAAATACTTTCTCTGTGTCCATGGGATCATCATGTTTTTTCCCCATTATTTTATTATTATGGTACATTACATTATTGTTTTATATGTTAAAACTACCGATATTTTGGCATAAATCCCACTTGGTCCCACTTTGACTCAAGTGGCATAAACCTTTTTATATGTTTCTGTACTTGGTTAACAAGTATTTTGTTCAAGATTTTGTAACATTTATATTAATAAAGACTATTGGTCTGGTCTGTAGTAATTTTTTCTTATGCATTTTGGTCTGATTTTGGCATGACGGGAAAACTGACCTCATAGAATAAGTTGGGAAATATTCTATTTCTATTCTATTTTTGGAAGAGTTGTAAAGGATTGGTATTATTATTATTATTATTATTATTAATGTTTGGTGAATGTTTTTATTCACCAATAAGATCATTTGGTCTAGGTTTTTCTTTATGGGAAAGTGTTTTACTAATTCAATCTCTTTTTTAAGTTTATTCCTATTTCCTATTTCTTTTTGAGTCAGTTTTGGTAGTTTGTATCTTTTTAAGGATTTGTCATTTTCATGTAATTTAGCTTATTTGTTGGCACATACTTGTTCATAGTATTCTAATATTTTTTCTTTAAGATTGGCAAGAATGTCCCTTTTTTTATCCTCTTTAAAATTTTTGTTGTAAAGAATTCTAGCTAAAGTTGTGTCAGTTTTGTTGAAATGTAGGAAATGTATTTCTCCTTTGGAAATGAAAATAATATCTACATGCTTAATATACAAACAAAATATGTCTATGTCAACACATACAAATCAAGTTGTCATGGATAAGAAACATATGGAGGTACTATGACTGGTACACACAGTAATTGCAACAAGAATAACTTAATAACTTAAATAAAAAACATAACATTTTAGCCAGGTTTGTTTTTGAATGACAATAGTTTAAACAATGCTGACAAAAAATGTAAGTGGATAAATAAATAAATAAAAAGACTGAGTATTAAAATCGTTTACCAAAGGCAAGTGTATAAAATTTTCTTCTGAGAACTGCAAAAATTATAGTTCCTAACCTGAAACAAGCATTTGCAAGTGTGAATTCATGAAGAAATACAATTGTTCAGCATGTTGGAGGAAAACAGGAAAACTCACAGGACATTAGCTATTTTTATTAAGGGCAGTTTACATGTGACCAAGAGACTCATATATATGGTACCCCTAGTAAGTCCTAATTAGCTTGTTCTTGAGTGCTGAAAACTTGAAGACGGACAAGTCTGAATTGGTTTGGAATCTGATGGTTGATGATATCCTTATACTAAACAAACAAACAAATCAGGTTTGACAATTTTGAAAAGACCCCAAATTTAAATCCGTTGATTGCATCATTTACCAATAATTGCCTATTCTGAAGAGTTTCATATGGTCCCTGATGAGGACACAATAAATACCGTGCACTGGAAATGTTCCCATGTGTTTATCCATACACAGTGAAAGCTTTTCTTGATGAATTAGATATACATTTTATTTTTCATATACCTAATAGCTGGACAACGATGTAATGAAAGTAACAGGGGCTATCTTTGGTCTGTTGAAAGAAATGTACTTGCTCGTGTCAAGTCAGAAAAAGCCCTACCTTTTGCTCACTAATAAAAATCAAATCAACAATTAGGCATCTCTGTTTGACACTATAGTCATACAAACTCTTTGTATATTTATCTTCAAGGGAATTCAGAAATAATTAAATAAGTACATTTTTCACTCTTTTCTAGTGAAACTGAGTTCTTTAGAAATTCACTAGAGACAGTAATCTGGCATACTAACTCATTTCTTCTAAAAATCAAAGTAGTAGCCTGAGTATATACTCAAAATTGTGAAGTTGAAAATTGATTTCCAGAAATGTTTTTTTGATTTTCAGTTTTATGAAACTGAACTAATATTACCATTTGCCTTTGCCAGTTAACAATGATCAAAGAGGGCGCCTGGGTGGCTCAGTTGGTTAAGCGACTGCCTTCGGCTCAGGTCATGATCCTGGAGTCCCGGGATTGAGTCCCGCATCGGGCTCCCTGCTCAGCGGGGAGTCTGCTTCTCCCTCTGACCCTCTCCCCTCTCATGCTCTCTCTCTATCTCATTCTGTCTCTCAAATAAATAAATAAAATCTTTAAAGAAAAAAAAACAATGATCAAAGAATGAAGAGTTCCAAAATAAATTATTTAACTGCACTGTAAGATGGTGAGAAACAATAAATATGGCCATTTGGACTACCACAAAACTTAAATATATGTGGAATTTTTACCCCATCTATGAAATAAACCATTGATCAAATATCACTACACAGTCTATTTATATTCAGAAACACTCATATTATTTGTGAATAGCATTTTTTTTGTTATACAATAGATACATGTCATTCCAGACACATAATCCAATACTGAATTCTGTACTGAACATCCCAACCAACAACAACAAATACAAGAACTGACTCTGACATCTTGATGGAAAAGAAAATAGGATTTAGTTCCAAATCAAAGGAAGAATACACTATGGAAGAAAAAAAATACCAACTAAATATTTCTATTTTTCAACTCGTATTTTCTGAATGTTGAATTGTAAAAATAATCTAAATTACTTGTTTATATTATATTACATGTCTATGACATAATTTGATAAAGTAAGAAAAATTTAGTTATATTTCTGAAACTGAATTTTACTGACCCCTGATACGTATACAAACTTTTTGGCACTAAAATAGAAAGTCAAGATTTTTACATGTTATCTCTAATTTTTCAAACAATTGCTAGAATAGTAATTTAGAGTGAAGACTTATTAAATAAGTTAATAGGAGGAAAACAGAAATCTCCAGAAGATTTTGAAGATTTTAAAGGAAGGATCTGGAGTAAGATTGGGGTACCATTAAAAGGGACTAAATTATAGAAATCCCAAGAAGGTGATGTTGAAATTGGTTATTTGTTAAAGTACAAGATCAGTTCTTCATTTTTTTAAAATGTGTTTTAAATTACTTTTTAACAGGGTAATGATAAAAGTGGGTTATAATGATAATCTCACTGAGATTAGTCAATTAAATTTAAATTAAATTAAAAGTTTACATTAAAATAAAATTAAACAAAACCCGTATAGAACATTCTAAAATGACTAATAGGTCAATAAGTCATGGGTGGAGAAGTGCTAAGGGTTAAAGTAGTGGAAAGCAGCAAATGGGAGGCTCACAGGTGTGCCCAGAGAGTTGCTTCATGACTGAGAAGGGACACACAAACCAAATACAATAGACTGAAGACTTCATCACCTCTACTTTCTATTTGGTATAAGGAACAACTTGCTCTCACCCATGTGCTGAATGCAAGATGTATTCCAGGGCAAAGGCCAATATTTTTAGGAGAAATGTTGAGAATGAGATGGCCATAACCCTGGTAAATGATAAGCAACTGGGACAACATTCCTACTTTCTAAAATCTTTCCTACACCTAGAATCAACATGCCCTTTGTATTCATCCAAAATGAAAACGTCCAAGTTGTTATAAAACAGATGCATTAACATTAAGTAGATCTCAGTAATAGAGTAATATTTGATATTGAATTATACAGCTGACTTTTATCCTCCTCTAATGATAATAAAATGACTTGGAATAATTACATGGGCAATTATCTGTTAACATTTCAATTACCGCATTATGAGGCTTACTTAATTGTCTTTACTGGGATACCAAAAGTCAAACTTGCAAGTGGAAACCCACCACATTAAGATTGAATCTACCATCAGCAACTAACTTATCCTCAGGTCAGTGGGTACAAGTGAGAAGAATAAAATTATGGTGGTGCTTCTAGGTGACATCTAATTTTAAAGCAAACCAAGGCTTTCAAATCACCTTTATTATAGTACAGGAAGGAACAAACAAGAGCCAGAAGATAGCTTACCCTAGAGAGCGTCCTTAGTGGGAAACCTGAGAGCTCCCACATTTATGTAGCTGAGAATAAAAGAGCCACATGGACATTTGAGCTTTTTCTTTTTTTAATTGTTTTGACTTTTCTAGTAAAATTTTGGTAAGCATAATGAAAACTGCTGTCTGAATGCACTTACTTTCTTTTTAACACAGTGCTTAAAGCTATCTTTAAAAAAATTTAAAAAACCAAAACCAAAACAAAACACTCCCTTAGTTCTCCCACACCATGTGAAACGGTTGTGAAGTTGCAGGTCATTCATAAAACACTTAAAGATTTAGAAGGTCATTTTCATATTCAGAGTTTAGCATATAGTACAAACGTTTCAATCTATTTAGAACTTCTCTTGGGCAAGTATTCCGGATCCTTTCTCTCCTGTCTCTTGTACTGTTCTCCGCTGCTACTATTATTCATTCCCTGTACCTCCTCTACTCTGACCAGGCGGCCTCCAGCCTGTGGTTTCCCTGACTTAGTGGGAAAAACTTTAGATCTTACAAGGTCTTCAGCGAGACATCAACAAGATAGGGTCTTTTCCTGTTTGTGTTATTATTGACTATTGTATATAGTCTTTCCCAGTGTCTGTTCCATAATTCTCTTTCCAAGACAAGACCTCTGCAGACATAGGGATTAGTGGGAATAAGCACAAATCTAAAGTGATGTTGCACCTGCCAAAATCAGGCTCACACATTTCCTATATTTTACCACAGACTTTAGTCTCTAAAATATTCAGATTATAAAGTCTGTTTTGTAATACAAGCATTTGAATAAATGCTTATAGAGAATGAGAGAGTAGGTTTTCCTGGGTATATTTGGGGACAGATTTAAAATTATAAAAGGAAGAATAAGAAACAAAATGACACTTTCCATTTATTGACTCCTACTATGTACCAGGTTCTGGATAAAGATATATGTAGAGAGAATTTGTGTAACTTAAATTAGATTTTTTTTCTAATTAATATTGAGAGGAGAAGTAGTGGAATGATCTCATTTTATAAGAGCCAGCTTAACACACACACACAAAAAAAAATGTGGAAAAGAAGAGGCTCCAGAGCCTGACAGCTAGGGTCAATGCCAAGTTCACCACTACCAGCTGTATGACCTTGAGTCAGATACTTAACTTCTCTGTGCATCAATTTCCTTCAGAAAATGAGAATAATAATATTATCTGGATTCTGAGGTTATTTTAAGGAACAAATGAGTCTATATATATTAATTCATATATACGCATATTATATATATACATACAGTTTGAATCAATGATAACTTACCGCAGACTCTTTACATAAGTAAGTAATAAGTTAAATCAAAAATTTTAGCTTCTGTTAACTTGCTTGCTGTACACAAACTGTATGACAATGAGTGAGGGTATTGTAAGGTTTTGTGTTCTGTTTTGTGTTTGTTTGGTTTGGTTTGGTTTCATTTGGATGTTAGATCACTAGGTTTTCTGTTTACTTTTGTTATTGTTAGATTCTTAGCATACGGAGGAAGTAAAACTCAGAATGAATAAAACCATCAGGGCCAAGTTTTCTAATGCTTTGATGGTTTCAAATTAAGACTATGGTGAAGAAGCAGAAGATGTCAATCATTACTGTATATCATATCTACCATTCACTCTTGGAAATATAATTATTTATATTTCCAATGGTGCAAATGTTTGATGTTTCAAAATGCATTAATGGATGATGGCTTTCTCTCCATTCTCTAGAGACTTCATTTTATAAGTTAGAAGCCTATAAAATATTTATAAATTATTACTACCATTTCCCTTTTAAATATTGCCTTATTATATATTCATATGCTTTTAATTGTTTAATATTTGTTTTTCATTTGAAAAGAAGCAGTGTAAACTGTCACATAGATTTTCCTGTTTACATCTTCCACTTTTGTAGCTGCCAGGATTCTCATGTCTAATTTGACCATGATTTTCAACTTTTGAGGGGCTGAATAAATTCTTGGGATTACTGAGGTGTCAGATGCATTTATAAAAGAGTCAAAAGAGCTAAGCAATTCAACCAAGCTGAGCTTCCCACCAAACATAATGTTTATACTGAAGGAAGAAATAGAATTGCACATTTCTCCCTCACTCTCACCTAACCAGTTAATGGAGAGATCAAAATGACACCAGTTTGGATGAGATACTATTCAACTCTTCCAAGAGAGAGATAATCATGAAAACATCCATTCATTTTCTCTCTCATTTCCCTTTTATGTCCCAAATAAAATGAAGTGGAGTCAAGGAAAGCTGTCCAACATGCAGTCAGCAAGTAGAGTCATCCTGAACTCGATTAGGCATAAGATGATTAGTTAGATTTCCACACCACAACCTATATTTCACTTCCTCCTTAGGAAAAAGGAAATAAACACTGACTTAAAAGGAACATTGATAATATAATTAAAATGGACTCTCATTATCTTGCTTTGTTAATTAGTCTAATACTTCTCAATTGTTCTCTGATTGGCTTCTTATTACTCTGTTTTGATACTTGTAGAAAACATGATTTGGTGGAGTTCATTTATATTCAGTGGTAAATCATATTCAATACTTTGATTATCAAACTATACCTGCTCCCAATGCAGGACTTCAACCACATTCAGTCATTGAGAAAGCAGTGATTTTCAGTAGTGTGATTTCCTCTCAATGACATTTTATTTAAATAAGGAAATCTGTGTGAAGTGGCTTTGTGCCTATGGGTAATTTGTTTAAGTTTCAAATGTCAAATATTGGCAAGAACTATGGTAATTTTGTAAGTTGGGAAAGTAAAACAAAATAGGTGTTGACTTTTCATTTCCCAGGGAGGACCTAATGCTATTTAGTAATTCCCAATTCTCTGACTCTCATTTCTTGAATGACGTAAATGCCAGCTGGGGTGGAAATCACAAAAGAATGCAACTATCACAGCATAGGCTTTCTTTTCATCAGGGTTAAAATTAATAATAGAAGTCCCATCTGTTTTCTCATCTAATCTTATTTGCAGGGAGACCTTAGGAGGAAATACAAGTTTCTTATTCCTCTGAAATGACGTTCTGTTCCACTTTGATGACCTTTGAGCAACTATCCAAACACTGAATGTGAATGCTGTTATAGAAACATGGTACCTAGGAGTAGCTAAAAGTTGAAAATATGAATTCTAGTGGTAAACTAGCATATGTCTATGTAAGGAAGACATTTTAAAAGGATTCTCTAAAATATGCCAATTGTGGAACATTAATTCATTTAATATTGAGTCTGGAGACAGAAAGTCTTTGGTAGAATAAATTGGTTGTCTTCAAATATGTGAAGGGATGGCACATTACTAAAACTAGTAATAATCGTAATAATAAACTAATTTCAATGTTGTTCCAGAAGGCCAATCTGGGATCACTGTATAGAAATTATAATGAAGATAATTTATAATAATCAGAACAATCTAGCAGTGAAATCATCTGTCTTATGAAAGGCATGCTCTTTATTCCCTGGAGATGTTCATGACAAGGCTGGAGGGCCAGCCTGGCCCCTATTCATTAAATTTCCTTCAACTAGGTCTGTTCTTTCCTGAAGCACAGGGGAAATGTGATATATGATGGCTGTCTTTTAATTCATTTTCATGTCCTCTACCTGTATGCAAAAATTTAACCCAAATATCTGAGATGAAAAGCAAAAATCAAGTGAAATACAAATGTAGTAAATCTTTCCCATTGGATTATGGGATATGCAGAGGGATCCTAAATTGGGTCAGAGGTTGAACTAGTTTTATGTTCCCCAAACTTGTTCCAAGGCAAACTATATCTTTATGAAAGGTTGCCAGATACGGTACAAAACAGAGAACTATGTGATTCAGATTTGAAAAATAGGGGAAGTGAAGATAAGCGTAAAGAACTTCTTGTAAAAATTGTTAAAAAATTATGAGAGCATTTACCATGTAAAAGAAAATGTTGATTATTATTTGGAAAGACAATTTTACCAAAAGACTTCTTTTTATTTTATTTTATTATTTTATTTTATTTTTTTACTTTCCTTTCTTGAGGAATGCCTTTAACAAGTTATGAGATTCTAGTTCCCTGCAATGAAATTTGGGAAGTGATGGATGGATTCAAAGGGTGAGGTTTATCCTGACATACAAGGATTTATGCAGTCAGGCAGCGGCTAAAGTCCTCTCTGAGGGGGATAAGGGATACACTCTTAATTCCAGGAGGAAATCAGAGTGAAGAGAGCTTACTTATGACAATGTAAGTTATTTATGCCTGTAAATGTGTACAAGCCAGGACCAAGTATAGAATACAGATCCAAATGCCAAGAACATTGGAAATGGTGTCATATATCAGAGAGGCCAAAGATGGAGATTAAACTAATGGAATGAAGCCACCACACCAGAACCAAAGACAAGGAATGTGGACACATTCTGAGAGTAGCTGAAAAGATCTGTGTTTGTTGTTAGGGGCCAGTTGTGATATATCACAAGGCTGAATGTATTGAAAGGTCATGGTGGAACAGGCAATGGTCAGAATCAGAGAGCCCTAATCACAGTCAGTATGGCCCCAACCAAGTCTAGGCATCATCAAAATGTTCTAGTGCCAGATCATGTTAAGGAAAGGAGCAAAGCAGGTCTCCACATTCTTGAAAACTTTTAGGTCATGTTCTCCAGGAAACATATTCTAAAATTGAGATTTGTGTTTAGAGATTTTACAGGGGAGGACTCTCTGGATCCAGGCCAGTGGGGGAAATTATAAATTAATAATAAACATTTACAATGGAATATGATGGAAGAATGAACATTAAAAAAAAAGCAGTGGATTAAAAGTCAACAGCTCTAGGTTCCGGGTTTTTGATGTGTCTTTTTGGGCAAATCAATCTAATTTGATAAGGTTCAGTTTTTCATCTGAAATTAGGACCGACAACACTTATATAACATGTATCGTTGCAAAGTTTGTAAAAAAAATGGCTAATAGGATGTAATGAATCACAATAATAATAGGAAACTTTTATTGAGTATAGCATGTACCAGGCCTTTTCATGCATATTCTTATTAAATCCCATTTAAACATTGAGGAAACCAAGATTAGATGTTAAACTAGCATCCTGATGGCTAAGAGTATAAAACCTTGAATTAGGCTGCTGAGTGCAGATACTGGCTCTGCTCTCTGGTTATATAACTCTGAATAAGTTATGTAGGCTCTGACTGTGTGCAAGTTTCCACCTATGCAGAACGGAAATCTTAATGTCATCCATTAGGACTTTTATAGGTATTAAAGGCAATAATGTGAGCAAGTGCCTAGAACAGAGTCTGTTACCTATGGGATTAATATATGTGTGAGCTAAAAATAAGTTAAAAACAAATAGTGATTTGTCCAATGTAAAGGTCATATAGATAAGGAATTTAAATTCTGGAAGCCAAATTAGAGAATTCTGTATGCCTAAAACATCTTCAGCATCATGTGACTAAACATAATTATTAAATGTTAAGGGCTTCTACAGGAGACTTAAGCAAGAAATTTTATTTATAACATTAAAAATACATCCTTGATCTCTCTGAAGATATTATAGGGTTCTGGTTAAGACCATGGATTCTCTATTTATCCCTCCTGAGTCCAGTTTATCATATGTGATCTCAGTTTGCAAATCCACCTTATGGTAATAATTATAAGACCTACATCATATGGTAAGAATTACTTAAATGAGATACCGAGTGCAAAGTTCTATGCATAGTTATTGATTAACACATGCAATCATACTCATTATTATGAGATACTTCCTTATTTTCAGCAAGGAACTGGTACCAGAGCAGCATCTGGGAGGCTTTGAGGGTTCATGACCGAAGAGGAAAGATAAGCGATTGAACCAAATCATGTGTTCTCGGTGAGGTTTGTTGGTTTATTTTTTTGTTGGTTTATTCACTGATTCTCTCAGCAATACTGTGAACTTTTTGTCTTTTTGGTCAGTAAAACATGGTCAAATAACAGCTTCATATGGTTCAAACTAATACATAACTCCATTTGCAGGTAAAGAAATAAGATGAGTGGATTTAAATGGCTTCTGTACATTCCCATTAGCAAAGAGTGGCAGAAGCAGAAGTAACTTTCAGTTTTGGCTGTTCCAAAACACATGCTCTTTCCAAGTTCTTTCTCAAAAGTGCAATTAACACCTTTGTTTCTGGAGGCATAACAGGCAATGAGCCTTCTTGTTTCAGACACATCTGATATACAAATGCTAATCCTCAACAAAAAATAGTTACTGAAAAAAATTTTCTATTACGTTTAAATAGATCCATAATTATTCAATTCCTGTTACTCTAGCCTCAGTGCACTTGAGATCAGCACTTTACATTCATTCTCAAGTTAAATTATATTGTTTGACAGCTTATTGAGCATTCAAAGAAAGGCTGAGGCAAAGGCTAAACTTTGCCTTCCCACATACCTCCCACTGTGGTGAGAAATGGAAGCTTTGTTATATGTTTTCTATAGGCCCTGCTACATCACAAAACCACCATCCTTGACTTCATTTGGAATTCCTCAGTCTAAATTGTGCACAGTACTCTACTGAGCATCATATTGTTTGTGGAAAAATCTCTCACCTTTATGATCTTCTTCATTTCTGCCTAATCGTCTAAGACAAGAATAGCATACTGTGCCTAAGGGGGAGATTTTCCATTACTACTGAAAAGAGAAATGATAGGAAGCAAAATGAACCAGGCTCATTATAACCTTACCAAAAAAAAAAGGCAAATTGGTCTTCAGAAATGATATAATAGTACTGACATTTTTAATATTTCCCTGTTCAATTGTGGCATTTTATATCAAGTCTTTCATAATGTGTAATACAAACACTTACAGATGTTTGAAATAATGTATGATGCTTAATATTTTTACCCTGGAATCTGTAACCTTCCAAGAAAGGCAGCTATTTTTTTAGCCAATGATGACTAAACATGAGCAGAACGATTACATTTAAAGAAGCATAGCAGTCATTCAATTATTTTGCTATAACTGTGTTTTCAATCTGTGTAATAATGGCCCTAATGTCACCTGATAAACTGTGAAAATGCCCAATTTCTAAGAACGGTTAAAGGCAGACAGCTCATTTGATGCTTTAAATATCTGCTGCTAGATGACAGAGTTGAAGGGAAGATTGATTTTTCAGAACCAAATACAATCTATAATAATAAGCCAATTTCTTGCTAGTGACTCATTTGGAGAAGCGATTTCTAAACATATTTTCATTAGTTGCAATGAACGTTCTCAAGGTTTCATATCTTTGGCATTAACTTGATGGGCCGCTAACTCACTAATTGAGATGGGTATTTTATGTGTGGCAAAGTACGGTACGGTAGTTACAGATCATCAGGTGTGAGTCCTACATGGATAAAAATCTATTATTCACATGAAGCCTATGCACTTGAAGAGTGCATTTGCAAGAACAGCTGAGTTTGGTTCTACACCAAATGGGGCAGAGGAAAGGAATCTACATATAAGTTTCTAATTTCATAAAAGATACATACAAGCTGTTGGCTTAGAGCATCACCTAACTAAAATGCTTATATATGCTGAGAGTAACCTACTTGAAGGACACTGGCCTTCTCTTCAGGGAATTGAGCAAAGTAATAAAAAGTACTCTTAAGGCACTAGAAACTAATGGTTGGCTTCATATATTCAAAGATACCTTGACAACTGGATCACAAATAGAAAGATAGATATGATATATTTATTAGTACATATAATATGACAGAAATTCTCAATTTAAAATATTGGCTAGAAGTTGAGACTCTAAGAGATGCACAAGACTGTAAGGATAAGCTAGTCTTAATAGTTTTGGTAATTCATCCAGAAAAGTTAGTTTGAAACTTGGTCCACCTCCTGCTGCCATCTTTCTTGGTTTGCAAAGGCACTAGAGAATGGATGGTCCAAGAAAATGTACAATCTTAATAGCAAAGACTTTAGGTTCAAATTCCCATCAGGGCCGCCATCCTGGTGATTGGGGCTGGAAAGTGAAGAAGCATTGGCACAAATGTTTCCATAAAATTCCTGATCCCTTATGTCTCACGTGACTAACAGAAACAAAGAGTACTCTCAAGCAAGGGGTTCTATCACTTAGAGAAAAAAATAGAGGGAATCAAAAGGAAACATTATAAACCCCTAATGAGGTTGCCCCCATTGTGTCTTTGATCTCAACATTCTTGATGCTTCACTGAAATCTAGTTATAGGGAGCTCATTACCTTATAGGACAGTCCATTTCAATAGCTAAGTTCAAACTGTCTTCTTGTAACCATCACCCATTGGTCATAGATGTCTGTAGAGACTGTTTAAAAAGTCAAATCTCTCTTTGTTAGGATGACTCTTTGAGGATCTACAGAACTCTTTAAGCCAGTCTTCTTCTCCAGGCTAAGTATCTTCAGTTCTCTCAACTGTTCCTCACATAACTTTGTGATGATTTATGTCTCTTTTGTTCCATATTATAAAAGTTCAGTCCTGATGTTAGAGGACTTTAATTTTTTGCCAAATGCCCCATCATTGGTCATAAAGGCTTGCCTTTAAGGATATAAACTTCATAGCCAAGATTTACTGACCTTATGCTGCAAAGTTACAGTAGTAATGGAGACAGGATGAGTGTTATTGAAGGACTTTAAATACCTCTGATTTATAGTTTGAAAAAGTAATATATGACAATAATAATAACAATAATGAAATGATAATAAAAACAGTAACATTTACTGAACCCTTATTCTGAGGCTATAATCTGAGTTTAGGCAAATTAGTGTTAATTAAGAGTTAACTAATTTAACTTTTATTATAATTTTGGAAAGATTACGTATCTTTCCAAAGATCCCACAGTTGTAGGTAGGAGAGCTGACAACAGAACAAAGGTGTCTATGAATCTCAACTACTACTCAGTGTTTTCCCACTACACACACACACACTCTCTCACACACAGTCATCCCCAAACATAATATATCTTTCTTGACTATTTTAACACTTATTAAGGCAACCAATGGCTCCAGGTTAACTGTGTGGCTAGCACAGCTTCTGTGTTGTACACCATGAGAGTGAGGTAGACCAGTGTTCATATTGTTGCAATTCCATGGCCCTATGTACAAGATGAACCAGGTTTGCTGAATCGGTGCTGTTGAATCTCAGCTCTACAACGTACTAGTTGTGTGTCCTCAGGCAAATTACTTAATCACCATCGAGCCTTTATGGCTATGACTCAAACTAGATGGTCTCAGGTGTACTGACAAAGACTGTCATTACATGAGGAAAAAAAAATCAGAGAACACTTGACACAGTCAAAACCAGAAATGATCATGACCATGTAATAACCCTGAACTCCTGTCCATGTTTCTGGTAGATTTTCTTACTTTAGCTTAAAAATAAAATGTGTTTCTTTCCCTATTTGTCTACCTAGGTTTGTGTTGAGGAATCCAAGGGTTCTCTCCCTCTAGCCAACTACATTTCCTTACAGAACTCCACCCCTTCCTCTTCCAGGCCCTGCTCATTGTCCCAGTTTGACTCAACAAGAGGTCAACCTCTCTCTCACCGGTGAGCCCTGTGGTACATGAGTCTCCACCAACCAGTGAATCTACTGAGCTAAGTGCAACACTAGTTATCTGCAAATGATCAGAGTGCCTCACTTACATGGAAGAAAGAGAAGAATAGATCAACAGAAGGAGATAAATGAGGAAATAATGGAGATGCCTATCCTTGGTCTGGGGAAGTTGGGAGGAGTACAAGAGACATCATGGAAAGTATGAGAAAAAAGTAGATACGACCTATATTGTGATTTTATTGAAGCAATGGTAAGTGTTAGTCAATAGATTAAAATGATAAAATACACTTTTGTTTGCTTGAGATCTCAAGGTCACTAACTTTGAATGAGGACAGATTTACAAAGTGTCAGAGAAAAAAGAAGAGGCTAGATACATGTGCATTTTTTCACCTTCATTTGCTCACTATTATCAAACGTGATCCACACTGTGGTACCACCTCAGTTTTTTATCCAGCTCCCAGCTAGTAGCTGACCTTTTCTTCAGTTGTCATGGACTGTTTCAAATTCTTAAGGAAATCTAGGTCATTCTGGTGTATGGCCTCCTTTTTTAACGATAATAAAAAAATAGTGAGTGATAAATCTTATAATTTTAAAGATTACAAAATGCCTCTGTTTATATTCTTTGCACCCTCTAGGAACATAGGTCTTTTGAAGTAAAGCACAAACAGAAGACTAAGGAAGACATTACCTCATTTAACTCAGCCATTCAACATATGTTTATTGAGTATTTACTATTTTTCAGGAATTGATAAATATCTGACTAAGAACAAGGTGCCCCCAAGTATTTCAGGGAGAGAAAAAATCATGTTGTGATTAGTCCTATGATTTTGGTATTTTCAGATTCTTTTGAAAGAAAGATCACTAAAAATTCTGGAAATAGACAAGGGGGAAAGGCTATTAGAGGACTGATTATATGAACAAGAATAGAAAACTGTGGATGAATTTGGTTTACAGAGTATGATGGGCTGGATAGTGTTCCCCAGGCCCCTTAAGTATGTCCATGTCCTAATCGTTGGAACCTGGGAATGTTGCCTTATATGGTTACAGAGGCTTTGTAAATGTGTTTAAGCTAATGATCTTGAGGTCGGGAAATTATCTTAGGTGATCTGGATTGGCCTGATGTAATCATAACTATCTTCATAAGAGATAACCAAGAGGAGTCCATATCAGAAGAGAAGGCAAGGTGATGATGGCAAGCAAAGATTAGAGGGATGCTCTTGAAAGATGTAAGAAAGAGCCATAAGCCAAGGAACACCTGCCATCACTAGAAGGTAAGCAAATTCCACCTCTCAGAGCCTCTAGAAAGAACCAGCCATGGTGACATACTGCCTTTATACACGTACAAGTGATTTTAGACTTCTCACCTCCAGAACTATAAAAGAATACACTGTGTTGTTTGAAGCCACTAAGTGTGTGGTAAATTGTTACAGCAGCAATAGAAAACCAATACAGAGTATGGAGATGACAACTCACTCTAATGATATTTCCAAGTAGGTAAATCCAGATCTTAATGGAATAGGGTTGATGCTAGCATTATTTCTCATAACCAGTGCTAAAAAATATCTATTTTCCTGACAGTGATATTTAAAAGTCCTGTACTGGGTTGTTCAAAGACACAGCTCAACAATTCCCTTCTTACAAAGGCCATTGAAAATATAAACAGTTTGCCTTTACCATGCCTTCTTATTTTCTTTCCAGGAAAAGAAAATATAAGATTGGGGAAATGACGATAGAAATTATGTGAAAATTATATCTTTTTTTCTTTACTAGAGCTTCCAACTCTATTTGTCAAGTATGAATGAACTGTACCTCTTTATTTTTTTTTATTTTATGTTATGCTAGTCACCATACATCATTAGTTTTTGATGTAGTGTTCCATGATTCATTGTTTGTGTATAACACCCAGTGTTCCATGTGAACTTTACCTCTTTAAGAATTAAAGGATGACTTCAATTTAAACTTTCCCAGTAGTGCAAAAATCACATACACAGACAATTTTTCTGAACACCACTAAAAAAGATTAAGTTGTCATCTCACTTTCTAAGCCAAAATCTATACATGAGTCTCTTATACAACACCAAAATCATATTTTGTCATCATGTTAAATTTAACTCCTAAACAAGAATGCATTGAATAGCTAAGGGCAAAGTTGGCTGCCTTCAATTTGGAGAGTGCATGGTCTCTATAGTACAGGTTGATTTCAAAAGCACAGGCTGCAACTGGAACCCCTCTTCCTCCCAGTCTAGACCCCTGAAAAACCACACTGACAAATAGTAATGATATTAATTTCTCCTGCTCACCTGTTCTTTCCCTACCACATGTGATCTTTCTGTGCACCAAACCTAAAAACATAAGTCCCTTTGTTTGCTAAATAAGGCCTTTGTAATCTTGACTCTACCCCTCATACCACCTTCATCTCATCTTGTTCTATCCACCACTCCCAAAGCTTAGGGCATGTGGGCAGAATCTTAGGATGTGCCACTCTCTCTTTCATCTGAGGACCCTTGTGTTTGTTGTTCTGCATGGTTGCCACACTCTTCCTCTAGGACCTCACATAGCTGAATTTCATTTTTATTTCCTCCTGTCAATTTCACCTTCTCAGAAAAACCTTCCCTTGAGACTTCTGAAGTAGTCTTCTTTTCTCTATCACATCACCCTGACCATGACCTTCATAGCAGGGCTAACATTTGAGATTATGTCATTTGTCAGTTTGCTTCTTTACTTTTGTCCTCTCCTGCAGAACACAACCTCTATTAAGGGACGTGTCTGCCGTATTCATGACTTTATCTCAGTGCCTGGATCTGACCAGATGCTTCAAAACTATGTGAATTGAATAAAGAAATTAATGAGCACACATGAGGAATGTGAGAAAGAGCCCCAGATACCTTTGGCATTTCCATTTTTTGTAACAAAGCTAGATGGATAATCTATTCATTATACAATTTTGATTGGATGTAAGTTAAAAATCCTTGTTTTCAACTTTCTAAGGCATTATAAACACAAGCCAAGGGGATTCTTCATGACTATTGGGCAACATAAATACCTCCATGATGATCCATCCCACCCACTCTTCTACTTAATATCATTCTGAAATTGTAGTTTCCTTAAAGATCTTTATTAAGGACAGAATGTACATTTTTGGTTCTGAAGTTGTGGAATAAAGTGTGCAAGTATTAAATTTGTCTGAATGTTTTGATTTTTATGTCAATATAAAATGACAACACAATTATCCTTTTTTCTCTTGCTAATTAAATACTTTTGGGGCCACTACACTTACCCTTAGGTCAAGCTCACAAAAGACCACAAATTATGAAAAACTATCAATAGTTGATTCACCATCCAACATTCCTTATTAAAATATTTATAAAATCACCAAAAAAAAAATGAGAGCACCACACTTTCTGCTCATAAATTTAAAAATATCTCAATGATATAGTAATGTTCTTGTGGAAAGTTAATTACTTTAAAGAAAGATGTAGTAGAAACTCTGAAGAGGCAAAAAGTTTGGGACAAAATTATCAGTAAATCAGTTTTCCAAGAGTTATTCTCAAAAAGCCTCTGAGTACAGTGATGCCTGGATGCCTCAGTCACTTAAGCATCTAAGTCTTGATTTTGGTTCAGGTCATGATCTCAGGGTCGTGAGATTGAGCCCTGGATCAGGCTCCACGGAGCCTGCTGAAGATGTTCTCTTTCTCTCTCCCCACCTCTTTCTCTCTCTAAAAATTAAAAAAAAAAAAGTCTCTGAGTACAAGTAGTTGAATAGGTTAGCTTTTATACATTTTCTAGAAATATATAATGTTCATGGTATATAAATTTTTTAGAACACAGAAAATCATTTCCCAATCCATTTTTCAAAATCAGTATAACCCTGATATCAAAAGTTAGTAAAGAGATCACACATACACAACTACAAACTAGATTCAAATATAAAAAGGTGAATAAACACAAAGTCATATAAGGGCACATGAAAGCCAGCAGTATGTTAGGTTATTTATCCCCTATGGGTTTATCTCTGCATCTGTAAAATTCAGATTATAATGTTTAGCTCTAAGAAGTAGCTATTAGAAAAATTTCTGCAATAAAATTGCTACTTAATACATAAAAAGAATTTAATCTATATTTACCTATGATCTATGCTTAGTCCTGTGTGTGTGTGTGGCACTGTCCATTCCTAGAAGATCATCATGCAGAGTTCTCTTTGAACAAAGTAAATGACCTTGTACATCAAGACTACAACCTGTCCATATGGATTGAGGGTTAGAGTTCCTTTACACAAATTTTTTATTCTGTTGTTTCCTTTATTAAAGAGTAAAGTAGGTAATTATCTTCAGTGCATAAGAGTGTGTTTGTCAAGGAGGGCAGAGCATTACATAGGCACAACAGCTCATCTTCTTCTAGTTACGTGCCTAAAAGTTCTTTGCTAAGAAAGGTCCTATTGCTGTTGAGAACAATCCATAGCACGGCATTCAAAATAATATTAAGACAACTTAACCTGACTTTATAGTTCTTTTCTAAATCAAGCCTGAGCTCATTTTCAAAGGAAAAACAGTCAAGGTGAGAGATTCTAAAAACAAATGTGAACGTTGTCTCTTTTTATCCTCTGGCCTTCCCTAAATCTGATATGGTAGTTTCAGGGGTTTTATTATACCACTCATCATGAGGAAGTTCTGGATGCTAAATTATTTTATGAAAGTCCTTGGGCCATATCCCTATATAATATGTCATTTTTATAGCCTTTCCTAGCTTTTGCCAAAGTTGTTTTTGCATTTGCCTTTCCATTTATTTCATTTTGTAGGAGAGAAGGGAGTGGGTGTAAATTGCATAATAGATGGTATATGAAAATTATTGAGCACAATTTACAGGCAGCAGAGGTATCTTTTACAAAGAAAAAAAGTGTATTTACATGTTTGCCAAAAATATTGTTAGAAGAGAAATGAATGTCAGTACTCCCCTCAGCATTCTTCATCCTCTTGTTTAGTGCACAGGACAGAGAGGAAAGGTAGTGCTAGGGTACCTGGACCCTGTTATGTGTCAGCCAACTCTCTACCACTTAAAGATGGGTTCCTGTGCAGGCCTTTCAAGAACTCTGTGAAGTAAACCATGTCATTACCCATAATTACAGATGCTTATAGTGAGTCTAAGAAAGAATAAATAGTGCACCCACTGGTTAAGGGAGCTCATGGAAAAGACATGAATGCTGCTTGACCCTTGAGCTGGACTCGGGCAGTTGAAGGTTCCTCACTCTCTCCCATGTCCTGGGATGTGAGTTTGGCCCACCGTTCGCCTAACCAGAGACATTCCAAGAATGTGCCTCAAAAAAAGAAAGGTCCTGTTGAGAGCACCTGGACTGAATATGTGACTGAAACCAGTTAATGCCTCTATATAAACATTTAAGATTGACCAGCTTGCGTGGAGCTCTACTCATCTTGCAGCCCACGCTTCATATGTACATTCTCTTGCCTATTATAACTGCCAACTACCCAACTGGAGTGGCCAGCTTCTTTCTTCCATCTCTCCTTGCTCTCCAAACAGGGTGATTTCAGATTACACCCAGGACACTCTAGAAGAGGTTGGAAACCAACAATTGGCAGGCAGCCAGGAAACTAAGACATGGGTCTTGGAAAAGAGGCATCCACAGGGAAACCCTGAGTTGGCCTTAAACTTTTAGGTGGGGAGGGATGGCCCTTATATCAGGTGCCTGTGGAACACCACGTGAGTATCAGAGCACCCCCAAAATGCTGGTAGTCTTAATGTGCTTGCTTGAGAAACTAGGGAGAGCACACTGTGGCAGAGAATCCTGGAAAAGATGAGGATGTTGTGGTGAGTGACAGTAAAGCAGACAAAACACCCTTGCCCTCTGCCCCTAATACAAAGGAAAGCAGAAGTACAGCATCAGCAACCCCAGCCCTAGGAAAGCCTGCTGTTCAGGAAATATTTCTAATGAAAGAATACACTCCCCCAGAGCTTACTAATATGGTTGCCAAGTTATAGCAAAAGGCCAGAGGAAATAACTAGGTTTTTTTCTGATGGCGTAGGAGGGAGAGGAAATGAGCAATGTCACCACACGCCTGGCCCTCTGGCAGCACCTGTTTGGCATTCAGGAACTTCAAGGTATTAGCTCCTTTATAGATTGGATTCTCCTAGCCAGCAGGGAGGCTTGGCTCAATGAGGAGCATCTTCCTGGTCATGTAAGACCCTGGAAATCTGTAGAGGACATACAACAAAATCTTAGGAAGTTGGGAATGAGACAGGTGACCTGCGTCCTTATCTTTAAAGGCTCTGATTCAGTCACATTCACTATAGGAATGAAGCAAAAGTTCTCCAGTTCACTGCTAGCATCTGACATGGGACACTGATATCCATGCTGAACCCAGTCAGGAGACAAGATATTGATGATGTTGGGCAATGCATCACTGATCTGGGAAAGGTGACAAATCCCAGGAATGTGTGTGGGCGGTAGGAAAGACCTGAGACAGAAAGGGAGCTCAGAAAGCCAAAAGGTTATCTCAATCGGCTGTAAAGGGTCTTATAAAAATAACCCAAAAGTAAATGTAGTTTGACCTCATTGATGTGGGGACCTCCTCTAAACAGATAGACCAACAATCCAACCTTGTGGAAAGCCTTAAAACTTGAATAACAATTCAGACCAACCCCATCTGCCCCTTCAGTTCCTGATGCCCGGCTTGCTCCGGCAGAGGTGCATTGCTTTGCAGGGATTTGGGTATTAATGTGACTCCAGAAGGTGTGGGCCAGGCACTGTGGCAGAGACAACAGGAGAGAGATCCCCTGGGATTTTGATCCCAGCTCTGGTAGGGGGCAGAAACCTGTTATAACCCCAGAAAGCACCAGTTTGTAGTTGTGTACACAGGTGAAGCCTCTCATACAGCAGCCAGTACCGCAGCCAGTTGGCTGAACTCAGCATGGTGATCATTCATGAGCCCTGGCTAGTAACCCTTCCACTGAGAGTTGGGCTGTTTTAAAGAGATTAACCCTATGACTCAGATAACGGGAAGCTGAGGGATGGGCAATCACAGATAAGCCCTTGTGGGGTCAGAATGTGTGAAAAGACGATTTGCATCAGCCTGCAAGAGTCTTAGGTGGTACATACTGTCTTCCAAGCCCCGACTCATAAGGCACTCACTACCCCTGGCAATCAAGAAGCTGATGCCTTAGCTCAGGTATGAACCCTGGGCACTGACCCTTCAGTAAATACAGGAGACTGGGTGCATAGAAAGAGTTGCCTCTGTTGCACCCAGATGATGACATATTGCCAAGGATGCAGGATTGCTCCTGAAATGTAATGACTTGGTTATTAACAGTAGGTCCTGAGTATTCTAAACAACACCCAAGGCAACTGCCAAAGGAGTCTGAGGCCACTCGCTGGAGTTTCCAACTGGTAGGGGATAGGTAAAATGATTCTAATGGTCCCCTCCCCCAAAGTGAGGGTTCTAAATATGCCTTCACTTGTGTGGACATTGTGCCCGGCCTAATTTAAGTCTCCCTGTTACCATGCAAACTAGGTTGCCACCTGTAGGGGATTAGAGAAGCTGTATCATGTGTGGATACCTTCACTGACTAGACAGTAATAGAGGGGTCACATTCCAAAGGTCATGGTATATAAGACTGGGCAAAAGACCATGACATTGAATGTAGGTTTCATTCCCCTTATAATTGCAAGCAGCAGAGTTGGTAGAAAGAAAAAATGAAATGTTGAAGCAGCAGATTAAGTACTAGCAGGTAAAGCTAACTTCAGCCAGATGGATTAAATTGTCCCAGGCTTCAGTACATCTGAGTGATCAACCAGTAGGCCTGGTGCCCTATATGCCAGCCTTGGGACCCCTACCAAAGCACCCAATACCGTTAAGGTGTGAAAGTCTTGGGAAATAGCCATTGCCCCAACTCTCCATGAATCAACATGCCATGCTACTGAAACACCATGCTCCATCATGCCTGGGAAAGAAGTTATCTACTAGAATTTGCAATGGGACATCCTCTGCATGGGTCAGTTTCTTTGCACCCTGGGTAGGAACTACTCAGCCTCCATTGTGATCCCATTGTCCTGCTGCAAGCTGGACCTATTGAAATACATTGTACCTGGAATGGAACACACAGCATTGAAAGAAGGGAGGAGGTAGGGGTTTTTGTCCAGCATATTCTGCCTCCAGTCCATATCCTCATGCTTGACATTGCTGCCTCCCCCAGCGAATATATACTATGTACAATCAGGCTACATTCCTAAAGCTACCAACCTCCCTCTCCTCAAGACCAGGTGGGCATGGTCTGGTACAATCTTTTGGCCATTGTCCTTGTTTCCTCCATTTGGCCTGGAGGACACTATAGTACACATGGAAACCCTTATTAAAGTCACCCAGCAAACCTTGAATGATAGCCAACAAAACATGTCCTTAGTGAACACTGAAATGTCTTTAATGAGAAAATCTGTCCTCCAAAATATTGTTACCTCACAAGAGGCACCTATACCATTATTTAAACAGAACGTTGTGTTTTCATACCTGATGAGTGTTCAATGTATCATCTTTATTTAATCATATGAGGACACAAGTGAATGCCCTGAGTGGTACAACTCCAAGTCTAGGGAACTTAATAAATCAATGGTTCAGATCGTGAGGCTCTTGGTGGAAAAAGTCATCACTGATTTTAGAAATAATTGTCTTAATCTGTGTTTTCTCTTGCATGTGCTTGTATTTTTGCTGTGGCATTACCTCCAATGCTGCCAGATAGCCACCAAGAAGCCACCTCCATGCTAGTGAGACCCCTTGCTGAGTGCTCAGAGCACACTGCAGAAGAAGGCGACATTTGGGATCATAAGAGCTGGGAGAGGTGGAGTGTTGAGGGAAGCCATCAAAGGAATGTAACAACTGATTCACCTGTGAGCTGGATCCCAACGTTCAGGGGCTCTTCATCCCTCCCCTGTTCTTAGAATGTGGGTTGTGCTTGCCTTCCCTGTTCCCAGGGGCTTCCCCAGGGACACAGCCTTGAGATAGTGATGTGGTGTTGTGGCCCTCTGGACAGTATATGTGACTGATCCCAGTTAAAGCCTCTATATAAACTTTTAAGATTTGTTGGGCATGTGAGAAGATCTACTTATCCTGCTGCCACTCAAGACAAGCCTTTTGTGTAAGTTCCCTTGCTTATTACGCCTGCCCTCTACCAATCTAGTGAAGCCTGTGTATTTCTTCAATATCTCCCTGCCCTCTGTCCTCAGATCACATCTAGGAAGTTCCTGAAGAGACTGCAAACCAATTTTTCAGACATACCTGGTGCACACTGGGGTGTTAGCTTGTCCACAGAACTCCAGAACTCCAGATTTTTGCTCACTTGTGTGATATTCCAATCCTGGTTCCTGGAATGGTGACTCAGTTTTCTGATTTATACTTGGATGCCTGAATGCCACAGAAGCCCTTCTCTGAAGTTTTACCTTCTACATTAAGATTCTGACAAACTTTTATTTCAGAGTTGCAAAATGGAGATCTATAGGTAACCTCTGGTCTTCAGATTCATGGTATGGCCCAGCCAGATTATAAGAATTTGTTTAGTTCCAACTAAATTTAAATACCAAAAATTTACATAAATTTACATAAATATTCCATAAATATCTTGAAAAAATGTCTGAGATCTTGCAATACTAGCCAACTTCCCACAGAAGCCCCATTGGCTGAGGTTGAGTTCCAGTGGAGCCCTTCACACAGGGTTTGCCCATGCTGTTCCTCACATCATTGTCCTTGCCACTCCCTTTGCTGCAACTGCCTTGAGTCATTGGATTCATTAACCCCTTTTTCAAAAGTGTGTCTTGCTTCTGGCTTCCATACACATAGACCCCATGAAGCCACACTGCTGCCACAATCTGAGTTACGTGTGATGTGTAGTATGCAAATGTCTGATTCTATATTCCACTTCATGGATTGGGAATTACTTTGATCTAATATGATCTGAAATACACCAGGCTTCTTGCACCAACTTAGCTTCCCGACACCCTTCGGGCTGTTCATCATGTCTCTCACCCAGGCCACCAACTCCTCTGAATGCTTTTCTTGTCCTTGATCACCTCCCTTTATTATCACCTTATTGGCTAGTGTAAAATCTCACTGCACTTTTGGGGTCTCTATCCACTCATTCCCTACCTACCTACTATCAGAAGATTGTGCTACTATGTATTTTAGAAAAGAACATTTCTCCACAGAGATGAAATTATCTGTGAAGGTGAGCCAGGTCCTGCAATTACCTCTTCACTGATCCCAGGTTTAATTAAATTATGTTGATTGGCAGACAGGTAACCCCTTCTTTTGTTTATCTCCCCCAACTCTGTCCTTTTTATAATCTGAGCACTCAGAAAAGGTTGATCCTCAAATGCAGGTAAATCATTCATTTTCAAAGTTATTGGGATAATTGTTCACCCCTGATAAAATTCTAACTATAGACTGTAAGATTCAATAAATATTAACTATCTAGTATAGAAATGTACTATTTTAGGCAAATTCATAGGTGATATCTTATTTAGTGTTCACAACAGCCTATGTTAATCCTTTCTGACATCCTGCCTAGCACTACAGTAAATTATTTTTTCTCCAGCTTCTCACTTGACGATGAAATCTTACATATCCCATAGCAGGTCCTCAGTAAAATATTTGTCCACAGGATTACCTTATAATCATGTTATACACAATATCAGGGAGGATGCATCAAAACCACTTAAGTGCTCTGTGCCTCATGTGTCTCTCCTTCAGGTCTGATACATCCATTTTCCAGTTCCTGGGCATGTTGGCTGTTAATAACTCACAGATGCATCCCTGACTGCTCCTATCATATATTACGCCACCTAAAAGATCTGGGGAAAATACAGTGGTAGATTGACCTCTTAAATATGTAACTGGGGTTCCAGGTTGGAGATGGGTTATCATTCATGAAGACAGAACATATATCCTAAATTAATGACTATTATGTGGTTCTTCTGTAGGTAGAATGCATTTGCTTAATAACTAAAAGTGGAAGGAGTGCCCCCCCACCATCTACCTAGTCAGAAAATATGCATTCCCTATAATCTCAGATTTAAGCTCTGTGAATTTGGAGGTCCTAGTTCTTATAGACACAATGTTTTCATCTGGCAACGCTATAGAAGTGACATTGAACTTCAAGCCTTGGTTGTCTTTTGATCATATCAGGCTCCTCATGCTAAGAGACTAATATGCGAGGAATGATATCAGCATACTGGATGGGCTAACTGACCCCAATTATGAAGATGTTGACTTCCTCCTACATCACGGAGAAAGGAAGAATATATTTGGCACTCTAGTGATAAAGTGCAGTGTCTCTTGGTGTTATGATAACCAGTTTTATTGTTAAATGGACAAACACATCAGCCAGATATGAGATAGGTGTGAAAACCAAGATAGCTCTGGGTTGCCCCACCAGGCAAGTCACCTAGAGCAGCAGAGATGCTCATCTAGTTGGTAGAGTGTGTTGCAGAGGAAAGAAAGGATGCGGCTCAGGTACAGCTTCAGTAACTAGAGCATCAAGAGTTGTAGGTATTCTTACTACTCCTTTTATTGCATGTTTCCCAGGAACGAAGACCAATCAGAATCCCAAGCGTGCTATTTTCATATGGGGTGAATTTACTATAAGAAGCAAGTGAATCTGAGTAACACAAGGCCCAACTATGCTTAGTTCAAAGAAAATATAATGTATCTCATAAGCAGAGTGCTAAAACCATTGTGGGAATGTCTGAATTTCATCCAACATTGTTCTGTGTGGGCAACAAAAGAGCAGCCTAATAATCCTCTTATAAATCTCCAGGTTTCTTGATGGCCTGAAATTCCAAACTGAACTCTTATTAAAAAGAATTAAATAATGGGCCTTGCCTAGCCTACAATAAAGCATGACTGCTGATTAGCTCTTTCTCAGTTTTCTCATCAATAAAATGATAAACTGGATTATAGCATCTCTAAGAATCTTAACAGTGCTAGAATCTAATACTAATGAAATCATCAAGAACTCAAAGTTGCTTTAAGATGTAGAGAAGGAAGCAGATTATTCATGTCTCTATATGCCACATTAAAACAGTCTTTATATCAGTTGCTATAGATCAAATTTATTACAAAGTATAATCCAGAAGAATCACTGAATCACTTCATGATTGCCTCTAAACCATCCAGTAAGATTATTTTTCTACTAATATAAGAATTACAATTCTGATAGGTAGCTTTTTCTTTTTTTAATATATGAAGTCTTATTACCTCCCTTTCAGTCACTGTCGTTTGTGATTCACTCACTGAACATTTTTTCACATATATTTTTGGATAAATTAAAGATGGAAACCATCAATCCGATATTATTATGAGTGAAAAATGTCAACACATTTTTTCATATGGTTCTCTAATATCTGTGATACAAGAGTCTGATGACTTTTGGCATCAAAATGACAGCTAGTTGGCAGCGAATGGCATTACTGTCATGTCATTTAAGGAAGAAATGGTGCACTTTATAAAATTGGAAGAAGAGAATGGTGACCCCTTGATGCACATTACATGGGTATCATTTTCTGTTCAAACTTCCATTTATTTCAGATCTTTGCTCCACAAATCAGGAATGTGGAAAATGTTATAACTAAGCATAATCCCCCCACATAGTAGGCATAAACTAAGATTGGGTAGGAAGAAACCTGACTTCACATAGTTTTCTTGCTCCTGTAGAATCTAACCAGGCACCACAAAATGATATCCAATACAAAGCTGGCCATCCTGCCAAAGCAAAGTCTCCAAACTCTTGGGTTTTCCAACATAATGACACCCACTGTTGCCTGCAGTTGTTCTGTCTCTGAATATTTTTGACCTCACATACCTTTGGTTTCATCTTACACTAGCACAATGTGCTTGGTGGCACTGTTTCTATTTCCAGCCCTTTCCTCAGGCGTGGTTTTACACTTCAGTGCTCCTGCACCATTGCCACTCCCTAAATATTCCTCCTACATCCTTGCCCAGTCTCCACCTCCAGTTCCTTTGAAGGTTGTACCACAGAATTATGACCCTAGCTGTACTATCTAGATGAGGTTGTGCATGAAACTTGTGGTCATTTTCTTTCATTTGTTGAAGACACTGGCTGCTGGCTTTATGCTTCTCCTCTCGTCCCACCGCTACTCTTATCATAATTCCCAGATGTGTCAATATACAAATAGATAACTCACAAATCACCTGGCCTCTCAATCCCTTTACCTCTTCCAAAAACCTTTCCTTCATACCTCTTCAGCCTCCTGCTCCCATTGTCACACACCTGGAACTTATACCATTAGTAAGGACACTGCTCTCATGCCATGATTCCACAGACCCCATTCTGCCATCCCAGATCACTGTTTCAGAATGCCCATCATGGCAATTCTTCAAGTTCATTAACCTCAATCTTTTTTTTTTCTTTTTTATAACTGTGGACCACTCCCTCTTATTTGGACTTCCTCCATAACCAGCATGCAATTCATTGTTACTAATCCTGTACAAATATCTTGTTTCTTTTTCCTATTCTCCTTTTATAACTTAAAGGAGTCAAATTTCCTCAGCCAAAACTTCTGGCCAGAGTGAACCTCAACTGTTCTTTTGATTACCTTCAGATGGTAGGTACATTTTTAAGACTCTTTGTCAACTATATGATTATGAATAACTTTGTTAACCTCTATGAGCTTCAGTGCCTTGCAATGAAACACTGGGAATCATATTATTATTATTGGTATTTATCTAAAAAGTAAAGAAATTAAATGAGAAAAAAATGGCATACAAATATACACATTAATTCCTGACTTAAAATTTAAATACGAAAAGCACGAATTAATGTAATAAGTATTCAGTGTCTGTGTTTGTGTGACTGTGTCTCTAGATTGTGTTTTTCTTTGGTTTTCATTTTGCTTTGTTTCTCATTTCTTTCCTTTTGCCCTGGAACACTAAGGCTTGAGTCTTAGTTCAGGCTGTGATGGTTAAGTTTATATGTCAAATTTGCTATGGCACCAGTTGTTTGGTCAAACATCAGTCTATGTATTGGTATGAATGTAATTTTTAGATATGATTAGCATTTAAATCAAGGGATTTTCAGTAAAGCAAATGAAGCTTTGTAATGTGGATAGGCATTTTCCAATCAGTTGAAGACATTAAAAGCAAAGACTGACGTTTACTGAAAAAGGAACTTAGCCTCAAGAAGACTGAAATATAGAAACACTGCCTAAGTTTTCAGCCTGTCAACCTACCCTCTAAATGTGGGACTTGCCTACCCCTATGCCTTGGGGTATGGCCCAATGCCTTACAATCAGTCACTCTATATCTCTCTCTCATCTCTTTCTCTATTTCTATCTCTGCCTCTCCCCAAATCTCCATCTATATATCCCATTGGTTCTGTTATCTGGAGAACCCTGACTAATATGTAAAGGCAAAAAGGACATGACCTGACGGCAGTGAGGGTCTGTCTCACCTGGTTATGAGCTGTGGTGTGGGGAGCAGAGTTATTCTGGTAATTGTGATGGTGGAGTAGAGGCTTTTGACTCTCAGGCTGACAGTGGGATGGCATACCTGTAAGTGACCTCAACTTTGAAAATTCTAGAAAAACAAAGATAGGAAGAAGGAAGAAAGGACTAAGAAGTGAGTACTAAGATACATAATTCAGCAAAAGAAGAGAGATATGATTTTATATACAATAGAGAGAGAGGGAACGAGAGGGAAAGAGAGAGAAGGTGTGAGAGAGAGACAGAATGGGAGCAGCAGAGGTGGCCAGGACTACTGGCAAAAATATCCCTGAAAAGATGGGAATTGATGTGACTGTATTTGTATATTCTATCAGGTATTTAGTTACCCTTTATTTAAGACAGCTCCAAACTTTCCAGAAGTTAAATTAGTTTGAAAATTAAGGACAGTGCCATAAATTATATCTTGCAACCCATTGTCACATCTTGTCTATTGGTTTCCAATAATAACTCATTAAAATTTGCATTACACTCCTTGAGCTGCTAATTTCAGGGTCAAGTTTATATGTATATTTTATCTAAGAAAAATTCCATTTCTGTTGCAGCAAGAAAAGAATGAAAATTTAATTAAAGTCTTAGAAGTTGTTGGATAACTTTTAGACAGATGATATTATACTGTTTTAAGCAATAATAAGGCAAATGGTCTTGGATTCTGAATTTAGGGAACTGTGAAGATAATTAATACTATATTAAAAAAAGACAATTTTCTCAGAGGGAAAACTGCCTAATATTTAAAATGAATAAACTCTCTCAATTGCCCTTGAATTAAGATATTTTTCAACTGAGCAGTGAATACAGCAAGGTTTAGAAATATGAAATGTTTCATTTTTTTTTCAGGAAGTAGCAAAACAAAATGTTAGGATATTAAATATACGTAAATACTGCAGAACTTTCCTTCTAAATGTATTTACATGTTATTATATTATAGATGAACATTCATATTGAAATCTTTTCTTTCAAACTTCGTTAACAAAAATTGCTGCTCTGCCTACTTTATAGAATTATTGTGAGGATGAAATGAGATTATAGATATGAAAGCATTATGTAAGTTGTAAAGTTTGGATGATGGTAATGAAATAAAAGAGAGAAAAGAAAATACTGAAAGATAAATTCATCTCAATAAACATTTTAAAGAAGACATTAGCAGTAAATTTACAGGATAAAAATGGTAAAATTCACTTGAACACATCAAGTGTGTGAAAGAGAATATAGGGAATGTTTTAGTCATATTCATTGCTGAAGAGTCTCAATTAGCACAGCCATGCTGGAGGGCATGTGATAATAATAAGACTATTATTTTGGCCCAGTAATTTCACTTTTTAGTACTTACCTAGACATACAGCCACACTTCTACAAAAAGAATCGTATGCAAATGTATTAGTTTTAGTATTGTTGATAAATACATAAAAACCAGAACTAACCTGAGTCCATCAATAGAGCAATAGCTGAATAAACTGCCTTATGTCAAGAGTATATAAGTATTAACTAAAGCAGTACTTAAAATGATGAAGTAGGTCACCCAGCCACCCCATCCAGGGAGGGTATGTGCCATGGTGAGTGCTGTGAATTGTGCAAGACTGTTGAATCACAGATCTGTACCTCTGAAACAAATAATGCAATATATGTTAAGAAAAAAAAGATAGAAGGAGGGGAAGAATGAAGGAGGGTAAATCGGAGGGGGAGACGAACCATGAGACATGATGGACCCTGAAAAATAAACTGAGGGTTCTAGAGGGGAGGGGTGTGGGGGGATGGGTTAGCCTAGTGATGGGTATTAAAGAGGGCACGTTCTGCGAAGAGCACTGGGTGTTATGCACAAACAATGAATCATGGAACACTACTTCAAAAACTAATGATGTAATGTATGGTGATTAACATAACAATAAAAAATTTTAAAGAAAAAAAATGATGAGGTAGGTCAACATCCCATGAACACATCTCTAAACATACTTTTGAGAAGAAGGGAAAAAAATAAATTTGCCCAGTGATAAATACATGCAGTATAATCTATGTTAAAATAATAAAAACAATGCAGTCTTAGTCAATTCTGGCTGCTATAACAAATTATCATAGAATGGGGGGCTTAAACAAGAGATATTTATTTCTCGCAGTTCTGGAAGCCTAAGTCTGAGATCAAGGTGCCTGCAGATTTTGTATCTGATGAGGGCCCTCTTCCTGGCTCACAGATGCTCATCTGCTCACTGCATCCTCATACAGCAGAAGGAACAAGAGAGCTCTCTGGGGTCTGTTTTATAAGACACTGATCCCATTCACAAGGGTTCTACTCTCATGACCTAATCACTTCCTAAAAACCCTACCCCTAAAGCCATCACACCAGAGAATTAGGATTTCAATATATGAATGTTGGAAGTAGGACACAAAGATTCAGTCCATATCAACTACCATGGTTGTGTGTGTGTGTGTGTGTGTGTGTCTGCAATAGTGATGTGCAGCAACTGAAAATAGTAGCTATCTCTGAGATTAGGGACTGTATTTTTACTTGCATCTATGTATCTGTGAGAAAGGTCAAGATCAAGGTGACTGTGGCAGATTAGGTTTCTTTGGAAGCAGATACTGAAAGTTTGAGACCAAAAGTGTGTAGGCGGCTTCACCCAACCAATGAAGGTGCTCTACAGTGAGGTCTGCACCTTTGAATTTTTCTGCATTGGGCCAAATGCCCAGGTCCTTGACAGCCCTCTTTTGCTCAGTCACTGGATTTGGGCAGCCCTGGGAAGTGCAGAACCTCAGCCAAGGCAACAGTCAATAGGGAATTTAGCTTTATCATTAGTGTTTATATTTTTTAAAATAGGAATGTTTTCAGGTGGCTTAAGCAGTAAGTAAATACAATAAGATTTTCTAAATCAATATATGTAGAATTATATGTATGTATATTGGTAGGACTTCATATAAATTATAAACCATTGCAGTAATACCAGCTATCTCTGAGTTGGGAGCTTATGGGTGATTTTAACCATTTTTTTCATTGTGTATTTTAGTGTTTTTAAATGCTATTCAGCATATGTTCATTAATATTATCAGAGAAAGTATATTTCCTTGATCCCTTGTCTATTTGAAAAAATGTGAACAAGTTGAGGACCAGTCTTAGCACAAGTACAAGTGGTACAGTGTGGAGGTTCCAACAGGGGGGAAACCTCTGACCATGTATATTTCTGGAGAGATCTCAGCAAACAGGTAGCCAATACAAGGTAGGTATGGGAGCTACCAAGCTCCAGAATAGTGCTTAGAAACAAGACTCCAATACTAAAAGGGAAAATGTGTGTTTAATTAGAACCAAGGAGGTCCTAGTACTTTTGTCACTGGGATAAAATGAAGTGGGTGAACAATTTGGTCCTAGGAACAAGGCAGAGGAAAAAGCTGGCTGCTCACCTGACCATAGAGAGGTCCTTACACGTTATTCCATTGCCCTCGCAACCCTCCCTCTGTGCTATGCCAAAGGACAAACTCGGTAAAATTAAAGATAAGATAGACTCTAGCACAACAAATTAAAGATAAGATAGACTCTAGCACAACAAATTAAAGATAAGATAGACTTTAGCACAACAAATTAAAGATAAGATAGACTCTAGCACAACAAATTAACGAATAAAATTTCTACAAAAGAGAGAAACAGTATTTTTTATATTTGGGGAGGGGGCAAATTTTCACTGACCTTATCTTTGAATAGCTCAGTTCACCTTTTCCTTTTGATCTAGAACTTCAAAACCATGGTAACTGAAATCTGTGCATGTCAGTGGCAGGCAAAGCAAGGACTGCCTACGCTATACTCATGAATTAGAAACATACTATTTTTTTAAGATGTGTTTTCACAAAATGGACTCATAGATTCAATAAAACTAAATCAGCCCCTTTTGCAGGAATAGGCAAGCTAATCTCGAATTTATATGGAAATGCAAAGGACTGACCATAGCCAAAACAATCTTGAAAAAAGAAGAAAGATGCTGGAGGACTCTCACTTCCTGACTTTAACACTTGCTATAAAACCACAGTGTCCTCAGGACACTGTGGTATCATCTTAAGGATAACTAATCAATCATGCAGCAGCATAAGTTCTGGCCAACTCACACATAAACAGTCAACTAATTTTTGACCAATCTACCAGGTTATTTCAATGGAAAAAAAAGAAATATTTTGTTAAGCAAATGTTTCTGGAATAAGAAGATATCTGTATGGAAAAACAACAAAAACCTCAAATCCGACATAACTTGATTCAGAAAATAATAATTTGAAATGGTTTATTGGCCAGACTTAAAGCCCAAGATAGAAAAAAAAAACTTCTACAAGAAAACATAGGAAAATATCTTCATGACATTTCAAAGGGCGAGGATCTGGGGGCGGATCATAAAGATCACTGTACATCAAAGAAAAAAATGTCATATTATTGTATTCAAAATTAAAAATTTCTTTCTTTGAAATTTTAAAATGAATAGACAAACCACAGACTTGGAAAATATTCACAATTGATATATCAAACAAAATTCGGGCATTCATAATATATTTCTTTCAGGTCATCAATAAAAATACAAACAAGTGTAACAAAAAGTCTGACTCCATTTTTGATGTTTGACTGCTACAAGTTTTTAAACCTCACCTTGCCACTTCCTTTGCTGCTGCCCCACAACCAGGCACACTGGTGAGAAGCCCAGATGTTCCCTTTCTTCATACCTGCAAGTAGTTCAAATTGCAAGGAAACCATCAATACAAGCTTGCCCTCTAACTACCATAAAAACCCCAAACCAGCCTCCTTACCTTGCTCTCTCCAGCATTTTGGATCCTGCTCTACCCTTTCTAGAAACAGTCATATGTCATAAATCTTCTCACATTCTTCTAGTGCACGTGTGGCACCATGGGTCAGGAAATCCAAACTAAATTTGGTGGCTGGGGGCCCAACCTCCGCTATACAGTATGACTGCAATAATTGAATGAAATTAAACAGCAGAATATTTGAAACAGGCACTTCTCAAAAGAATAATACACTTAAAGTTTGTAAGCAACTGATCATAAGGGAAAATATAAATTTCAAACCACAATAAGAGAACTCTACATACTCACCTGAATGGCTGAAATTTTAAAAAGACCAATAACAGCAAATGTTAAGGAGGTAAGACAACTAGAATACTCATATATTGCTGGTTTAGAGTTAAAATGCTATAACCACTTTGAGACTGCTGATAGACCTGCTAAGTCAAAAGGATCCACATAGCATAAGGAGTGGGCTGTGACTGACTTGGTACAGCTTTTTTTTTTAATTTGTTATTGTTATGTTAATCACCATACATCACATCATTAGATTTTGATGTAGTGTTCCATGATTCATTGTTTGCCTATAATACCCAGTGCTGCATGCAGAACGTGCCCTCTTTAATACCCATCACCAGGCTAGCCCCTCCCCCCACCCCCCTACCCTCTAGAACCCTCAGTTTGTTTCTCACAGTCCATCGTCTCTCATAGTTCCTCTCCCCCTCTGATTTACCCCCTTCATTCTTCCCCTCCTGCTATCTTCTTCTTTTTTTTAAACATATATTATATTATTTGTTTCAGAAGTACAGATCTGTGATTCAACAGTCTTGCACAATTCACAGCGCTCACCATAGCACATACCCTCCCAAGTGTCTATCACCCAGCCACCCCATCCCTCCCACCCCCCACCACTCCAGCAACCCTCAGTTTGTTTCCTGAGATTAAGAATTCCTCATATCAGTGAGGTCATATGATACATGTCTTTCTCTGATTGACTTATTTCACTTAGCATAACACTCTCCAGTTCCATCCACGTCATTGCATATGGCAAGATTTCGTTCCTTTTGATGGTTGCATAATATTCCATTGTATATATATATACATCACATCTTCTTTATCCATTCATTTGTCGATGGACATCTTGGCTCTTTCCACAGTTTGGCTATTGTGGACATTGCTGCTATAAACGCCGGAGTGCACGTACGCCTTCAGATCCCTACATTTGTGTCTTTGGGGTAAATACCCAGGAGTACAATTGCTGGATCATATGGTAGCTCTATTTTCAACTTTTTGAGGAACCTCCATACTGTTTTCCAGAGTGGCTGCACCAGCTTGCACTCCCACCAACAGTGTAGGAGGGGTCCCCTTTCTCCGCATCCCCGCCAACATTTGTTGTTTCCTGACAGCTTTTAGCTGTATAGCTTGTACTGCTCAGTTCACCCTTCCAGATTCCACTCTGCTCAGGGTGGTCCCAGGCAGTGCAAGCAAGTCTGTGGAGCAATTGTCTACCTTTGTCTGCCCAACATGGGGCCCCTCTAACTGGCAGTCTTTGTCTTGAGTTCCCTATTGAACTGGCAGATTATCAGATCTGCATCTCAGTTTGGTGGTTCCCTTTGCCTAATCTTGTTTCTGTCCTTCTTCTTTAACAGATGTTAGTCTCCAATAATCTTTTCCATTATAATTATCTCCACCACAGGGGTTCCAACTGTCAGATAATATTTTTGTAGGCATAGATTTACTAGGACACAAAGCACCATCTTTCCATGTTCCTCCAAGGACTTTGTGAACAAATGAAAAGACATGGGAAAGACTGATAAAGAATATTCACAACACATATATCTGATACAGAATTTGTATCCGGAATATATAAAGAGTTTCTACAATCAACAACAAAATGAGAAAAAATAAAACTTCACAAAAGAAGATATAAGAAAATTAGTAAGCACATGACAGCAGGCTTAACATCATCAGTCTTCAAAAAGCTGCAATTTACCATACGATTTCACTCACATGTGGAATTTAAGAAACAAAACAGAGGAGAATAGGGGAAGGGAAGGAAAAGTAAGATGAAAATTGAGAGGGAGACAAACCATAAGAGATGCTGAACTCAGGAAACAAACTGAGGGGAGATGGATAGGAGGAGGAGGTGACTGGGTGGTGGGCATTAAGGAGGGCACTTGAGCACTGGGTGTTGTATGCAACAGATGAATCACTATATTCTACCTCTGAAACTAATTTTAATTTAAAAAAATGCAATTTAAAACCTCAATGAGATACCACACTGCCGGCCCACTGGAATGGCTAAAATTAAAAAGCTAGAAAACAGAAAACACCAAATGTGGTGAGGATGTAGAGTAACTAGGACTCTCATACATTGCTGATGAGAGTAAAAATGTCATAGCCATTTTGAAAAATGTTTTGGCCATTTCTTACAACCTTATTTATATATCTAGCCTCTAATCCATCAATTTCACCCCAATATATTTGTGCCCCCACCAAAAAGGTACACGCATATATCCCAGATAAGACTTGAATAAGAATGTCTGTGGAAGCATTACTCATAATTAACCCAAGCTGAAAACAACACAAGTGTACATCAATAAGAGAATACATAAATTATGATATCCAGCAATTATAAAAAGTAAACCGTTGAAAAAAGCCACATAATAATGATCTCAAAACCATGTATACATTTGTCAGCATTCATCCAACTGTATGTCTAAGATCTATGCATTTTCTTATAGGCAAATTGTATTCCAGTTACTGCCACCAAACCTAAAGTAAAGCAGAAGCTAGAAAACATTATGCAAAACACAAATTAATAGAAGAAGAAGAAGAAAAAAAGAAGAAGAAACAGCAATAATTTAAGATAAAGGAGAAAAAACCCAAGAGTTTGGTGGAAGTGTGAGGAGAATATGAAGGAAGAATGACATTATAATGAATTTGAAAAGGATATTGAGAAAGAGAAATGAAAAAAAAAGTTAAGATGACAAAAGATAGATGAAAGTTTCAATACTAAGTTCTGGGAAAATGTTTTTATTTATTCTCAAGAGAGAACCATGAATACTAGGAGAAAATTAATGCCCTGCAGATAACTATTTTACCCCATCTATCCATCACAGCGTGTATATTAATCTTTGCTCCTGAGACTTTTAAAAGTCTATATTCTGACTCCTAAAGCATAAATACAAATGTTTTACTGTGTAGTTTAAACCACAGTTCTGATCGCTTCTCGGCCTTTTGGCTAAGATCAAGTGTAAACCACAGTTCTGTGAAAGTCTCCTGATACAGGTAGAAACGAATTCTAACCTTTAACCCTTGTATAGATCATAAATCTATTCAGTGGAGTCAAGCAACATCTTAAGGAGACATGTGGAATAAAAAGACACTGGTGTTTTCAGAAATTTGTTCTGCAAAAATAAAATTCTGTTAGGCAAATTACATGTGCTAAGTCAGTTGATCCTTTTGAAGTTCACAGAAGTTGGTAGATAGGAAAACTCTCCCTATTGAACACTCAGTGGTGGTGGGAAACTGCTTAAATTGGCCTTGGTGGGATTGTTTTTACCATGGGAATCAGCAAACACTAGAAATTGGGATTAATTTTTCTGTCCAGAGAGCCATTACCTAGGCTCTCAAGAGCACAGCACTGCTTTTGTTCTTGTTCCTTGTAACAATATAATTTTATCTAATTATTATGACTTCCTCATGAAATTATTCTCTCCATGAGAGCTACAACCTATATTTTACTTTATTTTTATTTTTTTATCTTCTTTTGGACTCCAGTGTTTAACAGTGAAAGTGTATGAATGAATAGTAAACTTTCCATTTTGCCAATATTGAAACAAATGGGTCGCATAATGTATCAAAGCCCACACAGCAAGTAAGTAAGCCATGAGATGAGTTTATCTTACTATAAAACTCTGCTCTGCGCATTGACCATACCACCCCTCCATGAGGGCAGTAGTCAACAAATAATTTGGGATACATACCCTTTGATGTAAGCGTTTGGAGCAAATAATATACCATGGGAATGAGTTCAAATCAACCCAGGTGATATGATACTATTTTTACCATGAAGATATGATGACCATTTTGTATACCAACCCATAGTTATAAAAAACTCTCAGACATATTATCAAGTGATATTGAAATTTTATTATATTTAAATAACATAAGAGCTAAAACTGTTCTTAGCAGCAAATCTCATCATCTCTGACAAAAAGTCCTGGCTTACTAACTATCTAACCTTGAAAAAAAAAAATGATTCAGCTTCTCTAAACTTCAGTTTTCTCTTCTTGAAATCTGTAAACATGAAATAAGAAAATTCTGTAAAATACCTAAAATGGAATGGAGTAAGTAAATTAAATAAATAATAGGAATAATAAAAATAGTAAGCCAAATTTAGTTAAGAATGCTTATTTGTTTTAAAGTAGTATGTCTGTGTAACTTGAAATAAAATGAGTTTTCATTACATTTCGTAAATTAATGGTAAGGTGAATCATCTATGTAGTTTGTCTGCTAAAGCGGGGATAAATTTGGAGAAACCTTTGTTTTACGTAGGATGATGAAAAGTGGTAACAGGCAGTTTCTAAGAAAATACCCTAATGAAAGAGGGAAATTCTGCCTGAAGCTTATGAAAAGAAAGAGGCGGAGAACAGGAACGTGCATATGTATATGTTCTTCAGTATTTTGTCTGAGATGAAATCAGCTGGACCCAAACATTCCAGCACCCTGAAAAGCGATGTGTTTGCAGTAGTTCATCAGGATGAAACAACCCTTGAGACCATCCTTTTGCACTAATTCTGTAATCGATAAGCAGCCTTCTGATGATTTATGTGGTTTGGGCAACATTTCAAAGTGGAGAAGCCTAATAATGACTTTCTCTAAAAGACTAACATTTACTATAAATTAAAGTTTTCTCGTGTTGGCTTATTCCTCAGTCTCCTGAATATAAGTAGCTGCTGACGGAGTATAGGCCACCAAGGTAGCAAATTTCTACACGTGCAAAGCAGAATGTAACATTTACTTGAAAAGTGGTCATCTGCTGAGTCCTTGCCCTAGGGCCCAGTCAGATTCCATCCTAGAAATTTCTATGTAGCCTTCTTTAAATACACAAAGACTAAAAATGTGAAGGTTTTGGAGGTACATAAACAATAACTAACCTTCTCTCCTTTGGTTCCTGCATCAAAAGCATGAGAAAAAGAGGGAAATGATCAATATTCCAAATTTACACTTGAAGAAATGGAAGGCCATCAAAATGCAATGAATTGGTCAAGGTAACACAACTAGTGGGAGTCAAATCCTTGATAATAAATTAGGCCTTTTCTCTCCTGAGTCAAACTTAAGCCCACAGCACATTTAACCTCCACTGATACCAATTAAGGAATGAAATAAAATAATGAAGTCTTCTGAGAAGTCTTATAGGAATAAATGAGTTCATGGCCACTTTTCTAATGGAATGTGATATATTCGATAGGGAAAAAGGCAAACATTCATTTTCCTGTCTTTCTTAACATACTGTTCTTATTTAAATTTTAAATTGCATCATGTATTTGTGAAACACTTAACCATTATTAAGTAGTTAATGATTATCAACTTGGTTATTTACAATCTGCAGTGCATTTGTTTGGTTACATTATATCACTTAATTAATATGATTCATTGATCCTAAAGTGAGATGTTCCAGGACTAGAAAAATAAGTGAAAAGAAAGATATTTGTTAAAAATTACACCCTAAACAGAGTATATTAAAGTAATCTTTTTGGACTAAATTAGAGATGCTAGTTATTTATTTATTGATTGATTTTTAAACATGGACAGTTATATTCTCTAGTACATACAAATGCATTTAAACAGAAGCATATAAGAACAATGAACTAGAGTCCCCGAATAAAGAATTCATTTATTTAATGTCAAATGCAGGTTTTCATTGTGTTCATTTCTTTCGCAACTTACATAATTATAGTCACAGATAATTTTTCTTTCATAACTACTTTAAAATCAATTATTTTTGTACATATACTAAATCTTCATATTTTTGGCAAAAATTATTTTCACTAATGCTTTGAACAGGCTCTGAGAAAGTGAAGTTGAGTCTTTTTCTAAGAGCACAGACTAGGAAACAACACTGCTAGTAAATCTCAATAGCTCTGCAGTAAAGATCAATGCTGATCATTGCCTAACTGGTTTCTATTTGACACTGGGACAGCCGAACTGTCTCCATGGGACTTTATGCACTTGTATATGTAAAAAAAAAAAAAATGATCTTAAAATAATCTTATAGTTATTTTATTTTATTTTATTTATTTTTATAGTACAGAGGACAATGGGGTGGGTGGAAACTAAATGGGAAGAAATCAGAGAGGGAGACAGGGCACCTGGGTGGCTCAGTTGGTTGGGCAACTGCCTTCGGGTCAGGTCATGATCCTGGAGTCCCGGGATCGAGTCCCGCATCGGGCTCCCTGCTCAGCAGGGAGTCTGCTTCTCCCTCTGACCCTCTCATGTGCTCTCTATCTCATTCTCTCTCTCAAATAAATAAATAAAATCTTTAAAAAAATAAAAATAAATAAAAAAAGAGAGGGAGACAAACCATATGAGACTTGACTCTGGGAAACAAACAGGGTGCTGGAGAGGAGGTGGTGGGGGAATGGGGTAACTGGGTGATGGGCATTAAGGAGGACACGTGATGTGATGAGCACTGGGTGTTATACTGAACTGATGAATCATTGAACATTATCTCAAAAACCAATGATGTACTAGTATACCTTGGCTAACTGAATTTAAATAAATAAAAAATATCGTATAGTTTTAAAATGTAGAGATACATATCTAAGAATTTTTGGTACAGACATCTTTTTTTTTTTATTAAACGTACACACATAGATCTGGATACAGAATCATAAAACTCCAGAGTTTTATTAATTTTAGACTGCAATTGATCTTATTACTCCCCTTACTTGTGAAATGGAGATAGAAATGGAAACCCACCTCAGAGCATTTGGGGAGGCTTTAAGCGCACTACAAGTGATGTGCCTAGCTCCACACCTTACACAATAACTCACTTGTTCATGAACCACAATGTGCCACTGTGGGAGCATGCACCAATGAAGAGAACTGAACTCCATTTTCAAAGAGCATGCAATAGAGCTGTATGACTCTTTCCCTGCATCGTTCTTTCTTTCTTTCTCTAAAAATATTTGCCAAACCTCCTGGCTCTCAGGTCAATTGCTAACAATTCCCAAATGTGCAGTCTAGCCCAGACATTGCTTTACACTGCATACCATTGTTTCTGCCTTTTCACTGGTTAGACTTATGCCTTCCTCTGCACACCCCTCAGATTCCATGAGCACCAGACAATACTCACTTTTAAACACTTAAATAAACCATTTCTTCATCTCACTGCTCCACTTCCGTCGTACCGAAGGTGTGTCATTCTTACCTATGGACAGTTATATCAACAACCATTCCGTTTTCAACAAGACAGTGATTCTAAATACGCCCATGTTCTTTGTGTTAAATTAAGTTGAACATCTGTTCTTTCCAAAAGGTCACAAATCTATTCCTTTGGCATTACGTTTTTATTTTCATAGTTATATCTTCCTCATTTCGTACCAGGATTAGTGATATAATTACCAGATAATGTATGCTCCCAGGCTTTTCCTCTATAGTCTAGTAGATGGGATCCAAATGTACTCCAGGTTTAAAAGGAAACTAACCATGTATTTAGCTGTGAAATAGAGGTAAGAAAAGTGTCCTAGGATCCAGACTGACGGCACAGGCCTTTGTCTTTGCACACTTTCAGACAACTTGGGATCTATCACTGACAGTTCTAGCTCCTCTTGGTTTCAACTTTGTGGTTGTAGTGAAGAGAGCTTCATTCTCCCAGGAGCTATCTACTACAAAAGAGAAGGACATGGGTAGCCCGTCACTTGACCACTGGGCCCAGTGGGTTGGTGCACTATAAATGTCTCAAACTGAGCCAATTACCCATCCCTCTGGACAAAGTGAAGAAGGGATGATGACCACCAGAACCAGTTAAGAGTGGAGTCAGACTTTTCCTCAAAGAAAGAGTGACGAGCCAACAAAAATACCCTATTTACTCCTGAAATCAACATTATTTTCCTCCTGGATTAATCTAACATGCTACTCTGGTTTGTAAGCAAAAGTTTCCCTATTGTGCCTACAGATTCCAGTGCAAACTCATTTGTGTTAAAAAAAAAAAAAAAAAACCTCTGGTGTCATGTTTCTTTAAAGTCTTTTCCACAGCCACTGTTTTCTGCTCCTATAGTGCACATACTCCAGGAAAACAAACAAACAAACAAACAAACTTAAAACACAGGCACACAAAACCTTAATACAACGTATTTTCTCCATGGTGACTTTGTTTGTTCTACTTCTGCTGGTTTTCTGTCTAGAATGCTTGCCACTTCTTCTTGCCATTTTGGTCACTCTGAGGAATTCCTAGTTATTTGTCAGGTTTCAAGAAAAATATTACCTTTTTTGTGTTATTTTAAGGAAAGCAATTAATATTAATTTCCTCATTATCATCTGCAAATGCTTTGTATATATCTTGATTAGAGTACTACTACTAATATTATCTGTAGAGTTAACAGGAAGCATATATATTCATGAATATACATGTAAATAGATGAACATATTTAGTACCTTAACATACTCTATTATTATGTTATACTGTATAAACACGGGATGCTATATTCATACGTATAGTTTTCCTATATATTCATATACATATTTCATAAACGAAAGATAAAAGCACGTCTAAAAGATGGATCGTAACCCCACTACGTGTGACATTGGGCAAGCTATTAACCATGTGGAGCCTCCCTTTCTTTACTTATAAACTGTGAGTGATAAGAATCCCCCTTTATCAGGTGACTGTTAGGGCAGTGAAATGGCACATCTGTCCTTCTGGCTTCCGTTCACTCGGCTTCCTAGGGTTTTCCCTGACCTCTCTGGCCATCCCTTCTCCAGTCTCCTCTACTGGCTCCACTCTCTGATTCAATCCATAAGTACTTCCAAACCTTTAGAGTTTGGCCCCCAATTTTCTTCCTTTTCTTTGTATTTTCTCACTATAAGCACTTACTTGATGTCATATTTTTAAAGACATATGATGATACATTCACATTTGTATCACTAACCATTAACTTTTCACTACACTCCCAATTTATGTGTTCAAGTGGATTTTTGATACCCACGCCAAACTCTACAAATCTAAAACAAAACTCTTGTTTGCTACGTCACCCGGGTTCCTTTTCCACTGCAGGTCACAATACCACCTTCCGTGCAGCTGCTCAAAACAAAAATCGAGTTAGTTTGATCTCTCTCTTCCTTCCACATTCAACCCATCATCAGGTTCTCTATATAACCATCCAAATGGATCCCCATCAACAAATTCTCCCTGTCTCCAACACCACCAATATACCAGAGCTTTCATCACTGCCACCAGGACTTCCAAAATCAAATCTGAACTCTTTTCATAGTTCCTCACCAGTTGTCCTTGAACCCCCCCATTACCATTAGATTGAATTTATAAAACATAAAGATGTTTTCATCAGCCTCTTGCTTAAAACCTAATAGCTTCCCATTACACTCTGAATACATCCAGTTGCTTGTGGTGAATGACGGGCACCTGCCAAATTTCCTACCTCTCTGTGCCACTAAACACCCAACCTAAATTCTTTATTTTTAATTTTTTTATTGTTATGTTAATCACCATATATTACATCATTAGTTTTTGATGTACCCCCAACCTAAATTCTTTACATGTTCAAAGAAGCAGCAGTAAAAGACAGTGTTTGAAAAACTATCTGACAGGATTTGAATCCCAGCTCTGCCACATACCAATGTGGGTAGTTTATGGGATACTTCTCTACCTCAGTTTCCTCAAATATGAGATGATGAGTAGTATGCATTAAATGTCTAGATCAATCCCTGGAACATGGCAAGTACCATAAAAATGTATGCTGTTAATAATCAACAACTAGCTCATTATCCTGCACACTAGAATGTAAACTTGATGATATTGGGGACATTTTCTTATTTGATGATATTTTCCCCAATATCTAGATCATGGTCTAGCACACGGAGGAGGTTCAATAAATATTTGTTGGTGAGTAAGCAATGCATGGGTATGCATGAAGCGCAGCATATCTTCAGTAACCCTACCAATTTGAAATTTTCAATTGTTACCACCTCTGTGCCAAGACAGAGGAGGTGGGTTACCTTGAAGGGCATATATTACGCTCCAGGATTTGTGCCAAGCGCTTTATATGGACTACCCTGAGAAATTGTCATGATAGCCGTGAAAGATAAATTATATGCCCATTTTTACAGAGGAAGAAATTTATTTTGAGTAAATTTTCAGGACTTTTATAAGGTTGTAGAATTAGTAAGTGGCAAAACCAAGACTTTAGTACTCTAAAACTATTACCCCTTTTCTCACCATGCTAAAATTTCAGTTTATTCATCTTTCTGAAGCACAATAGATACCACAGATGAAACTCATAATAAATGTGTGTGGAGAGAATTGCACACAGATGACCATAACCAATCGATGTTGTTGAAAGAAATATTTCAGAATTAAAGTTGTTAAAGTAGGTTTTTTTATACAAAATAAAATTATTTTGTGAGATTGATCATTATTCTGATCTGTGCAAATGCTAAAACTGCTTCTAGGCATTCAGAGATAAATATCAAACATATTTCTGCACTATTGAGATATAATAAGCTCCTATCAAAATTATTCTAATACTGCATTGCCCTGCTTCTACTTTCATCGTCCAATTATGGCAATTATTATTGCATATTGAAGACAATTCTATTTTAACTGATCAGGGAGTTTGTGGGCTTCTTTTATGATACCAAAATGCCTAAATCTTAGTCTTTGGAATTCATTCTCTCTGGACAAATGCATTCAATTGCCCAATGTGATTAAGCATTGTCAAAGGTACTTCAGTTCTAGTATAGTTTTCCTCTGATTATACTTATCATTACAGATCTTCTATTATGAGGCTTTAAGTATCAAAGACTTCTTTTTTACTTACTATAAGAGTTTGCAAAAAGAATAATGAGGCTGACACAAATCCCATGCAATAGACCTTTTTCGAATTTACAGATTTTTTTTTGGAAAATCCTCTTTTAAAATTAATTGTCTGTAGTGTTATTTAATCTAAAAAATCAAAATGTATCCATTTAATAGTCAATGTGACAAATAGTGGAATAACTAAAACTTAAGTGGGAGAATATCTTGTCTTTTCTGTCAGAAATTTCAGACGATATGATGACTATTTTAATGCAGGTACTGTAATTGTTGCTATATATGGCATAATTGCTCTGTTATAATAAAATAATTATTACTATTCCTGTTGATGAGAATTTTCATGCGTAGTTGGGAAAAACCTCTATATCAGAGACTTTGAAATGAAAAGCAAAGCTTATTTAAACATTGAAATTGAGCAATGAGGGGTAGAAGAGCATGAATTTGGTAATAAATGCATTTCTTAATTTAGTGCTAAGAAGAAAACTTCTCTCCCAGCTCTGCTTTAGAACATCTCTGGGTCTTGATTTCTATGTGTGGAAGCAATTCCTAATACACCGTGGTGTTTGCAAGGACTGAATGAAGAGCTTTCTACATTTTAACTGCATTCTTTGATTCTCTTTCTCCTTTTAAACTTATTCATTCCTTGATTCTCTTCCTCCTCTTTTAAATTAGTCCCCCACATGCCAAGCACAGATGTCTTTTTTCTCAGCTTTTTAGAATTTTGGTAAAACATACATAACATAAAACTTGCCATTTTAAGAGGGTTCCCCTTTCTCCACAACCTCTCCAACATTTGTTTTTTCTTGCCCTGTCAAATTTTGCCCTTCTAACTGGTGTAAGGTGGTATCTCAATGTGGTTTTGATTTGAATTTCCCTGATGGCTAATGATGATGAACATTTTTTCATGTGTCTGTTAGCCATGTGTATCTCTTCTTCAGAGAAGTGTCTGTTCATGTTGTCTGCCCATTTTTTGACTTGATTATTTGTTTTTTGGGTGTTGAGTTTGAGAAGTTCTTTATAGATCTTGGATACCAGCCCTTTATCTGTAGTGTCACTTTGGAAAACAGTGTGGAGTTACCTCAAAAAGTTAAAAATAGAGCTACTCTGTGACCCAGCAATTGCACTTCTGAGTATTTGTCCCAAAGACACAGATGTAGTGAAAAGAAGGGCCATATGCACCCCAATGTTCATAGCAGCAATGTCCGCAATAGCCAAACCGTGGAAAGAGCCGAGATGCCCTTCAACAGATGAATGGATAAAGAAGATGTGGTCCATATATACAATGGAGTATTACTCAGCCATCAGAAAGGATGAATACCCAACTTTTACATCAACATGGATGGGAATGGAGGAGACTATGCTAAGTGAAATAAGTCAAGTAGAGAAAGTCAAGTATCATATAGTTTCACTTATTTGTGGAACATCAGGAATAGCAGGGAGGACATTAGAAGAAGGAAGGGAAAAATGAAGGGGGGAATCAGAGGGAGATGAGCCATGGAGACTATGGACTCTGGGAAACAAATTGAGGGTTTTAGAGGGGAAGGGGGTGGGGGGATGTGTTAGACCGGTGATGGGTATTAAGGAGGGCACATACTGCATGGAGCACTGGGTGTTATACGAAAACAATGACTCGTGGATCACCACATCAAAAACTAATGATGTATTGTATGGTGACTAACATAACATAATAAAATTAAATTAAAAAAATAAATCTTTGAAAAAAATTGCCATTTTAACCATTTCTAAATGTATAGTTCAGCATAGTTGGTTGCATTCACAATATTGGATAACTGTCACAACTTTTATTTCTAAAACTTCTTAAAAATGTAAATCAGGATATTTCACACTATGTTTAACTCTTCAATATATTCTTAGTGCACTTAATTCAATTCAATCTCTTCCACTTGACCCACGGTGGCCTACTGTCAGGTTCCCACTTGCCTTGTGGCATGGATTGAAGTATTACTGCAGCCTGCCCCTCATTCACTGGACTCTAGCCATGCTAGCCTATCCATAGTCCTGACACTTTTCAGTTTTGACACCTGCTATCACTTCATCTGGAACACTGTTCCACCCAACTCCACATAAAACAGACCTCTTCTCAGCCTTCACATTTCAGCTTAAGTCTTGCCCCAGCAAGGAGCCCTCTAGGAGATGGACTTATCCCATGTTTTAGATAAGGAAGCTGATGCTTAGCAAGACTAAGGAATATCTTCTAAGTCCTTAAGATATATTATTAGTCCCAGGAATCTAGCAGAAGTAGATGCTACCCAGGTAGCTACATTAACATTTAATGATTTTTGTTCTACTGATGTATTTTGATAACCTTATAAAGAGATAGGTGTGTGTGTGCGTGTGTGTGCATGCGTGTCTGTGTAGACTCATCTCATTTTATTATACAAACAAGATTTATAAAATGGTCCTAATTTTATATTTGAAGCTAGATTTTAGTGGTTTTAATTTCTAAGGGAAACCCAGGTGCCTCTAAGGGCTCCTCAAGGAAGAAGAATATTGAGATTAGTTATTAGAACTGAAATAAAAAATAAGTTACTTAATTTTTATAATGGTAATGAAAAGGGAAAGTGAAGATTCTTGAAATGTGAAGCATTTAAAACAGTCCAGGGTCACCTGGGTGGCTCAGTCAGTTGAGCATGTGACTCTTGTTTTTGGCTCAGGTCATGATCTCATGGTCCTGAGTTTGAGCCCTGTGTGGGGCTCCATGCTTAGTGGGGAGTCTGCTTGTCCCTTTCCCTCTGCCTCCCCACTCTCTCTCTCTCTCAAATAAATAAATAAATATAAAAATAGCTCAGAATTCACCCAAAACAATTGCATATTTTTGTTAGAAGTTACATGGTGCTGTTCCTGAAATTTTAGAAAGGAAAGGCTACATCTCTGAAGCTAGTTGGAATGCAGAGGTAAAATGATGGAGCTTTCTCTCTTTCTCATAGATCCAAAGTCTAACACCATGATTCCTTACACTAATTTTTGAGGCCAATGCATTTCTTTTAATTCACTTTATTAGCATACTTCAAACAGGCACTGTATTAATAGAATATTGTTGGATATACTTACAGATACTTTGCCTACATTGAATAGATTCTATTCCTAATGTGTGAAAATGAAACTGGTCTCACTCATTTCCAGGCTATTCACTGCGAAGTCAGAGCAAGCACACATTCTATATTCTGAATCTGACCATATCATTTTCCAGCCTAAAATCATTCCAGGACCACCTAAGGCCCAGAAAACGAAACCTAGACTTTAGAATATGGAAGAAAATGATCTCCACTATCTTCTCCTACAAGTTCACCAATATAATCCACTGCCACTACCAACTTTCACCGTATTTTCAATCTATCTCAAATATCTTACACTTCAGAAGCACATGCTTCTTGTCTTGGTGTCTTGGAAAAGGTTGCTTCTCCTCCAGGAATGGCTTTCTTCTTTTCCCTGATAGACCTGCTGATACCTGGCACTCTTCTATACACTCTTTTTTTTAATTTTTTTTATTAACATATAATGTATTATTTGTTTCAGGGGTACAGGTCTGTGATTCATCAGTCTTACACAATTCACAGTGCTCACCATAGTACATACCCTACCCAATGTCTATCACTCAGCCACCCCATCCCTCCCACCCCCCACCACTCCAGCAACCCTCAGTTGGCTTTCTGAGATTAAGAGTCTCTTATGGTTTGTCTCCCTCTCTGGTTTCATCTTGTTTCATTTTTCCCTCCCTTCCCCTATGATCCTCTGTCTTGTTTCTCAAAATCCTCATATCAGTGAGATCATATGATACTTATCTTTCTCTGATTGACTTATTTCGCTTAGCATAATACTCTCTAGCTCTATCCATGTCATTGCAAATGGCAAGATTTCATTTTTTGATGGATGTATAATATTCCATAATATATATATATATATATCTCACATCTTCTTTATCCATTCATCTGTTGATGGACATCTAGGCTCTTTCCATAGTTTGGTTATTGTGGACATTGCTGCTATAAACATTGGGGCACATGTGCCCCTTTGGATTACTACATTTTTATCTTTGGGGTAAATACCCAGTAGTGCAATTGCTGTGTCATAGGCTAGCTCTATTTTCAACTTTTTGAGGAAATTCCATACTATTTTCCAGAGTGGCTGCACCTGCTTACATTCTCACCAACGGTGTAGGAGGGTTCCCCTTTCTCTGCATCCACGCCAACATCTGTCATTTCCTGACTTGTTAATTTTAGCCATTCTGACTGGTGTGAGGTGGTATCTCATTGAGGTTTTGATTTGGATTTCCCTGATGCCAAGTGATGGAGAACACTTTTTCATGTGTCTGTTGGCCATTTGGTTGTCTTCTTTCCAGAAATATCTGTTCATGTCTTCTGCCCATTTCTTGATTGGATTATTTGTTCTTTGGGTGTTGAGTTTGATAAGTACTGTATAGATTTTGGATACTAGCCCTTTATCTGATATGTCATTTGAAAATACCTTCTCCCATTCTATTGGTTGTCTTTTAGTTTTGTTGACTGTTTCTTTTGCTGGGCAAAAGCTTTTTATCTTGATGAAGTCCCAATAGTTCATTTTTGCCCTTGCTTCCCTTGCCTTTGGCAATGTTTCTAGGAAGAAGTTGCTGCGGCTGAGGTTGAAGAGGTTGCTGCCTATGTTCTCCTCAAGGATTTTGTTGGATTCCTGTCTCACATTGAGATCTTTCAACAATTTTGAGTCTATTTTTGTGTGTGGTATAAGAAAATGGTCCAGTTTCATTCTTCTGCATGTGGCTGTCCAATTTTCCCAACACCATTTGTTGAAGAGACTGTCTTTTTTCAACTGGACATTCTTTCCTGCTTTGTTGAAGATTAGTTGACCATAGAGTTGAGGGTCCATTTCTGGGCTCTCTATTCTGTTCCCTTGATCTATGTGTCTGTTTTTGTGCCAGCACCATACTGTCTTGATGATGACAGCTTTGTAATAGAGCTGGAAGTCCGGAATTGTGATGCCACCGGCTTTGCTTTTCTTTTTCAATATTCCTCTGGCTATTCAGGGTCTTTTCTGGTTCCATACAAATTTTAGGATTATTTGTTCCATTTCTATGAAAAAAGTGGATGGTATTCTGATAGGAATTGCATTAAATGTGTAGATTGCTCAAGGTAGCATAGACATTTTCACAATATTTGTTCTTCCAGTCCATGAACATGGAATGTTTTTCCATTTCTTTGTGTCTTCCTCAATTTATTTCATGAGTATTCTACAGTTTTCTGGGTACAGATTCTTTGCCTCTTTGGTTAGATTTATTCCTAGGTATCTCAATACATTAATAAAAGAAAGAACAAGAACCATATGATCCTCTCAATAGATGCAGAAAAATCATTTGACAAATACAGCATCCTTTCTTGATTAAAACTCTTCACAATGTAGGGATAGAGGGTACATATCTCAATATCATAAATGCCATCTATGAAAAACCCACAAGGAATATCATACTCAATGAGGAAAACCTGAGAGATTTTCCCCTAAGGTCAGGAACACATCAGGAATGCCCACTATCACCACTGCTATTCAACATAGTACTGAAGTCCTAGCCTCAGCAATCAGACAACAAAAAGAAATAAAAGGCATCCAAATCAGCAAAGAAGAAGTCAAACTCTCACTCTGCAGATGATATGATACTTTATGTGGAAAACCCAAAAGACTCCACCCCAAAACTGCTAGAACTAATAATTCCCCCTCATATATTAGCTGTGTGACCTTAGATAAATAACTTGACTTTCTCCTTAAGGTTTACTTTCATTACCCATGAATGAATGAGAAAAATAACAATACTTAGCATGTTTGGATGGTTTACTCATATAATCCAGGTAAATTTCTTAGCACTCACTGTACCTGGAAAATGAACTCCATCAATGTGGGTGTTAGCATTATTACTGATATTGTTGTTGTTCTACTCCCATATCCACCCCCCATTCCCATAAAGTTTAATATCCTGGGTCAGGAGAAACATCTAAGCAGGTAGCTGCTAGTTTCCTCTGATCTCTTGCACAGATAACTGAGGGAATGAGCCTTTATGGTGATCCAGTCCCAGGCTACTTCCAGATCACTTTGTCATCAAATGGCACAGGCAACAATGAATATTTGGCAGTTGCACGATTTAATATTGGCATGGCTTTTAACAAAAGGCAGTCGGAGATGTAAACTCTCTATGCCATACCCAGAAGCTCTTAGATGTTTAAACTCACTTTCACCATTTTATTCTAAACTCAAATTCTTCTCAAGACCTCATTCTTTTCTGTAACACAAACTTCTTTCTCCATGCCTTCTTATAATGTGGAGTTTTTGAGAATATTTGCTGTTCCTCTCCTACTATTTATTTTCATGTCCATGTGGCTCTTTGCTTAATAAGATCTTTACTATAAGGTGGAGTTCTCATACTGAGAGATTTGAGCAGTGCCTGAAATACCTGGGCATCTGTGTTCAACCTGTATCTAAATCTTCACTTTACTTAGTGATACATCCACAATATTCTTGGCTCATCTCACTTTTGCAGCCACAAGAAAGGACGATGTTTCACAACTGTGGGACTTTTTCTTTTTCAATCTGATTTTGCTTGCCATTCCATAGTGTTTTATATCAATTTATTTTTGCAACAATAGTGCTGCATAGGAAATAGCCACAAAAATCTGTATCATAACATAAAACATAATCTCTTATTGCTCAAGCATCTGGATGGTCAGATGCCTCTGATTTTGGTTCAGCTCACTCATGTGTCTGAGAATTTGTTGTCTGTTGATAAAGTCATATGGCAGATCGCATGATTACAGAAAAAAAGGGAAGAAGTTGAGCTACTAATGAGATCAATCTATCATGGCACGGATTTACCTATAAAATGTTCTCTTAATTTAACCATTTTACTCATTTTGACTGACCTATATTAATATATTTTCCTTTGACTATAGTGTGTTTTCCCTTTGAATGCACACACGTTATGCTTAATATTATATATCCACATTATTGTACCTGTTCTATTTTCCCAGTGCCCTTGTTTGAAAGGTAATCCCATAAATCAGAAATATGGTCTAGAAAAAAAGAGAGATGTTCTCTCTCCCATTATCCCATGTAATGTTTCATCCCACTCTAGAACAAGAGTTGGCAAACTGTGGCTCATGGACCAAACACTTCCTGCTACCTATAACTGTATGACCTATGAGCTAATAATAATAATAATTATATATGTATATATACACGTACATATACATAAATATATACTTAATTTTAAAGGGGTTAGAAAGGATCAAAACAAGAATAATATTTAGAGACATGACAATTATATTAAAATCAAATTTCAATGTCCATAAATAAAATGTTATTGGAACACAGCTACACACAGTTATGTATTGTCTATGACCATTTTTGCATTATAACAATAGAGTTGGGTAGTTGTCACACAGATATTATCACTCACAAAGCCTGAAATTTTACTATCTGACCCTTTACAGAAAAGAAAAAGCAGTTGCCATCTCCTGCTTTAGAGAGTTTGCTGATTGGATTTCTCCATCTTTACCGACAACTTTCTCATTTGGTTCCACCTAGAAGAGTATTTCATAACTACAAAGTCCAGTAGTTGAGCTGGTTTCAAGAGCTCAGTTACCAACATCAGAGTTTTGTCTTGCTTGTTCCATTTTTGGCTTTATCTTACCCCATGAAATTTCTTTCCATTCTTATAGGGACAAGATACCTGCCAGGAGCTCCAGGTTTATATTCAGTCCTCACAGCAACCTCATCACCATAAATGAATTTTATTTTCTTAGCATTTCAACAAAAGCACTAGCTAAGTTGATTCTTACTGGCACTAATTGGGTCAAGTGCTTATTCTCCCTCTCTCTCTCTTTTCTTTTTTAAATTCAATTAGCCAAGGTATAGTACATCATTAGTTTTTGATATAATGTTCAATGATTCATTAGTTGAGTATATCATGCACTTATTCTTCAACCAATTACAGTAATAAGGGATATACCACGACCTTATTGAACAGGCCCAGGTTACATGCATACCCCTGCACATGGGGATGGCCCATCCCATAAAAAGCAAAAGACTATGAGGAGCAAAGGGTATTTATCCAGTGCATATTGGAAGTTGCTACCAGAAAGGCACAGAATATATATAGCTTAAGAGTAAAAACCAGTTGATACTAGATCATCTGAAAGTAGAATTTTAAAATCTTAAAAGCAAAAATATAATTAAATTAATATTGCAAAATACATTTGTGCTAGAAAACAAATATGATCCTTAAATTTTCTTTGTGTCTAAAACAGAATGAGTAGTATAGTAGGAATGAGTTTATAAACAGTCTTTTTTTTTTAAGATTTTTATTTATTCATGAGAGACAGAGAGAGAGGCAGAGGGAGAAGCAGGCTCCCAAGGAGCAGGGAGCCCGATGCGGGACTCGATCCCAGGACGCTGGGATCATGACCTGAGCCGAAGGCAGACGCTTAACCATCTGAGCCACCCAGGCGCCCTTATAAACAGTCTTTAATTAAAAAAAATATAAACAGATCTTTATCAAGTTATCCTCAGATCTGGAGTTTAGAATCATGTTAATGCTTTTTTTTATCACTAAAAGTGTTCATTTTCATTAGTATTGAGTTTAATAAGAAATTATCTAGTCACCTAAAAGATGCCAGAAATTACTGAATCTCTTAGATAATCATGGAAGGACTATGACTTGGACTGTGTTTGCAAAGAGGTTACTTTCAGGGGAGAGTGACAGAAAATTCAAATATAGAATAACAAACAAAATATGTAGATGCTGCAGCTGTAGGACCAAGAAGAATAAACCTCATTTGTTCTTAGGAAAAGGGTACATTTGTCACATAGGAGGTGACACCTATCTTAAGTGCTGAGAACTTTTCTAGATGGGTCCTTCACTAATCAGTGAAAATTCATTTGGCACGAAAGAAATGGGTGTGTTTGGAAGACTGTTTTATACTGAAGCTCAGTGTGACTTTAGCTTAGAGTGTATGCAAGGAATATTCAAGGATTGAGATTGGGAAGGGTAGTGGCAAGTAATGAGGCCGGATAATTAGTCAAAACATAAAGAGCTTTTATGTCAGACTAATGAATTTGTATTTTATTTAGTGTGTCAGAAAATCAATAAAGATTTTAGGAAATTAGGTGAGTAATTTCAATGGACATTTGGGAAAATACAATTTTTAACATTAAATATAATTCTACAGAGATTGTGAACCTATCACATGTAAGAGACTGACCAAGAACAGTTTCTTGGTGTTCAGTCTCTTGACCAATAAGAATCTCTTGGTAAATCATTGTTAGGGCTTCTTAAGTAACTTTACTTCTAATATTTCAAAGGACTTTTTCAAGAATTAAGTAAAACAATATGTTTAGGTCCAAAGGATAGCTATATTATGGTCTCTTTCATGCAAAAAAATAAGAGGACTTAAGAAAATATGCATGTATTTGTCCATTTGTGTGAAAACAAACACAGGAAGGCTCAAGAGGAATCAGTAAGACTGCTTATCTCCAGAAGTGAATGGAAGCAGAGTGGGAAGGATGGGAGGATGGGACAGAGCTAGAAGGGCTGGGGGTAAAGGGTGATACTTCTCTGGATACAGTTTTTTGTATTCTAACTTTCAACCTTTTTCTATGAAATTTTTAAAAGTCTAAAATTGGCAATAATAAAGAGGGAAATCAAAGGGAATGCCAATAGAAACAAATGGATATAAAAATTGTATTACAAATAAACAGCATAACAATAATGAGAAGAGGAAAATAATTAAAGGGAATGTCAGGGCAAAATATTTTTATCATATAATCTAAGACCCCAGACCAGAAAACTCTATACAGATATTTTGTATTTGTTAATAAGTGTATTTTCATATTGATAAGTGTTAGCAATGCTAACAATACTTATGTCTTATGATGGGGCTAATCAATAATTTTGGAAATAACGAAAGCCTGATTTCTCACTGTCAGGGGAAAAAGTTACAAATATTTCAGAAAGGGAAAAGGATAGAACCTTGGTGTTTGGTTGAAATTGAAGGTATATGTATTAAATATATGTTTTTACACATACACACTGACAGATATAGAAAGATAGATGTTTATATGCATATCTATATTTCCTACCTCTGTGTACAGAAAGGAACTAGAAGCAATAATACCCCAGTACTAGTGTGCACACTCACTGCCACAGCTTGATTGCCAAGTATTTATCTAAAATAAAAGGGGGTAGGACTCCTTGGAGAAATGGCTGATTCCAGAGTTGGGGCAGAGAAAGTGCAAGATGAGCCTGGAATATCTGGTAGTATCAGAAAGGAAGGAAGTTCTCAAAACTTGATCACATTTCAAAAAGACATAAAAGGCAACTTGAAGGGGTTCTCAATGGCCAAATATGACAATAAAAACAACAACAACAATAACAACAACAGAGCAAAATAGTAATAAGTAAGATGATGCTGATGATAATGATAGTAAAGGGGTGTAACCCTAAGAAAAAATAGAACCTTTTGGGTCTATGCTGAAATCAATGAATAGTTGAATAAGAAAATACATGGAGGACAAGGGAAATCTCTTTTTTACAAGAGAATTCCAGCCAATAAATAAATTTCAAAAAAATAATGGAAATAGGGAAACACCATTGCTCAAACTTTAAAATAACAACTTTTTTCTGAAGGTAAGAATCATTAATGAATACTGAAATTAATGGACAGATATAGGATGATAAATGGGATATTTACATAATCTGTAAGTGACTTTGATGGGATGCTTATTAATTACAAAGGGGAAAATAATAACTTTACAGTGAAGAAACCTGGAAGACACTAACTTAATCAAGTGATCAAAGTTAACATCACCACTAATGGAACAAGTCAATGTCATCTGACTCTTGACAGGATTCACTAAGATGGACACATGATTTCTGTGTATTTCTATCAAAAACACATAACCTGAACCAGAAGATTAAAAAATTCTACAAAATTGAAGGAGATGTTACCCAATGTCCAGCCAATGGTCTTCAAAAGTGTCAAGGCCATGAAAGATTAAAGGAGACTAAGGAGGCATTTTAACTAAATGCAAGACCCTGTGTTGGATTCTGGATTTAAAAAAAAAGATATTAGTATAATAATTGGAAAAATGTGAATATGGTCTTAGATTAGATGATGATAATGTGTCAATGTTAGTTTCCTATTTTTCCTATGTTTTATCACTGTACAATGGCTATATGAGAAGTTAACATTTGGGGAATCTGAATGAAGGACATATGACAGGGATTATCAACCTCAGAACTATTGATATTTGGAGCCAGATACATCTTTGTTATAGGGTCTGTCCTGTGCATTGTAGGATTTTGAACAGCATTCTTGGCCTAGACCCACTAGATTATAGAAGCCAGTGCATCCCTCCCCCATCCATTGTGATAATAAAAAATGTAACCAGATATTGCCAAATAGCCTTGAGGTAGAAGACATAAAATCACCCCCCAGTCAAAAACTACTGGTATATGGGATTTCTTTGTACTGTTCTTGTAACTCTTTCACAAGACTGAAATTATCTTAAAATTAAATGTTGTAAAATGTGTGAAAATGCCTTGCACAGTGCCAGTAACATACTGAGCCCTAAATAGGTAATAATTCTTTTTAAAATCTAGTGAGCAGAACTTCATGGACCTCCATACAGTTTTGAACCCCATGTTTCAATGAGAACTTCAATGGATCTCTTCAATTAATCATAAATTTAATGAAGGACTATTTAAATGAAAAAATGACTGCATTTTGATACCTCCAACTCTAGATTTATCCTCTCAGCATCCAAATAATGTCTATCTCTGTGGCAGGTCAATCTGACTCTGCAATTTAATGCTTCTTATTCCTCCAGGCTTCTTCAGAATGCAAACCTTTTCTATTCGGGTTAATTTCACACTTAGGTTCTTAGCAAAACCTCATTATTCATTTTTTTTCAGGCATCATCTTTGCTGAATGCTAGGTGTGATGATAGGAAAATCTGTAATATTGTTTCACAGAAATAAAACACAATGTGATCTGCAGGAAAATAGAAACAGAATATGGATAAAAACAGGTCTTGTTACCCTTCAGTTTGGTATTTTGGATTCCAATTTTTGACAGCCTGACCTTGCTACTCACATCACTCACAACTGCCAGTTATTCAGTGACAAAGGAGATGGGTGGCACTATATGAACAACAGACCCATATTTAGTGATACACACTTGGTTCAGAGAGGAAAGGAAATGGGAGAAAGACAAACAGAAGAGAAAGGAATCATAAAACAGAACTACAACAGAGACTACAACTGCATCGTATAAAAGCAAATGTACCTGTTTTGTTTATTAATTTGCACATATGATTGAGATGATATGGTATTTGTCTTTCCCTGACTAATTCACTTAGCATAATACACTTTAGCTCCATCCACATAGTTAAAAAGAGAGAGGGAAGCAAACCCACAAGAGACTTAATTATAGAGAACAAACTGAGGATTGCTAGAGGGGAAGTGGGCAGGGGATGAGCTAAATGGGTGATGAGTACTGAGGAGGACACTTGTGATGAGCACTGGGTGTCATATGTAAGTGATGAATCACTAAATTCTACTTCTGAAACCAATATTACACTATATGTTAGCTAACTAGAATTTAAATAAAAATTTGAAACATTAAAAACAAAAGTGTACCTATTTAGGGGCCTCTCCTGATAAAGCATAAGACTATGGACTCTGAGAAACAAACTGAGGGTTCTAGAGGGGAGAGGGGTGGGGGGATGGGTTAGCCTGGTGATGGGTATTAAAGAGGGCACGTTCTGCGTGGAGCACTGGGTGTTATACACAAACAATGAATCATGGAACACTACATCAAAAACTAATGATGTAATGTATGGTGATTAACATAACATAATAAAAAAAGAGTAAAATACAGATTTTATTAAATTATTATTTAAAATTATTATTAAATAAACCTTTCCTTAAGTCTAGAGCAACTTTTGAACTCTTGCTTATAAACATATTTCTGTAGCAGTATACATGAAGATCACACAGCTAAATGAGGGGCAGAACTGGGATTTGAAGCAGTGTTCTGTCTACACTGACTGACATATATATATATATTTACTTTTATTGTATTTTTTAAAAATTTTATTTTTATTTTGACTTAAATAACAGAAATTTATTTTCTCGTAGTCCTAGAGCCTGGAAGTTCAAGATCAAGGTGTTGGTAGTATTGATTTCTTCTGGGGTCCATAGACATTATACTAATAAGATAATCAGACAGGAAAGATGAATACCGTATGACATCACTTACACATGAAATCTAAAGGAGCTGAATTTGCAGATGTCTTTATGGCAGAGAGTTGCAATGACTTTCAAGTTAGAGTTGATGAGTTCTAGGGTTTGGGAAACAAAAGGAATGACACAGGAATGACATGGCTAAAGAGTGCCCAAACAAAGGACATTCTCTCATGTTAATCAATTATAAGCGATGAAAAGCATTCCAAAACCAGTGTCATTTAAAATAAGCTTTTGGCTATCTACAAAATTCAAGTGCTGTCCTGGCTTCCCTCTTTGCTGTATCCAAGAGCTCAAAGGAAGCTGAATCATTGACATTCTATTTTTCTCTCTTTAAGGTCCACTTTCTTTTATGATATTTTTAGGATAATTCCATAATTTGTTTCATAACTCGCCTACATGAGGTTTCTATCAGCTCCAGGCTCATGTCCTCATAGCACTGAAACCAGTGTTCAGGGTCTCACTGTATCCAAAAATGTAAAGAAAAAAAAAAGGAAAAAAAAAAGAAAGATGGGAAGGAGAGAAGAAAAGATGCCCTAAATTTACCATTTATTGCCTCAAATAGGATAGCAAACCCATTCTTGTGATCTGTGTGATGACATAGCCATAGAAATATGCAAATGGAACCTGTTTTTAAAATTATGGCCACCCATAGAACAGTGAGGAATCTAAGCCACACAAACCACATAGGATGAAACTGAAGGAAAGGATTGCAAAGGGGAATTGGAGAGGCTGGTACCAGAAGAAAAGGGAATAGAAGCTAGACAGTGAAACCTAACAACTGTCCACCACATCCATCATCTTCAGACATCATAAGATCAAGTGCTTTAGTAAGATGGATAAACAAAAATTATATTTGGCAGCTTTGTACCTATAATGGGGTTTATGAGTCTTTGGGACAGTCATTGTTTGTTTGTTTGTTTTATACATCTTTAATGCAAAAGTAATTAGAAGGTAAATGCATACTGAGTGCAATAGAATGTCTATAAACTCTCAACTCAGGACTTCCAAGTAAATTACTAGAAGCATGGAGATTAATTGAATATTCAAACTTCTTGGTATACATCAGGTGCTTACTAGATAATAGTTTGTCTTTCTGTTCCTCCTCTTCCTTCTCTCTGTTTTCTCATCCTTTTACTTTTCATTAATCTATGTCCCTAGTTCTGCCCTTTGGGGTCACAAAGAATCAGTCTCCCTCTTTCTACATGACATTCAGCTTCACTCATATCCTCTTCTCCAACTTAAGTGTTTAAAACTCTATGGGGCTCCTGGGTGGCTCAGTTGTTAAGCATCTGCCTTCGGCTCAGGTCATGATCCCAGGGTCCTGGGATCAAGCCCCGCATCAGGCTCCCTGCTCCGAGGGAAGCCTGCTTCTCCCTCTCTCACTCCCCCTGCTTGTGTTCCCCCTCTTGCTGTCTCTTTCTGTCAAATAAATAAATGAATAAAATCTTTAAAAAAAATAAATATTTAAAACTCCTTTAGGTGTTATTTCCATGGCTAGTTTCTAGACCTTTCAAAATCCTGATTGCCTACATTTAGATGCAGACTGATTCATTAATAACATAACAGGATACAGGACTATAGATGATAATTAACTATATATACTATTCAAGTATCTTTTGTACCCAGCTATTCCTGAACTTCTAAGTCTTCAGGTTATCTCTTCTAATTCCTTGAGAATTAAGAATTGCCCTTTCTCCTTATTTTATTTCATTATTTTGTAACAGCTTTATTGAGGTATTATTGATATGCAAAGAACTGTACACATTTCATGTGTACAATTTGATAAATTTGGACATATGTATACAATAGTGATACCATCACCACAATCAAGGTAATTGACATAGTCAAGACCTCTCAGTGTGCCCTTGTGTCTTTTTAGTTGTTTTGTTTGTTTTGTTTTTGTGGTAGAAAACACTTAACATGAGATGTACCTTCTTAAATCAATTTGCAGTGCATCTTTTGATAGTTCTGCTGGTAGAGCAGACTGTAGAATTGACCCTTCTCTTTTTAAATCTCTTCTAGATTTCCCTACCATTCTTCATATCACTCCCTTGTATAAGTTCCTTGAAAATAACTGTAGTTATCTGTGAGGGAAACCTATGAAATTGATAAGGACAGCATGGTACAATGGAGAGATAACAAGATTTAAGAGCAGAATCCTTGTGTTCAGTATTAGTTCCTTCATTCACAGGGGCAACTTACTTGGGTAAATAGCTTAGCCATCCTGAGCTTCAGTTTCCTACCTACAGTGATAACAATATGAATGCTTCACAATGTAGTTGATCATGTCTGTCAGTATTATTAAACTATCAAAATATAATTGAATTTATTTTATGGATGTTCTTAACATTGTATGGGTCGGGGACCCTGATATCATTATTCTGGCATATGGAGGATTTTCTTGCCTTCTGACCAGCTATTTAGAATAGGGCCTCAAACCTATATAGGGATCAAATGTGATTCTTTCTCAAATAAGAAGTTCCCTTGAGGATAAAATAGGGAGAAGTAATTATGCTGTTTTGTAGGCAACTGTAGCATTCAGAAATGTAATGCATCAAATATGTTCAAGTGAATGAATATCCCCTTCAGTGTGACTTGAGTATAAATCAAAATTTATAATCCATATATGGCATACTGTGACCAAAGTGAATGAATAAGAGAAAGTGGTTTTAGAGAAATAAACATTTCTATATCAGAATGGCTGACCATTAATTTTTATGAAAGAATTGAGAAAAACAGAACAAGAGATACTTTTGTATGCAAATGATAATTGCTCTTCCCTAAAAATTCAATATGGCAGTGAACTCTGTGAAATTACAGTAAATTTTGTCCATAGTAGCTAATAGTACAACAATAACAAGTAAATATATTCAAGAAAGTATACTCATAGTTGCATATTATCTTACAGCAGAAAAGGCTGAAGAAAATCAGTTAATGGAATCTACGCATTACACAAATGTGAGGTGAGGTTAACTTGGTCAGAGTCAGAGAGTTGGTTAGTTCAGAGCTTCCCTCATGAGCTATCTGTAGATGATTGGTGGATTTATATTTCACACCTATCTCTCTCTCTCTTTCCTAGTTACAAACTACTTTAACTATATACTTGTAGGTTTGCCAAATTTAGCAAATAATAATCCAGAATGCTCATTCTAAATGGAATTTTAGGTAAAAAAAATAAGTAAGTGTTTAGTATAAGCTTCTTCTATGAAATATTGTGTATCTTTTTTTGTACCTGTCTCAACCTATCAATAAGCAATGTTGTGGTTGGACCAACCCTGGTGGTTCTTATTATTGTTGCAAGATGCCCTTAAGCAATAACCATCAGGAAACTCTGAAAAAATAAAGTCTTATAACTTACAGAACCTGAAAACTATGCAGCACACCTGGGGCCACTCAGCCAGGTCACAGGTAGAGAGACAGAAATAGTGCAGGGGTGTAGGTTCAGTTCATTCTTATTTGTTCTCGTTACTACAGTGCCTTCCCAATTGGATTATCTGTCCCTATTTTACCTTCTTTATTTACTCATGAAAGAGGAAGATCAAATAACAGTTCATGATCTCCTTACCTTGCTTGTTAACTTTCAGTGACCACTAATTAATGACAAAGGTGGTCCTAAAACATTCCCATTCAAAATCATTCATAGTCTGTCCCCTGCTTTCTACAGCAGGTCCAAATTTCTCAAAGCCCTTGCCCCCTACAATCTAGATCAGGGGTATTCAAGCTAGTGCCCATTGACTATTTTTGTAAATCAGGTTGAATTAAGCCTTAGCCCTATCCATTTGTCTACATATTGTCTATGCCTGTCTCTGTGGTATAACTGCAGTAGTTGCAAAAGAGATTGATGCTTCCAAAGCACGCAAAGCTTAAAATATCTATTGTGTGACTCCCTATAGAAAATGTTTGATGACCCCTGCTCTACATGGATCTAATTATTTATAATGTTTTGAACTACTGTACTCTATCTCACTGCAAGACCAATATAACAATCTCTATTCAAAATGTTCTTTTTTTTTTTTATCCACATAAACCACTACAATTCTCAAAAACCCTACTCCTCCTTTAGACTTCAAATATAAACACCTCTGCCTCCAGAAAGCCTCCTGACCTACCAAACCTGGTATTAGCCCTTCAGGTCTGGGTTCCCTTGAACATTTTCCTCTCTACACCTTTGCTCTATTTATCACAGTTGGCATTTACATAATGTTCTCTTCTAAGACCATAAGATCTGTATGTGCTTCATTCCCTCAGTACTTCGCAGAGAACTAGCATGAACAAGGTGCTCAGGTTTTTATTTTAAGATTAGTTTTAAGCAATGAAATAACAGAACCCTAAATCTAGGTGTCCACACTCCTAATCCAGAGACATTACCATTTTTCTAAGTTTCTTCATTTCTACTGTATCAATAGCTTTGTTTTAGGCTTTTGGGCATGTATCTAAAATATGTTCATTGTTGTTCCTAAACTTGAATTCAAGTTCTGAAGTTAAGATATTGCCTAATAGGTTAGAATTAGAATATGTTCTGTGTAGTTAATATTCAAGATGAAGAGCCAAAGAAAAGAGTATTTCAGGATACATTAAAAACATCAAAATCATTCAACAGAAACTATAAAGTCAAGGAAAAGATGAAACCTCTCATTGCTGCCTGAGAATTTTGCTAGGTATGGATTAATGAACTTTCTATCTTTGCCTTTTTGTTGTTACCTCTTCTATTTATTTTTGTTGCTGTTGTTTCATTTTGGTTTTTTTACCAATTCACTTGATATTATGTAGAAGGAAAGACTAGTTTGTCAGTAGACACGTTTATTAACCCTGAAAGTCAAAAAATGTCATGGAAAGACTAAAATCAAACTTCTTTGCTCCAAGTGAAGGATGGGGTACTATTATTTTCATCCCCAAGAGATGTTATCTAAAATGCATACAAGATTAATAGATATCTATATCTGTATTTATTTTTACCTACATATCTCTATATATAGATATTTAAAGTGCAAAGACAAGTGAATATATGAAGTAAACAATAATTTTACTATTAAGAGGAATTAGAGATGAGAGGTGATGGAACACACATAGCTCACACTAAAACAATATTTGTAAAGGCAATGAACATTTGTCTAATAACTTTCATAAGAACTAAACACATAAATTGTTAATAGCAGATGATCCTGGATAGTAAGACAGTAATGGGGAAGTGTAGAGAAGGGAGCATACTTTTCATCATAAGGTCTTTTATATATTTTATGTTTTTTTAATGTATTTTCTCACTAGATCTTATCTTGGGAATAACATTTGTGAGTATTTTATTTATTTGTGGACTCATATTTCAGTTATCCTTATTATACTTGAAGTCCCAGATTGTACCCTAAAGGACTGGGCATTTTCTTTCCTGTTTTATTTACATTCAGCTCAGTTTTTGTCACATGGCCTATGTTTAACAAAGAAACATTTCATGCGTGGCTCAGTCTGTTGGGCATCTGCCTTCAGCTCAGGTCATGATCTCGGGTTCCTGGGATCTAGCCCTGCATTGGGCTCTCTACTCAGTGGGGAATCTGCTTCTCCCTCTCCCTCTGTGTGCTCTCTCTCCCTCTCAAATAAATAAATAAAATATTTTTTAAAAGTTTTTAAAAAAGAAACATTTCATTCAGTTTTCCAGAGGTCTCCAGTGGGATCAAGCAACAGTTGGCCTTATATGTGTTCATTAACACACACTGTATCAAGACTCTACTCTTCCCTGATTTACATCCCCGTTCCCTACTGGTGCAACCTGTGACCACTCTCGAAGCAGTCTTGCAGTAGAAGACTTGTATCAGAATCTGTTCACAGGAAACACTACCTATGATAATTGGAGCCAAAAGTAGGATTATCAACGATGGGAACAGAATTCTGGGATTAGATTGCTAATAGCCAAATAGCAACATGGCACTGTGGTGTGTGCTAAGTTAGGTCAAAAATACTGTCAACCATAGCTGAAGGGCGATAGAACAGATATAGGTACGGGAAGATGTACTGGGTGATGGGACAACTGGAAACTTAAGGATTTGAGTTGCTAACAACTGCCACAGAGCACTGAAAGAAGAAAATACTAGTCTCAGTTTAGTCAACTATTAACCTGGGGAATACTAAAATGAAGCAAACCGCAATGGAAATGTTTTAAAATACCCTCAACTTCACCTGGAGGATAGACTTTGCTGAATATCAGGCCCAAGATCCTACTCTAAGGATTTCCAAGTTAGAATGAAGTCTGATCTTCTATAGTAAAATTAAGTCCATGATTTAAAAAAAAAAAATAGAACCCTTAAGTTGTGGGATGGGAATATAAGATATATGTATTTGAGAATCTTGAATCCTAAGATTTCCCTAAATATTCTGTGATTCAGAGTGGCTCTCTACTCTTTATAAAGAACAATCTCTCATTGTAGTAAGACTATGCAAGGGTTTTTGCACAAGGTAAATCCCAACCAATGTGATACTTACTCCTCTAAAAATCAGTTTCTCTCTCCTTATTGTTCTAAACCAATATTTAATGTCTGCATGGCCCAAAGGTGAAAGGGTGTATTCTGAAAACAGGTAGATACTAAACACAATTAGGAATCAGTAGAAACATGCCTGAGGATTGGATCTGGAGGGTCCAATAGAATATATGGCTGGATGGGAAAGACTTTACTAAAAGAGGTGCAATCTACAGTGATTTAGAATTAAATATGCCTGTAAAGATGTTCTAAGTCAATCCTAATATACTTTTGGAATTGGTCCTTGAGACTTAGAAGTAATAATGATCTATGAATAAATGAGAGCTGTCAATTTGTCCTTAATAGATAGGGATGAAAGAATTTCAAAATGGCTGAGACCAAGTGGTACACACATTTATTAGAGATAAGGTAGACAGGCAGCAAGACCTGGAAGGCAACCAGGGATCTTGGTGATGGCATTTCAAGTGGCAAGGTAGATGAACAGCCAATGAGAATAATGTTTTATTTATATATTTTTAAAAGATTAAAAAGAGACAAGAAAAAAGGCTGATGTCAACTGATCCATTAGAAAATCACTCTCCTTTACCCAGTTTCCAGATTTAAGCCAATTGTTGGACTCCAGAATCTATGATTGAAAGGAAGATCATGTGTGTTTAAGGGAGAAACTTTAAAATGCTATAGCAAGAGTATACAATAGCTATGTCTTCCTAAAGCAACATGCAGCTTTTGTAAAAGTAACTCTTCATTGAGGAAAAAAAAAATCTAGATGTTGAGGGGGCTATAGAATACAGAATCTGAAATACCACTGATAACAAAGAAATGAGTATAGTCTCCCCTTTTAGAGTGTGGATATTCGGAGGTCACAAAATAATTAGACACCTGATCCAAATATGTTCCATCTGTTTCTGAATGCATAATGATTTGGTCATTTCCCCAGCTCCAGAGAGCATAATCTATAGGGATATACTTCATAACTTGCAGAACTACCATCCTGTTCCATCACTTGTGAGTGAATAGCTATCATGCTAAATAAGCCAAGTGGAAGCTTGCAAAACTGTCCACATCCCCCATTCACAGTAATTCATAAGTAGTTGTACATCCTGGATGAAGTAAAATGATAATGCCACCCTCAAAAACTTAAATGACATAGCAATGGTTGGCTTGAAAAATGGAAAGAAAAAAGATGGATCTTGATAGGTGATGGTAATCTTTCATAAATGTAGCATATTGGTAGCCTCAGTCATAATTTCTGTGCTAGAGTTATATCTTTTCTAGAAGAAATCACCATTCCCTGCTTGCTCTTGATCTACAGCTATAGATCTGAGGAAACTGCATTTTCCAATGCCTATCAGAAGGGAGAATCATATATTATTAGCATTCACTTGGAAAGACAGCAGTACACTTCTACAGTCTTGACTCAAAACTATATTAATATCCTGCTCTGTCTCAATGTAGATTAAAGGGACCTTAATCATCTGTTCTGTTCTACCAGAGTTCAACAAACTTTTACTGTGAAGAGTCAAGTAGGAAGTATTTTAGACTTTGCAGACCATATAGTCTTTGTCATAACTTCTAAACTCTGCCATTGAACAGTCGTAAGCATTATATAAATTAATGGGTGTGGGAATCACACAGATGTCAAGATATACTACAAAGCTGTGAAAATCAAAACAATAGGGTACTGGCACAAAAATAGACAAATAAATCATTGGAACAGAATATAGAGCCCAGAAATAAACCCACACTTACATGTGTCATAAATCTATGACAAAGGAGGCAAGAATATACAATGGGGAAAAGACAGTCTCTTCAGTAAATAGTCTGGAAAAACTGGACAGTTACATGCAAAAGAATGAAACTGGATCACTTTCTTACAGCACATACAAAAATAAACTCAAAATGGATGAAAGACCTAAATGTGAGATTTGAAACCATAAAAATTCCTATAAGAGAAGATATTTGACATAGGCTATAACAATATTTTTTCTAGATATGTTTCCTAAGACAAGGGGAAAAAAGCAAAAATTTAAACTGTCAGGACTACCTCAAAATAAAAAAAAAAGTTTTTACACAGCAAAGGAAGCCATCAACAAAACAAAAAAGCAGCCTACTGAATGAAAGAAGATATTTGCCAATTTTTTAGTTCAATAAAAAATGTGTAAACAACCCTAGTAGACATTTTTCCAAAGAAGACATACAGATGGCCAACAGATACATGACGTTCAACATCACCAATCATCAGGGAAATACAAATCAAAACCACAGTGAGATATCACCTTACACCAACAGAATGTCCAGAATAAAAGACAAGAAATAACAAGCATTGTCGAGGTTGTGGAGGAAAAGGAAACTTCAGGTATTGTTGGTGGGAATGTAAATTGGTATAACTACTGTAGAAAATATGGAAGTTCCTCAAAAAATTAAGAAATAGAAATACCAAATGATCTAGTAATCCCACCACTGGGTATTTACCCACAGGAAACACAAACACTAATTTGAAAAGACATATGTACCCCTCTGCGTTTTACAGCATTATATATAATAATCAAGATATGGAAGCAACCCAAGTGTCCAGTTTCCATTGATAGATGAATGAATCGAGAAGATGTGATACACACACACACACACACACACACACACACACAAGAATATTACTTGGTCAAAGAAAAAGGAGGAGATCTTGCCATTTTTGACAATATGGATGGATCTAGAAGGTATTATGCTAAATGAAAGAAGTCAGAGTGAGAGACAAATTCTGTGTGATTTCATTTGTATGTGGAATCTAAAAAGTGAAGGGGATTTGGAGATACAGGTTTCCAGTTATGGAATAAATAAGTCATGGGGTTAAAGGGTACAATATAGGGAATATAGTCAATGGTATTGTAATAGTGTTGCATGATGACAGGTGGTAGCTGTACTTGTGGTGAGCAGAGCATGGTGTATAGATTTGTTGAACCACTATGTTATACATCTGAAATTAATGTAACATTGTGTGTCAATTATACTCAAAAAATAACAATGGATATGACCGTGTCTCAATAAGCCTTTAGGAATGAAAACAGGCGACCCTCTACATTTCACTTGGGTACTATAGTTTTTATACCTTTGCACTATACTGATAACATCATGTTAATTTGACCTGATGACCATGAAATGGCAAGCACTCTGTAAATTCTGCAAAGGCACTTATGCATCAGAAGGTAGAATATTAAACCCTATAAAGTTTCAGGGGCCTGACATATCTGCGAAGTTTTTAGAGGTCTGACAGTTTGGGTAATAATGAGACATTTCTTCCAAAATAAATTTCAGAATATTTCACTTTGTCCTTCCTATCACTAAGAAACTGGAACAGTACTTGGATGACCATTTTGGGTTTTGAAGGCTGCAAGTACCACTTTTAGCAATATAGCTCTGACTCATCGGGGTGTCAATTTTGAATATGGTTAGAACACTATAGCCTACTGCATTAAGTTCAGGAAGCAGTTCTTCTTGGGTACATTCAAGGAAGTAAAGGTATCTATATGTTACCCATGGTGTTCTACAACATGTTGATTCTTGGACAAACCTCTGAAGGCAGGCTGTGTTCTTTATACCAGAGCATTATTCACTTTTGAACAGAAATTTTTGACAAGCCACTGGATCTTAGTACAAACCCTGTAATAGAACATGAGGCATCAAGTTAGTATGCAATGGATATACTTATATGTGAATTCATATATGGTATCTTTATACCATACAATGAGTCCTTTATGAGCTCAATATTGTCAGAAAAGCATAGCATCAATCCATCATATTATGAACATAATACACTGTAAATCCAGATCCTTACATCACAGGGGTCTTCCGACTAAGGTCTCTCTTCAGCTCATACTTATGGCTCTGTTAGGAGTTGTCTATGACCAGCTAACATTAGAAGGATGACATAAGGAGGAGGAGCAAGATGGTGGAGGAGTAGGAGACCTAAATTTTGTCTGGTCCCAGGAATTCAGCTACAGAGGGATCAAACCATTCTGAACACCTATGGACTCAACAGGAGATCAAAGAAAAGAATAGCAGCAACTTTCTGAACAGAAAATGACCACTTTATGGAAGGTAGGACATGCTGAGAAGTGAATTGGAGGCGATATTCGGCAAGATAGGCGGCGGGGGAGGGGGCCTCCGTCAGCCGCTACCAGCAAGTGATAGAGAGCGGAGCACAAAACCAGAACTTTTAGAAGTCACTCTGCTGAGGGATGTCGCTCCAGTGGCTAAGCGAGGGGTGGAACCCTCGCTAGGACAGTGTGGTCTCAGGACCCTCGGGGTCACAGTAAGACCGGGGGTGACTGACTGCGGCAGACCTCCCAGGTATCGGAGCAAGGAAGCCAGCTGCAGAGACAGAGCCAAAGAGTGGGTTCTCAGCTTGGGGTTGCCATAAACCATGATCCATGGCACAGTCGGGCCACTGCTCCTCCAGCAGGGACCCAACAAGCAGCAGATTCGGGGAGACTCCCCTTCCTCCCCAGGGAGGAGCGGTGTGGGAGCACACCACAGGAATCTGCTGGGTTTGGAGACTTCACACAGGGTTGTATGCCAGAGAGAGAAAGGCTCAGTCACGGGCTGGGTGAGCATGGAGTGCGGCCAGAGACTGGGGAGATGGGAATGATTGACTGCTTTTCTCTGGGGGCGCACAGAGGAGTGGGGCCCCAAGCTTTCCTCTGGGGCAGAGATTGGGAGGCCGCCCTTTTCATTCTCATCCTCCAAATCTGTACGGAAAGCTTTCAGGGAAAAAAAGCTCCTGAGAACAAACCCGAGCAGATTACTTAGCCAGGCCTGGCAAGGGCAGGGCAATTCCGCCTCCGGCAAAGACATTTGAGAATCTCTGCAACAGGCCCCTCCCCCAGAAGTTCAGCAAGGACAGCCAGCCAAGACCAAGTTTACTGATCAATGAGAACGGCAGAACGAAAGACTAGGGGAACACTGCACATAGAATTCATGGCTTTTTTCGAATATTCTTTAGTCTTTCAAAGTTAATTTTTTAATTTTCTTTTTCTTTTTTTTTTTGAATTTTTCTTTTTCACTTTCTCAACCAACATCTTTTCCCTTTTTTAAAAAATCTTTTTTATTTTTCATTTTTAGACTCATATTCTATCCCTTCATAGTAGTTAACCTTATTTTTGGTGTATATATATATTTTTTTTCTCTCTCTTTAAAATTTTGAGATACAGTTGCTTCTAACAGACCAAAATATACCCTAAATCTCTAGTGTATGGCTTTGTTCTAGTCTCCTGCCTGATCACATTCTCTCCTGTTTTTTTAATTTTTTTTAAATCCTCTTCTTTCTTTTTTCAACCAACCTCTTATCTTATCAATTCCTTTTATAAAATCCTTTATAATTTTCATCTTTACAATCATATTCCATCCCTTCATCATATTTACCTTTATTTTTGTACACATATAAGCTTTTTTTTCTTTAAAATTTTGGGAGACACTTTCTTCTAACAAACCAAAATACACCCAAAATCTAGTGTGTGGCACTGATCTATGCACCAGCCTGATCATATTTGATCATATTCTTTTTTTTATCTTTTATCTTTTTCCTTTTCCTTTTTCTTTTTCTTCTTCTTTTCCTTTCTTTCCCTTTCTTTTCCCCTGGTTAAGGTCTCTTCTGATTTTTTTAGTGTATATTTTTATGGGGTCATTGTTACCCTATTAGCATTTTGTTCTCTCATTCATCTATTCTCCTCTGGACAAAATGACAAGACAGAAAAATCACCTCAAAAAGAAAAAGAACAAGTGGCAGTTCTGACTGCCAGGGACCTAATAAATACAGACATTAGTAAGATGTTGGAGCTGGAGCTCAGAATGACAATTTTAAAGATGATAGCTGGGCTTGAAAAAGCATGGAAGATATTAAAGAAACCCTTTCTGGAGAAATAAAAGAACTAAAATCTAACCAATTGACATCAAAGAGGCTAGTAATGAGGTGAAATAAAAAATGGAGGCTCTAACTGCTAGGATAAATGAGGTAAAAGAGTGAATTTGTGATATAGAAGACCAAATGATGGAAAATAAAGAACCTGAGAAAAAAAGAGATGAACAACTACTGGATCATGAGGGTAGAATTTGAGAGATAAGTGATACCATAGGATGAAATGATATTAGAATAATTGGGATCCCAGAAGAAGAAGAAAGAGAGAGAGGGGCAGAAGGTATATTGGAGCAAATTATAGCACAGAATGTCCTTAATTTGGAGAAGGAAACAGGCATCAAAATCCAGGAGGCACAGAGAACCCCCCTCAAAATCAATAAAAAGAGGTCAACACCCCGACATCTAATAGTAAAACTTAAGAGTCTCAGAGACAAAGAGAAAATCCTGAAAGCGGCTCGGGAGAAGAGATCTGTAACCTACAACAGTAGAAACATTAGATTGGCAACAGACCTATCCACAGAGACCTGGCAGGCCAGAAAGGACTGGCATGATATATTCAGAGCACTAAATGAGAAAAATATGCAGCCAAAAATTCTATATCCAGCTAGACTATTATTGAAAATAAAAGGAGAGATGAAAATCTCCAAGGACAAACAAAAACTAAAGGCATTTGCAAACACGAAACTAGCTCTACAAGAAATGTTGAAAGGGGTCCTCTAAGCAAAGAGAGAGCCTAGAAGCAACATAGACCAGAAAGGAACACAGACAATATAAAGTAACAGTCACCTTACAGGCGATACAATGGCACTAAATTCATATCTTTCAATGGTTACCCTGGATGTAAATGGGCTAAATGCCCCAATCAAAAGACACAGGGTATCAAATTGGAGAAAAAAACAAGACCCATTGATATGCTGCCAGCAAGAGACTCATTTTAGACCCAAAGACACCCCCAGATTGAAAGTGAAGGGGTAGAAAACCATTTACCATGCTAATGGACACCAAAAGAAAGCTGGGTGGCAATCCTTACATCAGACAAATTAGATTTTAAACCAATATAATAAGAGTTGAGGAAGGACACTGTACGCTACTTAAAGGGTCTAACAAGAAGATCTAACAATTGTAAATGTCTATGCCCTAACATGGGAGCAGCCAATTATATAAGGCAATTAATAAAAGCAAAGAAATACATCGATAACAATACAATAATAGTGGAGCATTTTAACACCCCCTTCACCGAAATGGACAGATCATCTAAGCAAAAGATCAACAAGGAAGTAAAGACTTTAAATGACACACTGGACCAAATGGCCTTCACAGATATACTCAGAATATTCCATCCCAAAGCAACAGAATACACATTCTTCTCGAGTGCCTATGGAACATTATCCAGAGTAGATCACATTCTAGGTCACAAATCAGGTCTCAACCATTACCAAGAGATTCGGATCATTCCCTGCTTATTTTCAGACCACAGTGTTTTGAAACTAGAAGTCAATCACAAGAGGAAAGTTGGAAAGAACTCAAATACATGGAGGCGAAAGAGCATCCTACTAAAGAATGAATGTGTCAACCAGGAAATTAAAGAAGAATTAAAAAAATTCATGGAAACAAATTAAAATGAAAACACTACTGTTCAAAATCTTTGGGATTCAGGAAAGGTGGTCATAAGAGGAAAGTATATAGCAATACAAGCCTTTCTCAAGAAACAAGAAAGGTCTCAAATACACAACCTAACCCTACACCTAAAGGAGCTGGAGAAAGAACAGCAAATAAAGCCTAAACCCAGCAGGAGATGAGAAATCATAAAGATCAGAGCACAAATCAATGAAATAGAAACCAAAAGAACAGTAGAACAGATCAACGAAACTAGGAGCTGGCTCTTTGAAAGAATTAACAAGATTGATAAACCCCTGGCCAGACTTATCAAAAAGAAAAGAGAAAAGACCCAAATAAATAAAATCATGAATGAAAGAGGAGAGATCACAACCAACACGAAAGAAATACAAACAATTAGAAGAATATATTATGAGCAACTCTATGCCAGCAAATTAGATAGTCTGGAAGAAATGGATGCATTCCTAGAGATGTATCAACTACCAAAACTGAACCAGGAAGAAATAGAAAACATGAACAGAACTATAACGACTAAGGAATTGAAGCAGTAATCAAAAATCTCCCAACAAACAAGAGTCCAGGGCCAAATGGCTTCCCAGGGGAATTCTACCAAACATTTAAAGAAGAATTAATACCTATTCTTCTGAAACTGTTCCAAAAATTAGAAATGGAACGAAAACTTCCAAACTCATTTTATGAGGCCAGCATTACCTTGATCCCAAAACCAGACAGAGACCCCATCAAAAAGGAGACTTACAGACCAATATCCTTGATGAACATGGATGTAAAAATTCTCACCAAAATACTAGCCAATAGGATCCAACAGTACACTAAAAGGATTATTCACCACGACCAAGTGGGATTTATCCTTGGGCTGCAAGGTTGATTCAACATCTGCAAACCAATCAATGTGATAGAATACATTAATAAAAGAAAGAACAAGAACCATATGATCCTCTGAATAGATGCAGAAAAAGCATTTGACAAAGTACAGCATCCTTTTCTGATCAAAACTCTTCAGAGTATAGGGATAGAGGGTACATACCTCAATATCCTAAAAGCCATCTATGAAAAACCCACAGCAAATATCATTCTCAATGGGGAAAAACTGAGAGTTTTCCCCCTAAGGTCAGGAACGTGGCAGGGATGTCCACTATCACCACTGCTATTCAACATAGTATTAGAAGTCCTAGCCACAGCAATCAGACAACAAAAAGAAATAAAAGGCATCCAAATCAGCAAAGAAGAAGTCAAACTCTCACTCTTTGCAGATGATATGATACTTTATGTGGAAAACCCAAAAGACTCCACCCCAAAGCTGTTAGAACTCATATAGGAATTTAGTAAAGTGGCAGGATATAAAATCAATGCACAGAAATCAGTGGCATTCCTATACACCAACAACAAGACAGAAGAAAGAGAAATTAAGGAGTCGATCCCATTTACAATTGCGCCCAAAACCATAAGATACCTAGGAATAAATCTAAACAAAGAGGCAAAGAATTTGTACTCAGAAAACTATAAAATACTCATGAAAGGAATTGAGGAAGACACGAAGAAATGGAAAATGTTCCATGCTCATGAATTGGAAGAACAAATATTGTGAAGATGTCATTGCTACCTAGAGCAATCTACACATTCAGTGCAATCCCTATCAAAATACCATCCGCTTTTTTCAAAGAAATTGAACAAATAATCCTAAAATTTGTATGGAACCAGAAAAGACCCTGAATAGCCAGAAGAATATTGAAAATGAAAAGTAAAGCTGGTGGCATCACAATTCTGGACTTCAGGCTCTATTACAAAGCTATAATCATCAAGCCAGTATGGTACCGTCACAAAAACAGACACATAGATCAATGGTACAGAATAGAGAGCCCAGAAATGGACCCTCAACTCTATGGTCAACTAATCTTCGACAAAGCAGGAAAGAATGTCCAATGGACAAAAGTCTCGTCAACAAATGGTGTTGGGAAAATTGGACAGCCACATGCAGAAGAATGAAATTGGACCATTTCCTTACACCACACACGAAAATAGACTCAAAATGGTTGAAAGACCTAAATGTGAGACAAGAGTCCCTCAAAATCCTTGAGGAGAACACAGGCAGCAACCTCTTCAACCCCAGCCGCAGCAACTTCTTCCTAGAAACATTGCCAAAGGCAAGGGAAGCAAGGGCAAAAATGAACTATTGGGACTTCATCAAGATAAAAAGCTTTTGTGCAGCAAAAGAAACAGTTAACAAAACCAAAAGACAACCGACAGAATGGGAGAAGATGTTTTCAAACGACATATCAGATAAAGAGCTAGTATCCAAAATCTATAAAGAACTTACCAAAATCTACACCCAAATAACATATGATCCAATCAAGAAATGGGCAGAAGACATGAACAGACATTTCTGCAAAGAATACATCCAAATGGCCAACAGACACATGAAAAAGTGCTCAACATTGCTCAGCATCAGGGAAATCCAAATCAAAACCTCAATGAGATACCACCTCACACCATTCAGAATGGCTAAAATTACAAGTCAGGAAACAACAGATGTTGGCGGGGGTGCGGAGAAAGGGGAACCCTCCTACACTGTTGGGAATGCAAGCTGGTGCAGCCACTCTGGAAAACAGTATGGAGCTTCCCCAAAAAGTTGAAAATAGAGCTACTGTACAACCCAGCAATTGCACTACTGGGTATTTACCCCAAAGATACAAATGTAGGGATCCGAAGGAGTATGTGCACCCCAATGTTTATAGCAGCAATGTCCACAATAGCCAAACTATGGGAAGAGCAAAGATGTCCATTGACAGATGAATGCATAAAGATGTGGTATATATATATACAATGGCCTATTATACAGCCCTAAGATGGAATAAAATCTTGCCATTTGCAATGACATGGATGGAACTGGAGGTATTATGCTGAGCAAAATAAGTGAATTAGAGAAAGACATGTATCATATGATCTCACTGATATGAGGAATTCTTAATCTCAGGAAACAAATTGAGGATTGCTGGAGTGGTGGGGGTTGGGGGATCGTGACTGGGTGATAGACATTGGGGAGGGTGTGTGTTATGGTGAGCACTGTGAATTGTGTAAGACTGTTTAATCATAGACCTGTACCTCTGAAACAAATAATACATTTTATGTTAAAAAAAAGAAGAAGATAGCAGGAAGGGAAAAATGAAGGGTGGATATCAGAGGGGAGATGAACCATGAGAAACTATGGACTCTGAGAAACAAACTGAGGGTTCTAGAGGAGAGGGGGAACGGGGGGGATGTGTTAGACCAGTGATGCGTGTTAAAGAGGGCATGTACTGAAATGAGCACTAGGTATTATACGCAAACAATGAATCATGGAACACTACATCAAAAATTAATGATGTAATGTATGGTGATTAACATAACATAATAAAAAAAACTACTGGTGTAATGTGATTAACATAACATAATAAAATAAAATAAAAAGAGGAAAAAAAGAAGGATAACATAAGACTAGTTCATAAATGAGTCAACATCATATGTTGGTGTGAGCAGAAAATAGACAATTTCTGCATACAATCCCTGTCAATAATATCCTTGAGATATAGTGGTGATAAGTCATTCTTCCCTACTTGACAGATCTTCAGCTGTGTAGCTCTTCATCAGCTTCATGGGAAAAGTGGTCCCAGGTAAGAATATACACTTAGCTACCTGGGCAATGACAAACAACTTACCCCAGAAAAGATTAGAAGTTGAGGATAATGAAATAAGAAAATTTTCAAAAAGATTCATGGGGATGGGGGCACCTGGGTGGCTCAGTCGGTTAAGCGACTGCCTTCGGCTCAGGTCATGATCCTGGAGTCCCAGAATCGAGTCCCGCATCGGGCTCCCTGCTCAGCAGGGAGTCTGCTTCTCCCTCTGACCCTCTTCCCTCTCGTGCTCTCTGTCTCCCATTCTCTCTCTCTCAAATAAATAAATAAAATCTTTAAAAAAAAAAAAGATTCATGGGGATGGACCTATGACATGGCCCAAAATGTGTAAATCATTTTGTCTCAGGTCAATGCCCACTAGAAAAGCTATCCATCTCAGCTAAACCCTTGCACAACCAGATAAACAGGATGAACTCATCCAATGGAGGGTAAATATTCTCCCTTCTTGTCCACTCTAGCACCTGTTCAGTGCACACATACAGTGAACATTCATATTGGTAGGAGGGGAGGCTACTCATGGTTCCAAAATTATGGGCTTCCTTTATGAAAGCTGTTACAAATATTGTGTGGCTGATGTCAAACCTATCATGAGCAGTTGAAAAATGAGCTCTTTTTCTGATGAAGTATAATTAGAAGATTAATTAGTCACTTAAGGACAAATCACATACAAACTTTATCATCTGCACATGGTCAGAAATTTGTCCTTACAAGAATTGACATGTTTTCTGGATATGGATTGGCCATTCTTAAAGATGTTGTTGAGACATTTACTACCTCCCTCTGTACTCATTGTTCCTGTGTATTATTGACTGGGTGGCTTCCTGCTACAGGTACCTAGGAACTTTTGCCCAAGGGCTTTATCTGGTCACTAGAACTGACATGTCTCTCACAAGGATATAGTGGAAGTACCAATGAATTAGCAGCACAGAAGCAGCATTCAACAGATCATTAACAGGAATTCGGTACTTAAAAATTTCAGCTTCCTTGTTTCTTGGGTGGGAGAATTCTGAGGTTTGCTCTTTGCAGTTTTTCAGAGGTCTTTACTAAGATGGAGGCCCACCAACACACAATGGCAACCAGTTAGCACCACTTTTACTTTCTTCCCTTCCCTACTCACTTCTCTAATTCTCTCCCATGATTTCTAGAATTACATCACAAATTAACCACTTGCATTCAAATCCTTGTCTCCATTTCTTCTTCTCAAGACTTGACTTTACTACCTTTGGATTTAGAAAGTTGTCCATAAAACCAAACTAATTGCATCTATAAAATTTATTTTAAAACATCTATTATTCATTCACTGAACAAAAAACATCAATTATTCATTTATTGGACAAAGATTTATTTTTAACCCTTTTGTGTATATATTGTCTCTGATCTTGAGCAATGCACAGACTAGTGACTTGAGAGACAATTGAACAGAAATTAGAAGTCAGTCCTCTTAAATGTCTAGAGTATTACAGGGGGACACATCAATGTAGAGAGAGGGAGGTGCAGAGTGACAAGAGAGACTACTTTGTACTTAGTTCAGAGGTCAGGGAAGATATCCCAGTGAGGCTATGAGAGATTTCTATCAGTGACTGAGAAGGTGGAGAAATTTCTTTTGGCTTTGAGGACTTACAGCAGGCAAGATAAGGAAGAACATTATATGCAAAGAGGGAAAATGTGAAAAAAATGTATGGGGACATTGTCTAGAAGAGTAAGGAGAGGCCATGTCCACTGTTTGCATTTATTTATTTGTTTAGAGACAGAGACGGGACATTGAAGGATTTATTATTGCAATACCTAATTTTCTGCCTTTGAATCATGTTCGGTCAACATTTCTATGAGAAGGTATATGAGTTTCAACGCTGAACCAATAAATACACTTTTGAACCTGTTATAATTGTTTTCGGATAATAAAAATTTCATAAAGTAGAAATGAGACACCAGAAAGATAAATGCTCCAAATGGCAGCTGCACATCGACAACTCTTCAATTTCAATGACATTTTTGATTCTAGGTTCTAAAGAACACACATTTTTGATCATTTCTGTTAAAACCAACCTTACTGCATGCTTTTTGTAAAACATTGTGTGTGTGTGTGTGTGTGTGTGTGTGTGTGTGTGTGTTGGTGGTGGTAGTGCTGGTCTTCACCTTATGTTCCTCTCTGCCTAGAAATAGAAAGTCTCCTCAATCCTTCCACCTCTCCAGGAAATGTAGGGCTAAGTTTTCCTATCTTCTTGCTACCTATCACTCACTACTACATGAAGCACAGAAGGAGGTACTGGCATGTGTGAAATCTGGGTGTTTGTTGGCTACACTACTGATCAAAGTTAAAGGTAGTGGTGTATGTTCCTGTCCTTTGTCTTCCTCTAGAAGGACCTACCCATAAGCTGAGAACATTTCCCCATCTACTCCTGCTGTGGTGTACTAAACTCCCTGCAGTCCTCTGGATGTCCATCTATAGCAGGGCTCAGTTCATGGGAGAGGTGATAAGAACTCCTCTTCCGACTTCATGTCCAGGCTTCATTTTCAAACTGATATCTAAAACATAAAGTGAATTATGGGTTTTAATGTCTTCCCAGCTCCTGTGTGTCAGTTGCTCTACAATCTGGTGGACAGGGAGGGGGAATTATTAGGTTCCTTCAAAGTTCTAGAGTTTTTATCTTCATTATGATAGTCAAAAGAACACTTTGTTATGGCATGATACACATTGTAGCATGCTAGAACTTAAAGGAATCCTAGGGAACGTGCGTGCAACCAATGTCTCAATCCATAGCTAGAAAATTCATGTCTACAAATTTTAAATGATCGTCTAAGGTCATAGGTCTACTTTGAGGAAGAACTAAGACCAGAACTTAGGTCTATTGATATTCATCTTAGGATTTTTTTCACATAATCTAACTTCCTCTCTATAAATATGCCCTTAATAAATGAATGAATTTCAAATTAAAATTACAGCAACAAAGCATAGGCCGATTTAAAGATGATAGTATGAATATATTAGATTCTAAGAGGATGGAGTAGCTTAGAACTAATTTCAAATTAGATTTTCTGTTGCTCAATGTCAGCAACACTATATCTCATACCTATAAGATTGTGCCCGTTGGTGATAAAATGAAGTAAAGTGGCTTAAAAAAAAGGAGCAAAACACGAGCCATTTCATCAAAAGACTCACAGTTTAATTGGGGGAAACAGGCATGCAAAAAAAAAAAAATACATTACTCCCCATAGGCACCTGTAACTGTAAAGCTTCAGGGCAGCATCAGGCAAACACAGTGAGTCAGCAATGGAATCTCTCTGGAGGACAATAAATGCATTACAAAGCATTGAGCTGATCTATAAAGGTTGTGAGCTATCTAAAGAAATCATTGTGGATGGAATAGAAGGAAACCAAGGAACAGGTTGGGGAGCTTTCTGGGAAAGGGGAAAGGAGAAGACTCTCATGTGCAGATGAAGGCTGGGGAAGAAAAGGAGGGAGAGTCCTGGGGCTACCCCATTAGGGTGAGAGAAGAGATCCATGTATGGTAGATCCATACAGGAGCAAGAGCAACCAAGTTTATGTCAGAAGGTGGATAAAAATTGTTCTGTAACCATCTCACCCAACTTTAAAATTTGTATTAGTTCTCCCATATCTTCTGGATGAAGCTTAGCTTCCCCAGTGGCCAGTTTTTAGTCCCATTCAATTTTCCAATGACATGGGAGGTTCTAGTCAAAAGAAAGCTTATCTTTACCCTGTATACACCCCATTGCCTCCCTCTGACACTGCTATCATAGTTTTCTAAGAATGTTACTTGTCTCTCTTCTGTTTCCCACAAGACTCAACCCAGTTGATCTCTGTCACACAGTCCAAATGGTACTATGGGTTTTTTTCTCCACTTAAGAGCACTTCTAACACGCAGCTTGTGTGTATGTCTTCAGACTCACTTCTCCCAACAGACTCTACTCCTCAAGGAAGGATCCATGTAAGTCTTAACTCTGTGTCCTCCCCAGCAGCTAACAGAGAGATTGGCAAAGACTTGTGACTCCTGAATGATGACTTGGCTTCCTCTCAGCAATAGAGTGGAGGGTCTAAATACAATTCATCAGGGAGAGGTACCCTCCTGAATGTAATGCTTAGGAAGGAAAGCATGATGTCTCTACTTATTCCCTAGAAACAGGTAAAAGGGGGAAGCATGGCAATCCATTTGGTTTTTGGTAATTGTGATATTAACAGCTAATGTTAACAATACCCTTTTCCATTCTTAAGAATTATATGATTTCATACACTTCCTCATTTGGAGTCTCACAGTGACTAGATAAATGACAGTTTTTTTTATAATTTTCCAAGATAGAAACAGCTTCTCCCAAATGGTCCAAGCTGTTTGTCCATAGGTAGAATCATTTTTTCACCAGGACTCAAACTCAGTTCCTCTGATTCCAATACACTTAAACACACTGTCTCTTCCAAAAAGACAAAGCAAACTATTTTACCAGAAATTTTCATACTCTTTTCCTGTTTTTGATCAGATGCAATAACTACTAGGTGAGCTCATAATTGTATATTATTTCCCCAGACTTTAAAAGAGGGATCTCTGAATCAAAAGGGTTAAGAGGCTTAATAGCTTACTTTAAATGAAGATCTATTCTGTATCATTTTTTTCTGAGCATTGCTTCTAAATACTATTATTATCTCCATCTTACAGATGGAAAACCTAAGGCCCAGGGAAGATAAGTAACTTGACCATAGCTTCAAAGCTAATAGATATCAGATCTGCAACTCCAATAAACTTTTCTGACTCTAAACTTATACTAATTTTATGATATCCCACTGCCTGAAAAGAAGATAAAGCACAGAAAGCAAGCAAGCAAGACAGAAATGAGAAAGGTGTGTGGAAAACATTTGTTACAAACATCAACTTCTCAAGTTTCTAAAATCTAAAGGTTCTCAATGAATGATTTCCTGGAGGTAACATATGTACCTCATAAAAATCTTTAGGACACAGGAGAACTATTTAGAACAACACTCACTAGATAGAACACTCATGACTTCCCTATTGGGAGCAAAAATGATTCTTTAGGAAATGCCAGCTAAAACATTAATGCCAACACCAAACTTCCATAGAAATTCTCCCCTGTGTAGATTCTTGTATTATTTCTATTTCATTCTTCTTCTTAAGACATCTAGGGTTATCCACAAATCTATTACCTTTCAGTAACAAACTATACTGTTATACAAATGCTTTAGTAAATGTCTTTTGGGATCACGCAATTCCTTTAGGAGATGTATGGGGAAACCCTCTGTCTACTTGATTTACAAAATGCAGATGGTTAGTAATACTTGAATTGTTATTGATGCCTCCTAACATCTTTCTCAGCACCCTTAAAGAGAGTGGCATAATTCTATAAGACAGAATATTACACTTAGGAATTGCTCTAAAAGATCATCAATCTTCTGTGCACAACTCTGAGTGCTCAGCTAGTGTTAAATAAACCATGACTAGAAATGAAATTCAAAATACTTTGAGTGATTTCTGCAAAATGCTCTCCATTTGCCAATTATGTCCTACCATATTTCATTTTATCAGTTATTCATTATTCTTGGCTAAAAATACAGTTATGACAAATAGTATATCTCAGAGGAAGTTTCATGATTTTCCAAAGAAATACGATCAATATGTTTCAGCCATGCCATCGTTTATATTTTGCACTTGGCAAAAATAATATTGTGAATGATGATGATGGTGACTTTATTTGCGGTTGCTGATGAGTTTGGCTTTTAGGAATATAAATACAACCAAAAGGAATATCAAATCCAATGGCATAGTTATCAAAAAAGGTATTTGCTAAATATAGAATGGACTTTCACCAAGAATAAAGGCAATCAGTGAAGAATTTTCTCTTTTTTATGTAATTCAGAATAAAGAAAATAAATTCAAAATCCAATCAGCAAGGAAGGGTGCCACATTCCCCACCTCCCACCTTCTAGGAACAGACTGAAAAAAAAATACCCAAATATTTAAACTTTAAATCACCTACTTGTTTTTTGAAAAGAAATACCATGACCTATGGAGAAAGTAATGAAACAGTCATATATTCTAATCTGAAGTCTTCTTGGATGCTGTGTTGCTTGAGAAAAATTACTTAACCTCTCTGACCCTCAATTTCTTAGTATTTTTAAGAAGTGCTTCAAGTATTAAATGAGATAATGACCTAAAGATATTTTTAAAAATATAAACAGCTCTTCAAATATAAAGAATAGCCTTATTATAATATATTCCTTAGAGAAAGAGGGTTTTCATCAATAAAATAAACTTAAAATTAAAAGTATGTATTATTCATGTCTATAAGCTATAAAACTATATAAACACAAATGCACTAATACAGTTTACACAGTAAAAACCTACATATGAACTAATAGATTTATGAAATTAATTAAAAGCAATTATATATCATCATATATCACCATTATAAGGAATACACTGTAACTAACAACTGCAGTTTGAGGTATTCAAGAACATCATAAAATCCATCTTCTCATCTTTTGTCCTGCTGCATTTATGTGACATTTCCAGCAGCCTTTCTGGCGTTCAAACCTACAGCCTTTGGAAGTCAAAGATTCTCTATCTCCCCCAGCTATGGCCACATGAGTCTTTAAGTGACCCTGGTCCTTTTTCTACAGAGAAGAACAAGGATGTTTTGATTCAAAGCTTGCAGAAGAAGGGCATGTGTTCTAAGGGGGTCAGTGGGGAGATGCCACAGCAAAAAGCTGGTGGAAGAGAGAACAGTCATAAATCATAGTGTTCAAATGGGGACGGTGAAGGTCTAGTCAGAGTAGAGAGGGCATTGACGTTGGCATCATTGGAGAGAATTCTGGGATGGGCATGAAGTAAGACCAGACTTGGAGGATACTGAACGTTACTCTAAGGAACCTTCACTATAATCTTAAGTAGTAAGGAAGTTGTAGAGCAAGCTAGTGAGCTCAGACTTTTGCTGAAGTCTACTCAGGCTTGAAGTGCAAGTCTTAATGTAGCAAGAAGAGATGCAAAGGGAACCCAGGAAAGCCAGAAAGGTAAGAAATCACAGAGTCCTTGACTGTCTTATTTGGCTAAGTGCTGGTTCTCCTTTCCTACATACTTTAGTGAATAATACAGCCTCCTTGCTACTGTTCCCCCATGCTAAGATTCTTACATTCAGTCACATGGACAAAAGAAGGAATATGATTTTTAGGACCTGATAAAACCATGTGTAAGTCTCAACTCTGCAAGATACTAGCTGTGCAAACCTAGAAATATACCTGTTTTTTTCTGAGCCTGTTTTATTTACTCATAAAAAAAGAGATAATCATAGCTATCCTGCAGAGCTGTGAGTATAGAGGCAAATATGAAGCTTGCATGGCACTTCATAGACACTCAGAAAATGCTGGTTATAATTTTCATTTGTTTGCCCTAATCTACTGACCTTTTTATACAGATATAGAAATAGGTCCACTAAAGGAATGTGGCTTGCCCTAGATGCCTTAGTGGGTTCAGGAAGTGGAATCCATGGTTCCATGACCACTAGGCTGAGGCCATCATCTTATTGTTCCAGTACCTCTTTCCTTTCTTCTCAGTGTGTTGCAGCATCTTGCTGATATGCAAATGCCCAAGTAAGCCACACTCTGCTCCTTCCTTTCTGCCAGCACTGTTAAGGAAACCTTCAGGCCATTTGGATTTACCCTAACCATTATCACCAGCTGTATCAGCCATGTTTATATGTGTGGAGGATTTATTTGTATGTTGCTAACGTCATACTACACATTAAATTGTATCTTGTTTCAATCACTTAACTTTGAAGCAAAGCTACATTTATACACTATCCAAAATAATTATAAGTATAATTGTAATACATACTATTTCTTCATATATATTTTCATTCTAATGTTGCCCATTTGGATTTTTATTTACTAATTAATTTTATAAATAAGAGTGATAATATAATGTTTGGGCATAAACGTTTTCATTAGGTATAAAAAAATTCCCTTCACATAGATTTCCTAAATAAGAACAGAATAATAAAATTGTCATTCACTAGGCTTTTTTTCTAGGTCTGTACTGAGCACTTCACATGCTTTGCCTGACTGTATCTATGTTCAATTTTATGAAATTATGTTATTATTCTTCTCATTTTTAACAGATTAAGAAAGTGATGCTCAGAGAGGTTGGGTATCCTCTTATACCAGTAAATGGAAGAGGAAGAATTGGGCTCAGGTCTGCCAGAAATCAGGGTCTATGAGTGCATAACATCATAAAAATGCCACCAGCATCTATGTCAAACACATGAAAATATAACCACCTCCTGAAAATGGAAAAAATAATTTGAGACTTAGCCTTGTTGTTATCAAGCTAGTCGCAAAGAGATTGCCTCCCAGGATTCCTGCTGAATTGAAGAGACCTTGGTTTGATTTTTAATAGGAAGTATCTAATAATGAGGATATACGCTTTGTGCCAAACCATGGGGTGAAGTTCTTAGATGTGAGAATTTTGCTACCTCCCTAGGCACTCATTAGGTATCTAAGGAGACCACTACATGGGTGTCACCAGCTGAGGAGAGTTCTACTGAGACTCTCTAAGTACTCTGGCGACAAAAAACAGGTTCTAAAAAATCACAAGTTACAGATGACAGAGAAAATGAACAATGCAGCCGGAACCATGTATCCAGGTGCTACTAACAAAGATAGTCGGCTTAACAGGAGACTAATAACATTTTCACTTAAAAATTCACTTTATAAATGAAAGTTATATGCAAGCACTCATATTCATCAATGAAAATGATATCTAGGCTTAAAAATACAAAATCCCTTGCCATCTAGAGAAAGAGACAGGAGTCACAGCTATAAAGCAACAATGAATGATCAAATAAGATATGGAATTAACTATGTGCCATAATAATCCATGTGCTGAACCATCAGTGAAGGCTCAACAGATGGAAAGTTTTATAGAAGGAGCAGAAATTAGTCATGGTGTTCTGCAGAATGTATGTGCAAGAAAGGTGATTTGGATTCACGTACTCTAGCCCACTCATTAGACTTGTGGCACACCAGGTGCTTCCATGGTTAGACATAACAGTAAGAAGGCAATTGCACGAACGTAGCCTATCAAAACAGCAACCAAAGTTTCAGGGATTCAGGGATGAGGGTCTGGCTCACTCCACCTAACAAGTGACCCAGGCCAGCTGAAGTGCTGAACAAGGGAGACAACGCTATAAATGAGAAGTTGAGAGATTTGAAGATTTATTTTTAAGGCAATTATAGAAAATAACACAAGACAGAAAGAACATAATGAATAATTTTACCTGTGAACAAATTGAGTAGGGGTTGGGTGTAGAAGGGCTGACATTAAAGAAGAGAAAGCCCATACATTTTAATAGGCTGGGAGGATGAGACTAGGAGGACAGAAGTAGCCAGGCCAGGATCTTAGTGGTGGAAAGATAAAGTCAAACATAAATGAGAAGCTTCATGCAAGATTAGCAATGATCATTGGTTACCCTTGTGTGTGGGCATGGGGTAACTAACATTTTTAGAAAGGAAACACATATATGAAACAATTTTCTGGGAGAGAAGAAAATACAGTTATCTAGAAAGTGTGGTTTCTTACTTAGAATAAGATGGTTGTTAGACAATGGGGTATTTAAAATAGACATCTTAGTGGATGGTCAGTCATACATGGGACAGGGTCCAGTGTAAGACTATGGGAATGGGCACCAGAAAATGGGAGCAGAAAGGGACACAGTCATTAGAGATGAAATGCCAAGAAAATGGCTGACCAGGCTATTGGATATAACATTAGAGTAGTGATGAAAACCACCAATAATGGTAACAGGAGTTAGTGGTTAAAAAAAAACCCTATAAGCTAGATGCTAAAGACATCAAAGGATAAAGGGCTACTGACTGGTGAGTGGTTGATGACAGAAATAAGGAAGAAGAGGGTAATAAAACTTAATGATAAATACTTAGGAATGAAAAATATAGATATATATATATTTTCTCCAGTGGAAGAAATAGTTTGGAAGTTGCAATGAGAACCAAGCAGAAAAGTTATTCCACTACAAGAGCTAACTAAAGCTGATAGAAAATATAAGAGCAAGTTTTCTCTGTCTCTTACAACATAACATGTATTGAGATTTCCCCACCATGGCCAATGACCAGTGATCCCATGGCCGTGACAAGCAAAACAAGAGAAAGTGTTTCTGAGGGTGATTCCAGGAAAAATCCTTTCCCTTGAAAAAAATGAGCCATTTGATTGAGGGAATGGGGATGGGACTACACTGTTTCATTTTTGCTTTCAGATGTAATGGCTGGAGCCATGATAGATGTATTGGGACCATGGACAGATTCTGCCTAGGAGAATAAGCAACACTAAAAAGATTAAAGACGGTTTAAGGAATAAGTTTCGATATATAAAGAATGAGGCTCAAATCTTGGAATAATAATAACAACAACAAAAATAAGTCTCTTAAATACCTTATTTAGCAATCTACTTCCCATTGGCTGACCTTTCTCTTCTCTTTAAGGCCTATAGATTAAGTCTGTTATCTATTAGTACTGGATACAATAAGTTGTCCAAATTTAAAAAGTAATATGTTTTTAAGTAAATATATATCTTTAGGCTAGATATTAGATTGTTAATATTTGGTTTAAACCCATTAATTAGTAGGTCTGGCTGGGGCCAAGACTCTCCATGTCTAACAAGCTCCCAGGCACAGAGAGGAAGAGCAACATGGCAGAGGAGGAGGAGACCTAAATTTTTTCTGGTCCCAGGAATTCAGCTACATAGGGATCATACCATTCTGAACACCTACAAGCTCAACAGGAGAGCGAAGAAAAGAATAGCAGCAACTCTATGAACAGAAAAGCAACCACTTTCTGGAAGGTAGGACATGTGGAGAAGTGAATTGGAGGCAATATTCGGGAAGATAGACCATGGGGGGAGGGAGCCCCCGTGGGTCAGTGTGGTCTTAGGACCCTTGGGGTCAAAGAAAGACCAGGGGTGCCTGAGTGTGGCAGAGCTCCCAGGTATTGGATGGAGAAGCCAGCTGCAAAGATGGAGGTGGAGCAGAGGAGTGGGCTTTCAGCTCAGGGTTGCCATAAACTGTGATCCGAGGCACAGTTGGACCACTACCCTTCCAGCAGGGACCCAACAAGCAGCAGATCTGGGGAGACTCCCCTTCCTCCCCCAGGAGAAGCGGCATGAGAGCGACCAGCAGGAATCTGCTGCGTTTGAGGACTCCAAACGGGGTCATGTGCCAGAGATAGAAATACTCGGTCACTAGCCAGGTGAGCATGGAGTGCGGCCAGAGACCAAGGAGACAGGATTGATTGGCTGCTTTTCTCTGGGGGCTCACTGAGGAATGGGGCCCCAAGTTCTCAGCTCCTGCAGGGTGGAGATTGGGAGGCTGCCATTTTCTTTCTCATCCTCCAAAGCTGTACAGAAAGCTTTCAGGGAACAAAACCTACCAAGAGCAAACCCAAGCAGATTACTTAGCCTGGCCCCTGGCAAGTGAGAGGCAATTCTGCCTCAGGCAAAGACATTTGAGAATCACTGCAACAGGCCCCTCCCTAAGAAAATCAACAAGAACAGCCAGCCAAGACCAAGTTTACTGATCAATGAGAACGGCAGAACTCCAGCACTAGGGGAATACAGCACATAGAATTCATGGCTCTTTTCCCATGATTCTTTAGTCTTTCAAAGTTAATTTTTTTAATTTTCCTTATTCTTTTTTTTATTATGTTTTGTTAATCACCATACATTACATCATTAGTTTTTGATGTAGTGCTCCATGATTCATTGTTTGTGTGTTTTTTTGGGGGGGGGAATTTTTTTTTTCCCCTTTTCAACCAACATCTTATCAATTTTTAAAATATCTTATTTTTCATTTTTAGTCATATTCTATCCCTTCATTGTAGTTAACCTTATTTTCTGTATATATATATATATATATATATATATATATATATATATATAAGTTGTTCTCTCTTTAAAATTTTGGGATACACTTTCTTCTAACAGACCAAAATATACCCTAAATCTCTAGTGTATGGCTTTGTTCTAGTCTCCTGTCTGATCGCATTATCTACCCCCCTTTTTTTTTTTAATTTATCTTCTTTATTTTTTCAACCAACTTCTTATCTTATCAATCCCTTTTATAAAATCTTTTATAATTTTCATCTTTATGGTCATATTCCATCCCTTAATCATATTTACCCTTATTTTTGTACATATATAAGTTTTTCTTTCTTTAAAATTTTGGGAGGCACTTTCTTCTAACAGACCAAAATACGCCCAAAATCTAGTGTGGCATTGATCTATTCACCAGCCTGATCATATTTGATCATATTCTTTTTTTTCTTTCTTTCTTTTTTTCCCTTTCTTTCCCCCCTGGTTTTGAGTCTCTTCTGATTTGTTTAGTGTATATTTTTTCTGGAGTCATTGTTACCCTGTTAGCATTTTGTTCTCTCATTCATCTATTCTCCTCTGACAAAATGACAAGATGGAAAAACCTCAAAAAAAAAAAAAAGAACAAGAGGCAGTACCGACTGCCAGGGACCTAATCAATATGAACATTAGTAAGATGTCAGAACTAGAGTTCAGAATGAGATAATAAAGATACTAGCTGGGCTTGAAAAAAGTATAGAAGATACTAGAGAATCCCTTTCTGGAGAAATAAAGAACTAAAATTTAACCAAGTCAAAATCAAAAATGCTATTAATGGGATGCAATAAAAAATGGAGGCTCTAACTGCTAGGATAAATTAGGCAGAAGAGAGAATTAGTGATATAGAAGACCAAATGATGGAGAATAAAGAAGCTAAGAAAAAGAGAGATGAACAACTACTGGATCATGAGGGTAGAATTTGAGAGATAAGTGATACCATAAAGCAAAACAGCATTAGAATAATTGGGATCCTAAAAAAAGAAAAAAGAGAGAGGGGGCAGAAGGTGTATTGGAGCAAATTATAGCAGAGAACTTCCCTAATTTGGGGAAGGAAACAGGCATCAAGATCCAGGAGGCACAGAGACCCCCCTCAAAATCAATAAAAATAGGTCAACACCCCAACATCTAATAGTAAAACAAGTCTCAGAGACAAAGAAAATCCTGAAAGCAGTGTGGGACAAGAGGTCTGTAACATACAATCGTAGAAACATTAGATTGGCAGGAGAACTATCCACAGAGACCTAGTGGGCCAGAAAGGACTGGCATATATATATTCAGAGCACTAAACGAGAAAAATAAGCAGCCAAGAATACTATATCCAGCTAGGCTGTCACTGAAAATAGAAGGAGAGATAAAAAGCTTCCAGGACAAACATAAACTAGAAGAATTTGCAAACACCAAACTAGCCCAACAAGAAATATTGAAAGGGATCCTCTAAGCAAAGAGAGAGCCTAAAAGCACATAGACCAGAAAGGAACACAGACAATATACAGTAACAGTCACCTTATAGGCAATACAATGGCACTAAATTCATATTTTTCCATAGTTCCCCTGAATGTAAATGGGCTAAATGCCCCAATCAAAAGACACAGGGTGTCAGATTGGAGAAAAAAACAGGACCCGTCAATATGCTGCCATCAAGAGACTCATTTTAGACCCAAAGACACCCCCAGATTGAAATGAGGAAGTGGAAAACCACTTACCATGCTAATGGACATCAAAAGAAAGGTGGGGTGACAATCCTTATATCAGACAAATTAGATTTTAAACCAAAGACTATAATAAGAGATGAGGAAGGACACTATATCATACTTAAAGGGTCTATCCAACAAGAAGATCTAACAATTATAAATATCTATGCCCCTAACATGGGAGCAGGTAATTATATAGGCCAATTAATAACAAAAGCAAAGAAACACATTGACAACAGTACAATAATAGGAGAGGACTTTAACACCCCCCTCACCGAAATGGACAGATCATCTAAGCAAAAGAGCAACAAGGAAATAAAGATTTTAAATGACACACTGGACCAAATGGACTTCACAGATATATTCCAAACATTTCATCCTGAAGCAACAGAATACACATTCTTCTCTAGTGCCCATGGAACAGTCTACGGAATAGATCACATCCTAGGTCACATCCAACTGGTCTCAACTGGTACCAAGAGATTGGGATCATCCCCCGCTTATTTTCAGACCACAGTGCTTTGAAACTAGAACTTAATTACAAGAGGAAAGTTGGAAAGAACTCAAACACAAGGAGGCTAAAGAACATCTTACTAAAGAATGAATGGGTCAACCAGGAAATTAAAGAAGAATTTTAAAAAATCACGGAAACAAATGAAAATGAAAACACTACTGTTGAAAATCTTTGAGATGCAGCAAATGTAGTTCTAATAGGAAAGTATATAGCAATACAAGATTTATCAAGAAACAAGAAAGCCCTCAAATACACAACCTAACCCTACACCTAAAGGAGCTGGAGAAAGAACAGCAAATAAAGCCTAAACCCAGCAGGAGAAGAGAAATCATAAAGATCAGAGCAGAAATCAATGAAATAGAAACCAAAAAAACAGTAGAACAGATCAACGAAACTAGGAGCTGGTTCTTTGAAAGAACTAATAAGATTGATAAACCCCTGGCCATCAAAAAGAAAAGAGAAAGGACCCAAATAAATAAAATCATGAATGAAAGATCACAACCAACACCAAATAAATACAAACAAATATCAGAACATATTATGAGTAAATATATGCCAGCAAATTAGATAATCTGGAAGAAACGGACGCATTCCTAATGATGTATAAACTACCAAAACTGAACCAGGAAGAAATAGAAAACATGAACAGACCCATAACCACTAAGGCAATTGAAGCAACAATCAAAAATCTCCCAACAAACAAAAGCCCAGGGCCAGATGGCTTCCCAGGGGAATTCTACCAAACATTTAAAGAAGAATTAATACCTATTCTTCTGAAACTGTCCCAAAAAATAGAAATGGAATGAAAACTTCCAAACTCATTTTATGAGGCCAGCATTACCTTGATCCCCAAAACAGACAAAGACACCATCAAAAAGGAGAATTACAGACCAATATCCCTGATGAACATGGGTGCAAAAATTCTCACCAAAATGCTAGCCAATAGGATCCAACAGTACATTAAAAGGATTATTCACCCCGACCAAGTGGGATTTATTCCTGGGCTGCAAGTTTGGTTCAACATCCACAAATCAATCAATATGATACAATACATTAATAAAAGAAAGAACAAGAACCATATGATCCTCTCAATCGATGCAGAAAAAGCATTTGACAAAGTACAGCAACCTTTCCTGATCAAAACTCTTCAAAGTATAGGGATAGAGGGTACATACCTCAATATCCTAAAAGCCATCTATGAAAAACCCACAGCGAATATCATTCTCAATGTGGAAAAACAGAGCTTTTCTCCTAAAGTCAGGAACAAGGCAAGGATGTCCAATCACACCACTGTTATTCAACATAGTATTAGAAGTCCTAGCCACAGCAATCAGACAACCAAAAGAAACAAAGGCAACTGAATCGGCAAAGAAGAAGTCAAACTCTCACTCTTTGCAGACGATCTGATACTTTATTTGGAAAACCCAAAAGACTCCGCCCCAAAACTCGTAGAGCTCATACAGGAATTCAGTAAAGTGGCAGAATATAAAATCAATGCACAGAAATCAGTTGCATTTCTATACACCAACAACAAGCAGAAGAAAGAGAAATTAAGGAGTCTATCCCATTTACAATTGCACTCAAAACCATAAGATACCTAGGAATAAATCTAACCAAAGAGGTAAAGAATCTGTACTCAGAAAACTGTAGAATACTCATGACAGAAATTGAGGAAGACACAAAGAAATGGAAAAATGTTCCATGCTCATGGACTGGAAGAACAAATATTGTGAAAATGTCCATGCTACCTAGAGCAATCTACACATTTAAAGCAATCCCTATGAAAATTCCATCCACCTTTTTCACAGAGCTGGAACAAATAATCTGTAACATTTGTTACAAAATTTGTATGGAACCAGAAAATACCCCAAATAGCCAAAGGAATTTGAAAAAGTAAACCAAAATTGGTAGCATAGCAACTCTGGACTTCAGGCTGTATTACAAAGCTGTAATCGTCAAGACAGAATGGTACTGGCACAAAAACAGACACATAGATCATTGGAACCAAAGAGAGTGCCCAGAAATGGACCCTCAACTCAATGTTCAACTAATCTTCAACAAATCAGAAAAGAATGTCCAATGGAAAAAAGACAGTCTCTTCAACAAAGGGTGTTGGGAAAATTGGACAGCCACATGTGGAAAAATGAAACTGAACCATTTCCTTACACCACACACAAAAATAGACTCAAAATGGTTGAAAGACCTCAATGTGAGACAGGAATTCATCAAAATCCTAGAGGAGAACAAAGGCAACAACCTCTTCGACCTCAGCTGCAACAACTTCTTCCTAGAAACATCGTCAAAGGCAAGGGAAGCAAGGGCAAAAACGAACTATTGGAACTTCAACAAGATAAAAAGCTTTTGCACAGCAAAAGAAACCGTCAACAAAACCAAAAGACAACCGACAGAATGGGAGAAGATATTTGCAAATGGCATAGCTAATAAAGGGCTAGTATCCAAAATCTATAAAGAACTTACAAAACTCAACACCCAAAGAACAAATGATCCAATCAAGAAATGGGCAGAAGATATGAACAGACATTTTTCCAAAGAAGACATCCAAATGGCCAACAGTCACATGAAAAAGTGCTCCACATTGCTCAGCATCAGGGAAATCCAAATTAAAACCTCAATGAGATACCACCTCACACCAGCCAGAATTGCTAAAATTAACAAGTCAGGAAACAACAGATGTTGGTGGGGATGTGGAGAAAGGGGAACCTTCCTACACTGTTGGTGGGAATGCAAGCAGGAGCAGCCACTCTGGAAAACATTACAAAGGTTCCTCAAAAAGTTGAAAATAGAGCTAGCCTACGACCCAGCAATTGCACTACTGGGTATTTACCTCAAAGATACAAATGTAGTGATCTGAAGGGGTACGTGCACCCCGATGTTTATAGCAGGAATGTCCACAATAGCCAAACTATGGAAAGAGTCAAGATGTCCATCAATAGATAAATGGATAAAGAAGAAGTGGTATATATATACAATGGAATATTATGCAGCCATCACAAAATGAAATCTTGCCGTTTGCGATGACGTGGATGGAACTAGAGGGTATTATGCTAAGCGAAATAAGTCAATCAGAGAAAGACATGTATCATATGACCTCACTGATATGAGGAATTCTTAATCTCAGGAAACAAACTGAGGGTTGCTGGAGTGGTGGGGGGTGGGAGGGATGGGGTGGCTGGGTGATAGACATTGGGGAGGGTATGTGCTATGGTGAGCACTGTGAAGTGTGCAAGACTGTTGAATCACAGATCTGTACCTCTGAAAACAAATAATATATGTTTAAAAAATAATAAAGAAGAAAATAGTAGGAAGGGAAAAATTAAGGGGGGGAATCGGAGGGGGAGATGAACCATGAGAGCATATGGACTCTGGGAAACAAACTGAGGGTTCTAGAGGGGAGGGGATGGGGAGATGGGTTAGCCCAGGGATGGGTATTAAGGAGGGCACGTACTGAATGGAGCACTGGGTGTTATATGCAATGAATCATGGAACACTACATCTCCCGACCCTTTGGCCAGCACTCCCTGCACAAAATAAAACAAAACAAAACAAAACAAAAACAAAAACAAACAAAAAAACTAATGATAAAATGGTGACTAACATAACAAAATTAAATTAAATTAAAAAAATAAATAAAACCCATTAATTTATGGCAGAGCGAGCTGAGGAACAAAACGGCATTTTCAAGCATATACATTTGTTATGACCAAAACATAAACAAAACCACCCAGAATAATAATAAGTCTTCCTGATGTATAGATAGCACTTTCTAGTCCCAGAGCACTTGTTCTTAAATCATTTCCTTTAAACTAGAAACAAGTCTTCTATCTCCCTATCTAGTGTTCCTTCCACTACTGCCTTCCCTTTTTAAATCTCAACATCTCAGGAGATAGGAAGATTGATAGAACATGCAAATTTTTGTTTTCCTTCTGTTTGACTACAAGCCATTTTTTTTTTAGAAACAGGTGGGAAGAAACTAAGTGTAAAGAATAACAGTGCTTTCAGTCTGTGAAACCACTGAGGACTATGAATCTGTTTCTAAAAGATGATGAAGGATGGAGAAGTGACATAAAGAGCAGGGGCTTGGCCTAGAGTCTCATCTGTTGCCTTGTAGACCGGGAACACATCCTCTCTGGATTTAGGGTGACAGCTGATATGCCAGATCAAATTTACATTGACAGTGGCTGCAGAGTAGTTCAAAAAAAAAAAAAAAAAAGAAGAAGGGAAAAGGGAGAAAGAAAATTTTTTTCATTGAATTCTGCTGCATAAGGCAATATACTAAATTATTATAGCTATAAATATAGGTAAAGATACATATATGTATATATACAGAGAGAGAGATAATAATTGCATATATAATTTCTGTTAATATCATCCCTATTATATCTTAAATTCCACATCATTATTATTGGTCATTACCTCCATGGACCCAGCTGACCTCCTGGTCCAAAAAAGATACTTCTTGAAACAATGAGTGACATTCAAATTTGGAAAGTGATTTAAAGTCCATCTAAACCACATAGTTCACAGATGAAAATTTAAGAGCTGATATAGTTCCATTAGTGCCAAGTTACATAAATAGTGTCAGAGTCAGGTTTAGACTCATACCGAGTTTAGAGAATAAGTTAAAAATCTAAATCTTTATTCAGTTTGCTCATATTTACTAAGGTTCTTCTGTACTCAAATGGGTCATCTAAAAGTGGCCACGTTAAAAAAAAAAAAATAGTACAGAATGTAAGAGACTCGGGAGTCAAGAAAAAGAAATTGAGAGTTGGGAATAAAGTCATAAAGTTTTCATGAAAAAGTGGCTACTAATGTTGGTTTCTTGGAAGGTTTCAGGTAGGCAGAGAGACTGGAAGGTCTTCCTGCATGTAGGATATTATATAGGCAAATGAACACCAGTTTAGGTGGAAGAGGGTGTATTTCCCAAAGATCTGTTGCATACCTCATTCCCCCTTTCCCGTATCCTCATCTGCCCTCTGAATTTCCACCATATAAAATTAAAGATATTCTTGGGTATGTTGGTTCAAACTTCCTCGGAGTTCCCTGGGTGTTATCTGAAACCAGCTCCCAGGCAGGCAGGGCAGGGAAATATGGAAGGAGGAGGCAGCCACTCTAGGTTGGTAGGTGGCAGATACAAGAAGCAATGGGTTAAAACACAGGGCTTGTCTTGGGCAGCCTCAAGTAAAGTAGATCTTTGCACCTGCCCACCAAATGTTAAAACTTCATACAGAGGCCTTAACTGGAATCAATCACATATCCCGTGCAAGTAGTCTGAGCACCACTGTATCCTTGGGCAGCTTCTGGGAACAGGGAAGGCAAGCAAAACCCACATTCAAAGGAGAGGGGAGGAATGAAGAGTCTCTGATTGCTAGGGTCCAGCTCACTGGACCAACTTAGGATTTCCCCCATTGATGCCTCTTTCCCACAGCTAGGTAACTTACTTAAGCAGTGTATATGAGTCACCCTCTAGCCATGTTGACATATAAAATTGACCATCACAACAACTCTAATTTAATGAAGATTTTTGATCCTTTAATAAGTATAATTTTTTTTGCTTTCATTATATAATGTTCTAAGAGCTCTCAATATATTATCTTGATGAATACACAGCAAGTTTTGCTGTTCCCACTTGCTAAAGAGAATACTGGACTGACTAATAACCCTCAGATTGTGCTCAAATTCCACTGTTGCTAAGTGTGAGTTGGACCCCTTAGCCAGGTCCTCAAGCTCTGATCCACCTTTCTTCACGCAAAGCAGTGCCTGTGTGTGGTAGCTCTCCATTTCTAATGAAGGGTGCTGTTCTAACCTGTCCTTATCAGGATAGAGTCCACAGTTTGAGGTAGTAAAGTTAAAATACAAGAAGACTCTGGATCAATGAGTCAGAATTTCAATGAGTAGGAAATCATGTGGGCAAGAAATTAACTTATTTTGTTCAGTCACTGACTTTTAGAGATTGTTGATTAGCAGAGCATAACGTAGACTGTGTTAACTAATTAACTTTATTAACAGTCTTAGGAAGTTGATGTAAGAATTTTATTGGATAAAAGATGTGGAAATTTTGGAAGAAGGCTAAACATTATTGTGTCTTTAATCCTGCAGCTGTGTTTCAGTGAAATCGCTGGCAGTTATAAACAAGACTGCGCATCAGGGCTAACTTTACTCACTGGGTATTATTTATTTCTATGAGAACTTTACCGACTGAATATGTTACGTTTCTGTTTCAACTTTAATTTGGCAGAAAACTCAAGCTCTCACACCAGAGAAACACAGCTGGAATGGAATTTTTAGGCAGTAAATTATGATTTTTAAGACTTTATTTGGGGGCACCTGGGTGGCTCAGTTGGTTAAGCGACTGCCTTCGGCTCAGGTCATATTCCTGGAGTCCCGGGATCGAGTCCCGCATCGGGCTCCCTGCTCAGCAGGGAGTCTGCTTCTCCTTCTGACCCTCCCTCTCTCATTTGCTCTCTCTCTCAAATAAATAAATAAAATCTTAAAAAATAAAACACAACTTATAAAAAAAAAAGACTTTATTTGGTCTCTTGTATTTTATTGCCCAGCTCAGGGTCAGACACTTGATAGTTATCAATGTATTTTTATTTCTAAGATGCTAAACTATTCTGGGCGCATCTTCTAAACAATATACGAGGACTAGTTATAACTATCAGTGTGCTCTGTACTGCATGTAGCAGGCTTCAGTTACAAATTTTTCCATTCAAGTCAGAAAGTTATTGTGAAAAAGAGGTTTTTAGGAAATGCTGCCTGTATTCAGTGGGACTATTTGAACTAGTGATGTATATTCAGATGATGTGGAGGGTCTTCCAGAAGTACTCAGCTTCTCTGAAGCTGGAAAGGTCTGTTTCCTATACCTACCATTTCAGAAGATATTTTGTTCAGAGCACAGGGATATCACAAAACTCAAACCAGACCAAAATAGAGACGATACTTTAAGAACTATTATGTAACTCTTATTAACAGAGAGATGATCTTGGCATGTAACATCAAAGTTATTGTATTTTATGCCTGGATAGTCTTTGTAACTTACTTAATAATCACAATAATGACTCAAAACTTCACTTACTGAGATTCTACTATAATTCAGACAATGTTCAGGGACAGTTACATATATTGCTTAAATTTTCACAAAAACCGTATGAGGTAAGTGAATATTTTTATTCTTATTTTACATAGACAAGGAAATTGAGTTTCCCAATAGCTGTGTGACTTGCTTAATGTTTCCTAACTACTAAGGCTTTGAACTAGGAACATACATTGTCAGTTTTCCATATTCTATAAAAAGTCAGAGTCCAAAATTTATATGAGATCTCTCAATTTCTAACTTTCAGCAGCTAATACAAAACAAATGTATAAAGTGTATATGCGGGCCCGGTTTTTCCCATAGGCTGCCAGATTGTGGTCTTTGTTTTACGTGGTAGGAATAGGTGGCTAGTACACAATGGGACTCTAGGGGTGGGTGGAAGATTTTCGTACTCTGCCCCCACCCTCTTGTTCACTGAGGATTCTAACCCCATCGATATTGTATAACTCCTTACTCAACCCAGAAAGTCTGAAAGTTTCAAAATGCCTATCAATTTGGCAGGAACCCTTCTACCCAGCGCCCCCCCACACACACATAAAAATATTAGAGGGTAATTAAGGTATAAATGATTACTCCATGCTCAGGGCACAAAGAAGGGACCAGTGAGTGTTTATACCTGTGAAGAAAGCTCACAGAAGTGTTGGATAACCAATAAGTGGAATGGTCAACAACACTCTAGCCTCTTCTCATTTATGCCTCTAAGTAACCCTTGGCATCATGTAGTAAAGCTAGGGAATATTTTTCTTTAGCTTGTATCCATCTGTTGTCTGAGTCAAGACTTACAATTTTCTCCCCCAGTAACACTTGGGATTTCATTTGGGACCTAAGAGTTTGTTGGCATTTAAAAGGGGCAAAGTAAAAAATCTGACTTTTATCCCTGTGTGTTCAGACCAATGAAGATACAGAGAGTAAAGTCATTTGAATGAAAATCAAAATATTGGTTTTACTGCTAATACATACAAATTTGAGTTCATAATTTAGGTCTACATCTAAAATAGACTTAAGAATAATTTGTTCCTGGACTGTAACATGGTGCCACTCAATCCCAGCTTCATATTCATGTGAGGAGCTTCTAAAATGCTGATGCTCATGTCCCACCCAACAGATTCTGATTTAATTGGTGAGGCCTGGGCTTCAGTTTACTTTTTAAAAGCCCCTCATATGATTTCATTATAAAGCCGGATGGAGAAAGGGGTGCTGGCTGAAAGCAGTGTTTCTCAAAAACTTTCATGTGTAGTACCTCCCCTGAGGACCTTTTATGAATACAGATTCTGATTCAGTGGTCCCGGGGTAGGGTCAGAGCATCTACATTTCTAACAAGCTCCCAACTGATGCTAAGGTGGCTGGTCCTGGGATGAAAATTGAATGGCAAGGTCCAAACCACTGAGATGCTCTGCCTTAGGGAAAGAATGACTAGAAGACCATATCCTGGCCAGCTGCTGCAGGGGAATTTGCTGCCCCCTAACTGGGGCCAGAATGATACAGACCTCCATACCTGTTCTCATAGAGAACTCAACCCTCATCCCTGTATGCTTTTGATGTGGAGCCAGAAGCAGCATGTAATGACCCTGTTCTCTGAGCAGAAAGGTCCATGAGGGGCTAGAAAGGCTGGAGCTCCAGAGAAGTAACAGCAATGTCTCCCTATTGAACCTATTCTCTAAATCACTGCTTTGGGATAGACGAGTGAGGAAGCAAGGGGAAGCACAGGAGCTACACTGCCAATGCTTTCAAGAGGTGTGGCCCAGGAAAGAGTGTGGGGAGGTGAGAAGAACATCTCCTCTTCACCTAGCTCATAATGATGTTGACCTTGACTTTGATGGAAAGATGGCATCCAAGTCCTTGAATCTCTGAATCCCAAGGCTAACATTCAGTACTGCAAGTCCGAAAGGGAGATGTAGTGATCTGAAGGGGTACGTGCACCCCGATGTTTATAGCAGCAATGTCCACTAGGAGGTGTCACTCCAGGCAAAAGTATCTACATCTAAGCCTAAGCCCTTGACCAACCACATTAGAATCCTTGGGGGTGCCTGGGCATTTGGGTTTTAAGAAAACTCTCCTAGATAGTCCTTAATGTGAAGTCGTTCACCTAAGTTGACAGGCATGGACCTAAGACTCTGGGGATCAAGTATCTAAAAGCCTGTTCAGCCACAGATCTAAGTTACATATCTTAATTCAGCCTTTATGGCTGTTTCTGTCGTCCCTCATTCTACCATGAGCTGTCAAGGTCTGAGTGTTCTGAAGACAAAGGGAAGGAGAATGCTCTTTACTCAGTATAGAGTCTACACAACCTCCTTTGACCCAAGCTACCCCATCACCGAGCTCTGTCATGTAGGAGAGAACTTTGGGCCTGACTTTAATTCACCAGTTCCATGGGGATGTCACAGAAGTGCTGGGAAATTCCTAAAAGGCCATAGACCAAGAGAGACGTTTCAAGGAGGAAAAAGAAACACACGGCCAGTCATCAAAAGAGGTCCTAAAAACACTTAATGTATTTGCCAGTAAAACTATTCACCGAGGCTTTGGAACAATAATGTCCTTAGGAGTGGGGAGGGTGTTTTGATCTCCTACAAGTTTACACATCCCATCAATACTTGGATTGTGTAGTTATATACCTCTTTTAAGTACTGTCCCATTTGAATCCATGCCTTTATTTTGGAGATAAACAGTTTCATCCTCAAAAGGCGCTTGCATTTTTACGTAGGTTTGGTCATTTAGGGAAACACTTTGCATGCATGCTTAAAATCACTTTTAATTATTCACCCTAACTGTACCACTGGCTCTAAGTCTGTTTATCTGTACAGCAAGTTAGTAATTGGTGTATATTACGCAAGTATTTTTGTAAACTATAAAATATAGTTTGCTTTAATTGTCATGTATGTTGTAAATTTGCATTTGCATCCTAATTGCGAATTGCATGTGTATAAGCATATACAAGGCTTATTAAAGGTATTTACTTATAGCATCAATTGAGAAAAATGATGTTCAGTTAAAATCTATGTAATAGGTAAAAAGGGAATTAAAACTGTCTTCTGGTAAGAGGTACTTTATGTGCTATGGCAGTATTTCCCATTACCTATTGAGAGAGAAAAACAGTATTTGTGTGTTTGGATTTCACATGAAAGGCTGTGAACAGGAATGCAGGGAAGGAAATGGTGGGTCATGAACAGCCCTACAGACTTTCTTCCTTTCTTTCCCTAACTAACCAACAGTTGTCTCACCTGATTTGTTTCAATATTTAAAAAAAATAAATAAATGTGATCAAGGGCAAAAAAAAAAAAAGGAGTATTAGAAGGAAATAAAAACCTGAATTCTATAATTCTCACATTTTGTTAATTTGGGTTGTAATCTGAAGTCTGCCTCTTACTCTATCAGGGAAGCAGTCTTCTCACTCTGGGACTGTTTCCTAAAACGTACACAAAGGGGGTTTTCTGGATGGTGTCTCACCTGGTTCTAGGATCCTACTCTTTGCAGAAAAGAGCCCTGAAGTTTTTACCAACCACTCAGCCTGGGAAAATGCAATGAGAGACTGTCTGAGCTGGTCAGCTTGGCTGGTTGCCCTTTCCTCCCCTGCCCCCACCTCCATTTTTGTCTTCAGCACCCCTCCCCCAGCCCACCCCAACTGTGTCACACATTGACCTGTCAAACTGGCCCTCTAGATGAAGTACTGCCAAAAATATAATCTTTTTTTTTTCCCCTAAAAATGTGTTTTCAATCACCTTGTAAACTCAGGACAGCTTCAGGGGGTCTGGACTTGTTTGGAAATTTCACTTTATCCCTTGAGTGCCAGACCCAACAGACACAGCTTTGACATCAATTAACAGCAGGACAAATCAGCAGCAGCCATTTCTGGAAACAGCTTCCACTCGGACAGTGAAGCATGACAGTGGAGAAACAGCCCCTCCAGTAACACTTTGTCATTCCTCGACATTGCTGACAGACCCCTTACCTTCCCCCAGACTCATACAACACATATGCATGCACATGTTCTTACAAATGCAATTACACACCTGGGCTTGCACAGGCGTGCTTACACACAGTCAAAGCGCTTGCACATGGAGGCACTTGTGCCCCTCCCCATGTACGTGCTCACACACGCATATACCTGTAAGCACCAAAATTTACCCACACATGCAACCCTCCCAACTGCGTGCACAGACACACGTCTGCAAACACACACACACAACGGACGAACCCAGGTGTGCCCCTTGGATTGCCCACGGGCTCCTGCACCTGCCTACAAACCCAGCACTCACAAGGGCATGCAGATCTCATGCAGATACATGCACACCGAAGTAACCCCACCCTTACCGCCTGATGCAAGCGACTGAAAACAAGCTCCTGAAGAAAAGTTGAAAAGTGCAGTTGTTTTTGCTTTGAACAAAGACTATAAAATCCAGAGTAAACATACTCCGTACCTTCTGGTTTTAATATGTTTAGCTGTAGACAGCTTTATCTGCCACTTTTTTTTCCCCCATTCAGGCTACTTGAGTTATGTTTATATAAGAAGGTCTTGGAACATTTAGTCAAATTAATATTTCTTTTATGTGAAAAGATACTGCCTTCAATGGCTGGTTTTAGCTGTTGTTTAGCACCATTTACTCGGTGGAGAAATTCTTCATGGTTGTTCAGTCTTTGACATGTTCTGCCACAAATTGCATCTATTTACTTCCTCCGGCACCTACAATGGCCTCTCAAACTTTTCAGATCACTGGCTAGAAAAGAAAAAAAGGCCTGCTGTTCCAAGTCTCCAAATTTTTTATGCCTTTCAGATGTTTGGAAAACTAAACAGCTTTATTAATTAGCACTTACTTTGAGGCATGTGAGCAGAAGAAAGGAAAGAAGGAGCCTGCTGTTGTCCTCACCATAGGCAAGAACAGCTGGAGCTGGAGAACAGAAACAGAATAACAGAGTGGCTTTATTTATTCAGGAGAAAGCCATACTCCTGGAATCAAGGTGGGCAATAATTTAGTGGGTAATGGAGTAAGGTGGAATAAGTCACAGAAGCCTGGACAGAGCTCGAGTCCCTCCACTGCTCACCTGTGTGACTTGGGGCAAAGCACTTTAAGCTCTCACATTTGGGTGCCTTCAGTGTAAAATGAGAATGATTAACACCTCACTGATTTTTTGTAACAGAGAGTGATCACTGTCATCTTTTTGTACTCAAAACTCTTCATATGCTTTTATCTTTCCTTTAATTATTGTCTGCAAAATAATTTATTCAGTCTCTGTACAAAAGCCTAACCCAGTGATTCTTAACCTATAACAGTTTTCCTGTGCTTTGTTATATCTTACAGTTTTATTCAAAAAGGAATCATCCTATGTTTATAAGTGCTTTTTCCCCCTTGAAGAGTACTGTGGGTTGCTGGACTCCATTCCAACATGTGTGTTGTGGTGGGGGGACTTCCCCATATCAACGAGCGATTTTCTGATGCCAACTGAGTGTTTTACAATTCAACTCAATTTAGACACTCTTCATCCAGTGATAGATAGCATCAGAGCCCACAGGTGAAGGGCTCAATCCTACAGGAATACTCCCACCTCCACTTCAGATGACAGGTGTGAGGCCAGGTTATCACCTGTGCTTCTGACCAACTGGCAATAGATTGGAACCAGGGACCCCTTTCTTTGACTTCACATGTCTGTCATGACCCACTGGTTTAAATCAGAGATCCCCACAAACTTCTCCTCATGTTTGGTTAATTTGTGAGAGCAGTTCACAGGACTCAGACATTTTACTTACTGGATCACCAGTTTATTGTAAGAGGATATAACTCAGGGACAAACAGATGGAAGAGATGCATAGGACAAGGTATGGGGGAAGGACACAGAGCTTCCAAGTCTTCTCCAGGTGCACCATTCTCCCCATATCCCCATGTGTAAGCAACCCAGAAGCTCTCTGAACTCTGTTCTTTGGGGTTTTTATGGATGCTTCATTACGTAGGCATGGTTAACTAAATCACTAGCCATTTTCTTACCTCTCTCTCCTCCCCAAAGTATGGGGGGGCTAGGTGGGACTGAGCATTCCAACCCTCTATTCAAATGGTTGGCTGTACTGGAAACCAGCCCTCACCTTATTAACTTAACATAGGAGACATCTCTAAGCTCTCATCTCTTAGGAAATTCCAATGGTTTGGGAAATTATGAGCCAGAAACCCTAGAAGAAAACTAAATATATATGAATCATCAAATGATGTATGTATAATATGCATATGTATGCATATATCTTATAAAGCACAATACTGCAGAGAAAGAACACCCATTTTCCAGTGAAATTCCATGAGGATAGAGATTTTTGTCTGTGTCAGTCACTGGTTTATCCCTAGTACCTGGGTAAGTACTTGACACAATAAATTCTCAGTAAGTACTTATTAAAATGATGAATTAGGTTCTCAACTATTCTCCCATCCCAAAGGAAAAAAAAAATAATTACTCTTTATTCTGCCCATGAAGATACACAATTGTAATGCACTGAATGTGTCCCCTTCAAAATTCATGCTGAAATCCTAATCCCCAGTGTGATAGTACTAGGACGTGGGGTCTTTGGGAGGTGATTCAATCACAAGGGTGAAGCCCTCATGAATGGGATTAGTGTCCTTATAAAAGGACCTCACAGAGCTCCCTTACCTTCCTTCTGCCAGCACCTTGATCTTAGACTTTCAGCCCCTGTAGTTTGAGAAATAAATTTCTATTGTTTATAAGCCACTTAATCTATGGTCTTTTTGTTATAACAACCTATGCTGAGTAAGACAATCATCAACTAGGGCTGTGACTTACCCACCCTTTCTTTCCCCAGGGCCTGGCATGGCATATAAAAGAAGCTTAAAATAATGTGTATTATGAATCAATAATATAAGAATTTTTGTAGGAACAACACAAATTTTGAAACACCATTAAAATGGTATCATTAAAATAATCCAGCTCAACATTCCTTGCAGACAAGTGAAATCCTTCCTGTTTCTCCCTTAATCTTACTTCTCTGCTTTCACAGTGGCTCCTCTCCCTAGACCTAGAGCCTACAAAATCTGACACACCATCCTTGGCTTTTCAGATAATATGCATTTTATCTCGATGATTTCATCTATAATGTTTTTTTTCTTTTTGTTCTAATTGCTATGTGCAGTAGTAACTTTCAAATTCCCATCTCAAACTCATTCTCCTCACCACTTTTATTGCTCAATATTCAGTGAGGGCTAGAATGCTCTACCAGAGTAGCCATCAAATGCCTCAGACAAAACATGTGCAAATCACAGCTAATGGTCTTCTTTCCTAAATCTTCCTCTGCTCAACTTTGTATCCCAGGAGACAGTCACCAGTGTTCACCCAGTAGGCATCCAGAGTCCTCCTCTACACAGCTTACACTGTAATCTCTCCTTGTCCATTCTTTCTCTTTAAAACCTTTTCTAGGGCGCCTGGGTGGCTCAGATGGTTAAGCGTCTGCCTTCGGCTCAGGTCATGATCCCAGAGTCCTGGGATCGAGTCCCGCATCGGGCTCCCTGCTCCTTGGGAGCCTGCTTCTCCCTCTGCCTCTCTCTCGCTCTCTCTCTCTCTGTGTCTCTCATGAATAAATAAATAAAATCTTTAAAAAAAAATAAAACCTTTTCTATGTCAAATGTTGTTTTCAAGTATCCAAATCTACCTACCTCTCTTTTCTTCTTGGGGCACAAATCTATGCATAAAAAAGATCTAAGAGGCAGTGTGATATAAGGAAACTCCACAGGATTTAAATTTCTCTTTAAAAATCCCTATAACCTTGAATAACAACAGAGGAGAAAGAGCTGACAAATGCAGTGAAGTTCAAAGACACTTGTTGCAAAAGATGTTTGTAGTGGCAAACTTATAAAATAAGTTTGGCAAAACCAGCTTCCAAAAGGAAGTGTAACAGATAGAGAGAATGTAAGCTCAACTCTCATTTTTTTGAATAACTACAATGGGGTAATGCAGGCTAGCCAGAGAAACATCCCTGCTGTCCATCCCACAACTCTGGGCTGTGGGCCAAATCAATGGGTTTGGAAAATCTTGAAGCAGTGTTTTAGAGAGTAGAGACCTTGACTTGGAAGCAACCCGCTGTTGATCGCTGCTTTCTGGAAAGAAACAAAGACTCAAATTACCCACAGTCATATAACACTGCCAAACAAGCTATCCACCCCACAAATTGAGAAAACTTCTGTTGTTGCAGAGACCAGTTCTGGCACAGGCACAACCCAAACCTCCCGAAAAGAGCTGTGCTCTAAGAGCCCACCCCATTCTAACAGGAGAAATAATTAAAAGGGAGGCAGCACAGGATCCAAAGATACCACAAGAAGTAAGAAGAAAAGGAACAGCACAATGTGAAAGATGACTAAGCTCCACCAGAAAAAAATATTGCCAGAGAACAAACGTAAAATATGAGCAAACAGCCATAAATAAGATTTTAAAAATACCTTCAAAAAAGTGCACTAGTAAGCTATGTCAAGTTTACCAAAAGAGATGAAACATGCACCAGCTGAAAGTGGGAAATAAATGGAAAAGGAAAAAAAAAGCATCGTCCTACAAAATCATGCCTGCATTGGAAACAACACAAAGGAAAATAGAAGCTGCTTAAACATAGCAAGGCCATGAAAGACTAGAGAGAGAAAAAAATAAAAGGAAAATGAGCAAAGAGTTCTAAAAGTTTGCAGACAGCAACCAGGGAACACAGGAAAGAAAAAACAAAGACTTCACACACACACGTGTGCACACACATACACACACACACCTATTATAGGTAGCTCCCCAAATTGACTATGTTTGTAAAGATAAGATTTAATAAATATTTTCAGATATAAAAAAACTAATTATATATGTTAAGGGGATATACTGAGACCCAAGACTTTTTTTCATGTTTTTAAGGATTTTCTTTATTTTTTAATTTATACGGTATTATTAGTTTGAAAGGTAGAGCTCAGTGATTCATCAGTTGTATATAACACCCGGTGCTCATTATATCACATGCCATCCTTAATGCCCATCACCCAGTTACCCCATCCCCTCACCCATCTCCCCTCCAACAACCTTCAGTTTGTTTCCTATGGTTAAGATTCTCTTAAGGTTTGTCTCCTTCTGATTTCATCTTATTTTATTTTTCCCTCCCTTCCCTTATGAGCCTCTGTTTGTTTCTTAAATTCCACATATGGGTGAAATCATATGACAATTGTCTTTCTCTGATTGACTTATTTCCCTTAGCATAATACCCTCTAGTTCCAACCACATTGTTGCAAATGGCAAGATTTCATTTTTTGATGGCTGCGTAATATTCCAGTGTGTGTGTGTGTGTGTGTGTGTGTGTGTGTGTGTGTGTGTGTGTGTGTGTACATACATACATATACCACATCTTCTTCATCCATTCATCTGTCAATGGACATCTTGGCTCTTTCCATAGTTTGGCTGTTCTAGACATTGTTACTATAAACATTGTGGTGTAGATGCCCCTTCAGATCACCACATTTGTATCTTTGGGGTAAATACCTAGTAGGGCAATTGCTGGGTTATAGGGTAGGTCTATTTTTAATTTTTTATGGAACCTCCATATTGTTTTTCAGAGTGACTGTACCAGCTTGCATTCCCACCAGCAGTGTAAGAGGGTTCCCCTTTCTCTACATCCTTGCCAACATTTGTTGTTTCCTGACTTAATTTTAGGCCATTCTGACTGGTATGAGGCAGTATCTCATTGTAGTTTTGATTTGTATTTCCCTGATGCCAAGTGATGTTGAGAATTTTTTCATATGTGTGTTGGCCATTTGTAAGTCTTCTTTGGAGAAATGTCTATTCATGAGACCCAAGAATTTTGAAAAAATGAATGCTGAATGGTTAAAGTTTCCAGGCTTTTAAAATAAAGAATATGGTGGGCATGTAAGCATATGATTAAATCATACATATGAGAAAAAATTCCAGAGAAATTCAAAATAATTCATATCAACATTCGATGTTAGAAGACTAAGGAACATGTGGGTACAACATCCGCAGGGAAAGAAAAATTGTAGACCAACTGAATATTGGTCTAACTATAAAGTCAATATCCCTTCATTTGTTCTGAAAATACTAATGAGCACCTACTATCATCATGCGTTCTTGGTGCAGAAAGTATGATGGCAGAGACAACAATAATAACTAGCAGACAAAAATCCTTGCCTCGTGGAGCTTACATTCTAGTTGAAGGAAAAATAGAGCCATGAATGAGATAAACTTATCAAGTGTATAATATGTGAGGAGGTGATTCATGATAAAATGATCAAAAGAAAAATTAAGCATAGAAAGTACATAGAGATCGTCAAAAACTTTGTCATTTTAGAAAGGATGACCACATAAGGCTTTAATGAGGGGACATGATAAAAAATATGAATGTTATGATGAAAAAAATAACCATTTTAAAGTTCTGCCCAGGCATTTTACAGTATGACAACCTGCTCACACCCAGAGTCTGGACATTGAGGTAAGAAAATGAGCTTAGGATTCCCACCACAAGTTCCCACTTTGCCTTTCCCAGAGCATCTTTTAAAATAACTGCTTAAAGTTAAACCCATGAAAAGTTAGTGATCTTCACCGCAACCACCTTATAAGTAATAAGTGGTTGTTTTTCTGCTCTCTCTCTCTCCTGTACTCATGACCTGAGACAGAGGACTGCTCTGCCCTCAACTAGTTGTGCCCTTGTTCTGGGATTCTACCAAACAAACCTTGTGCTTTACTTCCTTTGTGTGAGTGCATTAAGACTGTGCCTTCAATCAAAATGGCCCTGGGGTTTTCACTTCCCCAAGGCAGGAACTCAGATGCTGAAGGGGCTACCTGCTGACTCCATGTGGGTAGCTTAAGCCTCCTCAGTCAGCAGGTCATAATCTGCATATTCCTAACTTAGCACACCAGCTTCAGGATTTCTAACACACAAATAGCAAGCCTTGCATATATCCAAGGAATGGACATCCCAGGGAAAAAAGAATGGTTAATACCAAGGCCCTGAAGCATGAATGTATCTGGAGGGTCCAGAGAACAAGGAGGTGAATATGGCTGGAACAGAGTAGGAAGGAAGCAACCAGAAGATGAAGTCAGGAAGGGAGTGTGGAAAGAGGTGCCTCATTTTGGCTATTTTAAGGATCTTAAGTTTTACTATGATTGAGATGGAAGTCATTGGAGTATCTTAAGAAGATGAGTGGCATGATCTCTGATACATTTTAATACCCTTGCTCTGTCTTCTGAATTAAAAAAGAAGTTTGAAAGAGAACACAGTCAGTTTATTTAGGAGGATATTAAATAATACAAGTTAAGGCTGATGGTAGCTTGAACCCAGACAGTAGCAGTATAAGCAGTAAGACTCAAGAAAACTTGCTATAAACTAGGCGTAGGATTCAAAAATAAGAGAGAAGCCCTTATTCATTGCTGGTGGGAATACAAAATGCTACAGCTACTTTGAAAGACAGTTTGGCAGTTTTTTATTTTTTATTTATTTATTTTTTTAAGATTTTGTTTATTTATTTGATAGAGACAGAGAGAGCATGCAGAAGTAGGCAGAGCAGCAAGCAGAGGGAGAGGGAGAGGGAGAAGAAGGCTCTCCGCTGAGCAGAGGGCTCAATCCCAGGGCTCGATCCCAGGACCCTGGGATCATGACCTGAGCCAAAGGGAAATGCTTAATGACTGAGCCACCCACGTGCCCCTGGTAGTTTTTTACATAACTGAACATACTCTTTCCATATGATCCATCAATCTTGCTCTTTGATATTTACCAAAAAGAGTTGAAAACTTATGTTTACACAAAAACCTGCACATGGATGTTTATAGCAGCTTTATTTATAACTTCCAAAACCTGGAAGCAACCGAAATGTCCTACAGTGAATGGATAAACAAACTGTGGTATATCCAAACAATGGAATATTATTTAACACTAAAAAGAAATGAGCTATCAAGCCATGAAAAGACATGGAGTAAACTTAAATGCATATTACTAAGTGAAAGAAGCCAATCTAAAAAAGGCTACATACTGTGTGTTTCCAACCATACGACATTCAGGAAAAAGAAAAACTATGGAAACAGTAAAAAGATCACTGATTATCAGGGGAGAGAGAGAGAGAGATGAGTAACAGAACACAGAACATTTTTAGAGCAGTAAAACTAAAATTTATGTTGCTATAATTGTGGATACATGTCATACACATTTGTCCAAACTCACAGAATGCACACCACCAAGAGTGAACTCTAGTGTAAACTATAAACTGAGTGATAGTGATATGTCAATGTAGGTTCATAGATTGTAACAAACATACCACTCCAGTGGGATATGTTGATAGTGGGGAAAGCTATACATGAGTAGGGGTAGGCTTTATGGGAAATCTCTGTACCTTCTGTTCAATTTTGCCAGGAATCTAAAACTGTCTAAAAAATAAAGTCTACTAAAAAAATAGAGAGGAATCAAAAATGACTCCATGTGTTTTTTGTTCTAAGCCACTGAATAATAATGGAATTGTCATTTACTGCAGAAATTGTGAGAGAAATAGAATTGAGGTTTGGTACAGGGAAGATGAGAAGCCCACTTTGGACATTGTACAATTTAGGATACCCATTGGAAGTCCAAACAAGGAAGCTAAATAGGTGGTTGGTTACACAACAAAACACCTTTTGAGCATGCACATAATCACATAATTTGTATGATCCTTTAAAAACAAAAGCATTAGGAGGCAAATTTTAGCAAACAAGATGAATAAAAAATCTTTGGGAAAGACATCCAGGATTATCTTTGAATCCATACATGTAGAGGGCTAAAGTTAAGACAATTGTAATACAAAACATCAACTGAATAGAATGAAAATGTTAGGAACCTAAAAATGTAGAAATGGTAAATATGCAAAGGAAGGAAGGCAGGAGAAGAGAGTGTGGGAGACAATTTAGGAAGGTTCATTTCCTCATCTTTGTAACCAAGCTCTCAAAATTATATAATTTAAAGTGGACAAATCAAATTGTAAAGATGGAATCATATTAAGATCTCCAAACTTAGATACTAAACTATTAAGAAAAAAAACATTACCTTATTAAGAAGCAGTAATCAATCATAGCAGATACTACCAGTGCACTACCCATTTCCCTTCACTCTCACTACTTCAGAATGTGTCTCCACACATTACAACTGCCAGCATTTGATTTTTTTTTTTAATGAGGACTTGGCTTCCTATTTCAAGGAAAACATTTTGTCCAACCCAAATGGCAGCCTAGAAGTGCCAGAAAATTAACACCCCTTTGGATCAGCTTTCAACCAAAGACTCTCCCCCACAGGTTGGATAACAATGAGACACAAACCTGTGCTCTATATGGGCTGCTCAAGATTCTCCAGCAACGCACAGTGGTAGCAGGAATTTTCTTTCCCCAGACTCCTACCTTTCTTCTCTGATAAACATAGACTAGAATTCTTGAATCTGGGTCTAATTCTGATGGAAAACAAACTAAGACAGTTGGTGCGAGAATTGGTTCCAGGAGGCAAATACTCATGATGAGATTATGAGACTGTATCACTTACCAACCAGAAAACAACAAGGATGCTATACATATATATATATTTGTGGTAAGAGGTGCTAACACCAGATGTGCTTTAGCTAGCATCAATCTTACGATTACACAGGTTAACTGTGGTGAATTTGGTATGACAAAAACAGAATGGATGGTCCACTAATGCAGTATCTCCAGCATTCAGTAGATAAGAAGCCAGTGCTTACTGAAAGTACTGGGGAGTTGGTTATTGTTAAACACAATTGAAACACTGAGGAAAGAAATTAAAGTTCACATCAGCCAATTACCAAATGAAGGCATGATGGAAAAGCCAAAAGGCTTTTATAGCGGTATTTAAGGAGTCTCTCATATTTTGCAGCTGAAGGGAAGATTTGGCTGAAAATCAGAACCGAGATGTGATTTAAAGTAGCTGAATTATAATTAAGGATAAATTCACAGCCCTGAAAAAATTACCATGTTAAAGCAAGGCCTGATAGGCCAGTGGGAATCTAAGACCTGGTTAGGAACAGATAGGTCAATACCCATGAAAAGTTGGATCCCCAGATTCTCCAGAACTTTCTAGTTCTGCAGAAGTTGTCTAATTCCCCCCCTACCCACACTTATTGCTAGCTCCCCTCTGCTAGCTGATTTCCTTTACTTAGACACCATGAAGAGTTACAGAATTTTCATTTGAGGTAAATATATCACAAGATTATCATTGCTATCCTCAAGATTTGTCCCCACCTCCTTATATGGCTGGGGGGCTAATAACAAGCCATGTCTTAGATGATTTGAGAGAATTCTGCCTTTGCTTCAAGATGGTAGGGTTATCATTGAAACAGTATAGGCAAATATTTATTGGTAGGAACCAGGAAAACATGATTGGAAATAGACCTTGAAGATGCTGAACAAGTATAGAGGGAGAACATATGGCTGGGTAAAGGAGAGTTTCTTGACATAAGGGCTCTCTCTTATGATTCAGGATTCACAATTCAGACAGGTACACATGGAGCCAAATCTGAAATTCATTGCAAGGATGACCCCTTGAAGCTTGAATCAAACAATGAGTTGGAGTTGCCAAAACTACCTTGGCAGAGTATTTAGGAAATAATCTAAAGACTAAAGTGGTTAGGTATTCTAACATTGATTTAATACATTAGACTAGAGAACAAAATAGTTGGCTATATTCTCAAGAGGGCCTAGAAGACATTCCTTTCACCAAAATAATGAGAGATTTGTTTGTGAGATCAGCATTGCTAGGAAACCCAATGATGCATTTTCTTTGTAAACAAATATTGGCAGGATCTGAGGATGCTATGGAATTAGCTTCCTAGCTACAATGGGGATAATAGAATTCTAGAATAGGAGAAGCCAGAAGGAAACACTTACTCATCTTTATTTTTTTTGAAGATTTTATTTATTTATTTGACAGAGAGAGAGACAGCGAGAGAGGGAATACAAGCAGGCGGAGTAGGAGAGGGAGAACATAATTACCACAAAGGACAGAAGAAACAGAATGGCAAATTGTTATTTTTAAGGACAAGATAGATACATAGCCAAATAAGGTGGTTTTTGACTCACAAAAAAAGCATGAGCCAAAGCCTGATGTCAGCCCTGCATACTATATGTAGCCTAGTTATATTTCAGTTACAGAACTGAACTCTTTCTAAGACCCAGAGACCATTGACTAAAAGGGGAGGCAGATGATCTTGAGGAGGATCTTATATTTCTACAAATATATGTTGTAAAATTTCTACAATTATTTCTCTAAAGGGACCAATGGCCATTTATATGAGTAATTGGACACTGGAGGAATAGAAACAGCTCTGTATGTGGAGGACTGTTAGATACAGGGTCTGAACTGACAATGACCTCATTACTAAAGAAAGGGGCATACAGATGCCAGAATATAAATGAGATCCTGGTCTGATTCATCTCAGAGTGGGTGGAATGGCCTGTGGACCCACCCTGTGTTTATTTCATTACTTATCAAAAGCTTAATGAGGATACTTACTATACTTAACACTCAATTGGACTCTCATACTGTTTTCCTGAACTGTAATAGAAAAGACATCATAACCAGGAAAGACTATGTACAAATTCCCAAAACCACCTCTTTCTTCACTGGCCAAAACAGTAAATCAGAAACAGTGCCATGTTTCGGGCATAATGGCAGTGGTTTAGTGTCATCCTCAAAGACTTAAAGGATGCAGGGTGACAGTACACATTGTTTATCTATCTGATTTGCCAATTTTGTTTTTTGCAGCAAACCCAACTGGATCATAATGCGTAATGGTGGATACTATAAACTTAATAACCCTGGTTGCATCTGATGTGGTAGATCTTACTATGGATTAAATTGTGTATGATTACCAATATTCGATCATTGTTACCTACAAATATATTTATTTTATTTGAGTCAAACTAACATGGCACATCAACACAGTATCTGATACTTAGCACACAGTTATTGATCTGACAAATTCATTTCATTTTCATCTTCTAACAACAAAAAGGATCAGAATCAGTTTGTATCCCCTTTGGTTGGATAGAGCATATAGACATGGTCTTACCAGGACTTCTATTTTTTTTTTTTTTTGTCATAATATAGTCTGCAGAATGCTTGATTGTCTTTGAATATTACAGAACATTATGCTGGCCCATTATATTTGTGAAGTCATGGTAAATAGGCCTGGAGAGCAAGAAGTGCAATTACATTGGATACTCTGGTTGGATTTATTCATGCTAGAGGGTGAGTGATAAATCCTACAATAAATTATTTAGGCACCAGCCACATTGGTGAAGTTCTTAGGGGTCCGATGATCTGGAAAATGCCAGAGCAACATTTTTAAGAAAAAAGGAAAAGTGATTATATCTCCTACCACTACAAAGGAAGCACAGTACTTGATTGTCTCTTCCAGATTTTAGAGACAGGATACACCACACTTAGGAATCCTAATTGGGTCCATATACTGGGTTACTCAGAAGACTATCAGGCTGTGGTCCAAAACTCTTCTCAAGTGGCCTATATGACCTGGCAGATACTATATTACTACAAGTATCTGTGACAGGTTATAAATACTGTGTGAAATCTCTGGCAAACCTTAACAGAGTCAGAGCACAAATCTCTAAGGTTCTGGAACACAGGCATAGTTTCTGCAGCAGAAAACTTTAAAACAATATTTTTAAAGCAATGCCTGGCACACTGTTGGACCCTGGTAAAACTGAGTGCATTACCACAGGACACCAAATAATCATGCAAACAAAATTGTCCAGAGCTAGCTAGTATTGTCAGACTCACTAAGTCAAAAAGTCAGGTGACACACACATGTCCAGAGGGCACAGGACATTTATACATATAGGTGGTATAGACTTTCATGTCACCTATTTTTGCTATAATTACCTCTTTCACTCAGCTCACTCTTATGGCCTTGTGGGGTGACCAAAGAGGAAAACCTGGGGTTAGTTTATGGATGGGCCATTTTGATATGTAGTTGTGAGTTCAGAATGGGCCTTTGTTAACACTACAGCCTCATGCAAAAGTGGCTTTGAAAGACTGATGAAAGAAAATCCCTACTGGGCAGAGCTAAAGCATCGAAGCTCTCATCATCAAGTTGTTCTGTAGAAAGAAGTAGCCTGAGTAAGGAACATACATGGACTCATAGGTAGTGACAAATGACTTGTTTGGCTGGTCAGGGTCCTGAAAAGAGCAAGATTAGGAGATCGAAGGAAAAGATGTTAGAGCAAGAAGTATATGGATGGTCCTTCAAGGGTGAATGCAAAGTGTGTGGGTCTTATGTCTTCCAACCTGAGAGCAGTCACAGCAGTGGGGGCACTGAATAATCAGTTAGCTTCATCCATTGGATATCAGCCAGCCTCTGTCCTCAGCTACCCCAGTGCATGGAGAAGCTATGGTGGCATGGGTGGACCTAATGCATGGACTCTATAGCATGGAATCCCTTGTCATCACCGTTCACATCATTTCTGTTGCTACTGAATGTTCAACCTGACAGATGTTGAGCCTATGATATGGTATCCTCTTTTCAAGAAGAGTAATCACTTGGCAGCAAACTGATTTCACTAGGCCATTTTTGCCTGGATTGAGCGTCTTTCATAATCCCTGGGGGTAATAAGTATTTTGGGTATGGATTTGTACTGCTTATTCTGAGTGCCTTGGCAAGTACTACTATCCACAGGCTACTAAGTTATTGTCATGGGATTTTGCAGAATATTGTTTCAGACCAATAGACTTAAAGCAACAAGAAAGTGTAACACTTGCCACATGAGCAGAGGTTCCACTGGTTCTTGCATGTACTTTATCACCTACTTGCTGACATCTACCTGGAACATTGGGATGGATCCTTCACCTTAAGCTAAGATGCCAGCTTTGAGATGGCACCCTCTGGGTCTCAAGTGATGTCCTTCAATATTTGATGCATACTTTAACCAACAGTCATAATATGATATTGGTTCTGCAGTAGGTAAATGAGGCCCAGAATCCAAGAAGTAGAAGTAGGGGTGACCTCAATCATCATCACTTAGTGACCTTCTTGGGGCATGTGTTCTTCCTGTGCCTACAGGTTCAGGTTTTACTGGACTACAGATCTAATTTCAGGGGCAATAAGATGCTCTTGCCAGGAGAATCGGAGGGATGTTCTTTCCAGAGATCCAGTAAGAATCCTATTCTGTCTCCCACCAAATGTCTCTTTATGCTATCACACTAGCAGACAAAGAAAAGAGTTATTATAATTGGTAGGGGTAGTTCACCTCTATATACATAAGATAATGTTGCTTTTAGATAGTGGTGATAGGGAGCAGGGAAGTATGGGATTAAAGAAATTTCTGGAGACACCTTTTGTTGCCCCCAAACCCTGTCCATGTAAAGGGACAATTGCAACAACAGGCTGAGAAAGGCATCATAACTAGGGGACAAGCAGAAGTGCTGATGGGCAAATCTAGAGCAAGTGGTAGAGATAGGAGTTTATGTATATCAATTAAGACTCTAGGATCAGCTTTAGCAGTAGGGGCTAGAGCTTGCCCTAGTAAACCCTCTTTCATAAGTTGTCCTCTTTTTAGAAATTGAGATAGGCCGCCATCTCAAATAATTGCCAACTGGTAATTGGTATTGGACATGAGTGGATCTAAGTGGTGTAGGGAAAAGGCTCTAGCAGATGCTGTGAATACCCTACCCATATTTCTGTGCCCTTCCCCTGCAGAGAACAATAGCTTAAATTCCATTTCTAGCACCTGTATTTCTTTGTTCTAGGCTTTCTCAACTATTGATGTTGTTGCTTCCTCTGACTATATAAAAAAAAAAAAAAAGCCAGAAGTGCAAGGAAATTAACACCCCCTGCAAGTTACTGATGTGGATTTGTATATAATCACCCCAGAATCCTTAACTTCAGATAAGATGATTCTGAATATAATGTTTTACACTGGTCCTAAGAATTTACCTGGCAGGATTTCACTTGAGTCATCCCTGGTGGGAACTAGTTGGATAATGTCACTTCACTTTCTTTCTTCTGTGCTACACTTTCCTATCATCACTTCCCAAATAAATGACCTGACACTTGAATCTTTCTCTCAAGATCTGCTTCTGAGAGAACCTAAACAAAAACACTAGTCTCATAATCTTGTAATTGCTCATTGTGGGGATTCAATAGTTGCTGTGTAAATCAATGAAATAGCAAGAATTTATATAAAGTTGTGGTTATAAAAGTAACATTAAAAAGAGCAATAATGGGACATAATTCTAAATTATCAAGGGACACACACACAAATAGCAGAGAACTATATGTTATATAGTTAACATAGTAAAAAATTTTGAAAAGGAGGAGTAAAAGCAGAAAGTATCATCTAAACTGTGAGACACAATTAAGACCAAATATATATTTTATACCAAGAAATGAAAATAAAATTACCTATTTAAATACAAAGAATGTCATATTGGATTACAAAGGCAAAGCATTGGACTATAACTTGACTTAAAAAGGTTGAACAATTGGGGTTCCTTGGTGGCTCAATTGGTTAAGCAGCTGCCTTCACTTCCGGTCATGATCCCAGGGACGTGGGATGGAGCCCCACATGGAGCCCCATGTCCCATGTTGGGCTCCCCGCTTGGTGGGGAGTCTCCTTCTACTTCTCCCTCTGCCTGCTGCTCAGCCTACTTGTGCTCTCTCTCTATCTCCCTGTCAAATAAATAAATAAAATATTTTTTAAAAAAAATATGTTGAACAACAGAAGGATGGGCAATTTTACAACTGAAAAAATGTAGATGAAGGAATGGACTGAAATCTTAATATTACTCAAGGATGAGGTAAAAAAAAAAGAAAAAAAAAAGACTGATTTTATAGATGGAGTTTATTTGTTCTAATGGAGATGAAGTTTTAAATATATACTTAGTTCAGAATATATTGTCACTGTCAACATAGAAAAACTATGGGAGAAATAAATAGCAATATATTACTAATTTAATATATTTTCCTTGGTGCTTGACATGGAAGCATGCAAGAGCAACACATAAAACTTAACACCTTATTTAGTTATTTTGATGTCACTGAATTCTAATTCTTGAAAAGATAGACTGCATTCTTTTCTCAAGTTTATGGTGTACAATTGAATGCATATGATGTTCTGTAGGAAATTGAAAAGGGAAAATATCCAAAATGAGTTTAGAATTTAAATGATCTAAAAGAGATTAGAACTGGGGAGGCTTTTTTTCATAAATCCTCATAGAAAAGATGCTTTTAATAATGATGAAAGCCAGAAACCATAAGCATTTTTTAATGACAATACACAGGATAGAAAACATTTTGTCAGGCAAAAATAAAGTAAAAATTCGAACAAAAGTTTGGATAAAAAGTTTGTGGGACATATTTCAAGTGACGTTTTTTGCTTCCTTAATGTATAGTTAATAAAATATAATAAGAAAGCACCAGCCCATTAAAATAATCAGCAAACCAAAATTTCACAGAAGAGCAAAGACAGACAGCCATAAAACATAAAAAAAAATTACAAAACTTGATCTCACTCATACAAAAGTGAAGCCACAACAATACATCATTTTTCACCTATGGGATTGAGAAACAGCAAAAACATTTGGTAACAGTGTAATGGCAAGAAGTGTGCATTTTCCTTTATCGCTGGCTACAGTATAAACTGTTACCTCTCGATTGGAGGGCAAAATGACAACAGATATCAAATGGCCATACTTTCTGACCCAGAAATTCAATTTTTTAGCAATTTATTCTATAAAGAGGCTCACATATGATTACAAAATGTTTAAAAATGAGATTCGTTGCAACTTGTTTTCCCTAACAACAGAAGATTGTAAGACCTATCAAAGGTAAGTAGTCAAATATATTATGTTGTATTCCTATAATGGAGCCTTCCTTATTACAATGAATGAGAAATTATTATCAAAGTTAATAATGAGAAATCTCCAATTATTGTTAAGTGAAACACACAAGTAGCAGGTCAGGACAAAATGCCCTACTATCTAAATAGTTAATATATGTTTACTCATTCAGTTATTCAAAAATATTTACTGACATATACTCTTTCTAGGGTCCGGGAATATAATGGTAAATGAGACAATCTGAGTTCTGAGTTCATATTCGATGGTGGGCAGAACGACAGGTGACTTAAAAGAAAAAGAAAAGATTGATGACTTTATTTCATTTCAGGCAGGGTAAGTGTTTTGAAGATTAATAACAAAGAGTAAATGAAAAAATTGCAGAAATGGAGAATGGAGGGTGCTCTTTTAAATCAGATGATCAGTGATATCCACTCTGAAGAGGTGACATATCAGCAGATTCCTCAATAAAGTGGAGGAGCTGATCATGTGGATGCCTATAAATACATGAAAAAGGAAAAAAGTGACTTTGGGCAGGTGAACTGGCCTTGCTGAACCTTCATTCCCATAGGCACAGCACAGGAAACACCATATCAACAATAACTACTCTGGTGTTTGCATCAGTCAGGATTTTCTTGGTTGCAAATGACACAAAACAAAACAACTGCCTTAGAGCAATGATGGGTTTTATAAGCTTATATGTTATGTTAATCACCATACATTAAATCATTAGTTTTTGATGTAGAGTTCCATGATTCATTGTTTGTGTATAACACCCTGTTCTCCACGCAGAACGTGCCCTCTTTAATACCCATCACCAGGCTAACCCATCCTCCCATCCCCCTACCCTCTAGAACCCTCAGTTTGTTTTTCAGAGTCCATAGTCTCTCACAGTTCATCTCTCCCTCCAATTTGCCCCCCTTCACTCTTCCCCTCCTGCTATCTTCTTCTTCTTTTTTTTTAAACATATAATGTATTATTTGTTTCAGAGGTACAGATCGATCTCTGATTCAACAGTCTTGCACAATTCACAGCGCTCACCATAGCACATACCCTCCCCAATGTCTATCACCCAGCCACCCCATCCCTCCCACCCCCCACCACTCCAGCAACCCTCAGTTTGTTTCCTGAGATTAAGAATTCCTCATATCAGTGAGGTCATATGATACATGTCTTTCTCTGATTGACTTATTTCACTCAGCATAACACCCTCCAGTTCCAACCACATCATTGCAAATGGCAAGATTTCATTTTTTGATGGCTGCATAATATTCCATTGTGTGTGTGTGTGTGTGTGTGTGTGTGTGTGTGTGTGTGTGTATACCACATCTTTATCTATTCATCTGTCGATGGACATTATAAGCTTATGTATTAACCTCACAAGGCAGCAGAAGAAATTAGCCTTGTGGACTACTCAAGTCAGGGGTGAGAAAGCCTTCAGGATGGTCAGGCTCTTACCGTTGCTTCTCTATAATGGTGGTCTATACCTCTGATCTCACACAAGCCTCTTTGACACTTGAGGAATGCGGGTTGGGACAAGCACCCAACTACTTCAGGGCTCACAATCTCTCACTTTACCCACCAAGGAAAGACAGTCACTCCTCCATGAGTTGTAACTCAAAAATCCAATGGTAGGTCTCTGGCCCAATTTGTCTTATTTCCGCCCTCCCCATAGTTAGCACAGTGGGACAGGCTGAAGTGGGGCTACAAGAATTTACCAAAAGCAGGCAACACTCTTCTGAAGTGAAGGGAGCTTGTCCAGAAGAAATAATAACTGGCCACAGCAGGAGGGTTATGATGACCAAATGGTATAATTTGTGGGAACTACTTATTGGTCACAGATACTGGACCTTGAGACCTGCGTGTACCACAGGTATATTCACATCACCGTGAAGTCACCAGGACAGACCAATTGATCAGTAACTCTCTTCCAGCTGTTTCAGACCCGCCTACCATATACTGCTAAGTGAATTAGTTGTTATCAATAAGTCTTGTTCTATATCTTTACATTAGATGACAATGCCTTTCTCTTCTTTGTTGCTTTATTTATTATTCATTTTCTGAGGCGTGGGCTAGACAATGTGATTCTTTGTAAGTTGTAGATGTCCCACAAAATACTAGCAAGTAACAGATACTCAAAAACATGCTTTTATTAACTAACCTTTCACTTCTCCCTTCATGTGTCTTACCTGCCTATTGTTCCTGCTGCTCTTACTCAAAATTACAGTGAGCTCATTAGGAAAGGGTAAAAGTGATCCACAGTCTCCTCACCCTGCTTGGTTCACTTTTGTATCAGTTCTTCTTTAGGAAGCGCTATTAGGTTAAATTCACCCCTCATTGGCTTCCCTAATCAAACCCTAAATTCCCATGACACACACTATCCTCTCCTATTTACCTAAACATTTGTAATTTCCTTTACCTTCTTCACACTAATGTAGGAGAGATATGGATGCCACCCTAATTGGCCTTTTGTCCTAATTAAATTTTCTAGTTTCTTCTTAAATGCTGTTCAGCACTACTCTTTTCCATCACCTCTAATATCTAATTCTTTGGTTATTTATTTCCATTTCTTTGTTTGTTGTGTTAACAGTATCATGCGGAATTGAAAGAAGCTTGAAGCTTTTGTGCAGAACCAGAAACCAAGCACAGTTTCTTCTTTGCTGTTTAAGCCCTCTCCCTCTGACTCTGACCATGCTACTCCTGTCTGCCGTCTGTAGTGCCATTCCTCATAAGGAGACCACAAAAATAATCATTAGGAAGTTATTTTTTCATTTCCATTCTTTAGCTGTTTCCCCCCACTAACTCATTAAATTGTATTTTTCCTAAGTAGAATAGGAAAAATGTGTGAACCTAAGATACACCTGGTTTCATTCATTAGTTGTGTGAGCTTTGTCATTTAATTATTCACTGAAAAATAAGTTTCAATGTTGCCATCTGTACCAATGAGACCAATCTGTACCAATGTGGTGATAATACCTGATTCTCTTAGAAACCATGACAGAAAATCTGACTTGAACTGGCTTAAGTCAAAAAGGGAATTTATTAGCTTAGGCAGATGAAATGGTCAAAGCTAGGAAAACTGAAATTGTGGCTGGTTTCAGGGCTTAATGCTAACAAGAAGGCTCAGCCTCTCTTGAGCTCTTGACTCTATGGTGGATGGACTTGGTGGCCTCTGTTAGCCCCAGGCTCTACTCAGGCAAGCAGAAGATCACTCTACCAACTAGATATCATACACACCACCACGAGACTCAAATCGATCTGTAAGAGGGCATGTCTCCTCAAGCAGGTAAGCCAAAAAATGGGAATATAACTCTCATTGGTTGGTTATCTAATCACTGGACTGGAGAAACAAAGCACATTACTTAGTTAAACCACAAGTTGGCCCCACTTTCATCTCAATCAGTTGGAGTCAAAATAGAGCCAATGAGTTTCATGCATAAGTTCCAGATAAGCCCCTTCTATGCACTCCCAAGTCTTACCATCTCAGAGAAGGTGTCACAAAATAGCTCAGAAGTCCCTAACTCTCCTGGTAATGCTGCCCTTACCCAGGGGCATGTCATCCTTGAGAATAGCTTTGAATAAATAGTACCAAACTCAGCATACCTGGAAAGGCCCCACAATGATCTCCACAAATCACAGGCTCATTCTAAACTGCCCTGATATCACTTCTTTCCCTGTTACCTTGCATTCTCTACCCATGGAGATAATTCTTATAAGTATTATAAGAATAGTCATGTTGTTAGAGCTATGCTTCAGTTCTCAGATCTTATGTTACTTGACCTCTGAGCTCCATTCAAAATAATTGCCCCTCCCCCACCTTTGGCAGGCTTTCTTCCCTTGACTTCCAGGACATCACACTCTCCTGGGTTTTATCCTACCTCGCTGGTCTTTGTTTTTCAGTCTCTTATACAGAATCCTCTGCTTTGCCCTGTTCAGTGTTGCAGCACCTCAAGGGACATTTTCTTGTTCTCTTTTATACCTACCTAGTCATTTGTCAATCCTCTCCAGACACATGGTATTAAAATTATCTACATAAAAAAAAAACAACAATGAATCATGGAACACTACATCAAAAACTAATGATGTAATGTATGGTGATTAACATAACAATTAAAAATTTAAAGAAAAAGAAGACACAAAATATTTATTTTTAGTTCAGACCTCTCTCCCAAATTTCAGACTTATATATCCTACTTTTTTACTCAATATCCACTCTTAGGTGCTAAAATATCTCTAACGTCAACATGTTTAAAACAGATGCCCTGATCCCACCCCAACACCCCCACCACCAGACAAAGCCCTCCAATCTCATTTGATGATAACTACATCTTTCCCTTTGCTCAGCTTAAAATCTTGGAATCATCATTACTCTCTTATTTTTCTTCAAAAAGACCTCCATTTTATCAGTAAAACTTGTTGGATCTCCCCTCTCCATGTATTCTGAATCCAACTACTATCACCACCCACACTGTTGCCACCCTGTTCTGAACCATTTGAATTGACCCTAACTGGTTTTCTTGCCTATATTTTATTCTCAGCCTAGCAACTAGAACTGTCTGGAAAACAGTATGGAGATTCCTCAAAAAAAATTAAAATAGAACTACCCTATGATCCAGCAACTGAACTACTAGGTATTTACAAAGAATACAAAAATACTTATTCAGAGGGACACATGTACCCTGCTGTTTTTAGCAGCAATACCAACAATAGTCAAACTATGGAGAGAGCCCAAATGTCCATCAACTGATGAATGGATAAAGAAGATGTGGTGTGTGTGTGTGTGTGTATGTGTGTGTGTGTGTGTGTGTGTGTGTGTGTGTGTGTAATGGAATATTACCCAGCCATAAAAAAGAATGAAATCTTGCCATTTGCAATGATGTGGAGCTAAAATATATTATGCTAAGGGAAATAAGTCAGTCATAGAAAGACAAATATCATATGATTTCACTCATATGTGGAATTTAAGAAACAAAACAGATGATTATAGGGGAAAAAAGAGAGAGAGAGAGGTAAACCATAAAACAGACTCTTACCTATAGAGAACAAACTGAGGGCTGCTGGAAGGCAGGTGGGCAGGGGGATGGGTTAACTGGGTGATGGGTATTAAACAGTGTGCTTGTTGTGTTGAGCACTGGATGTTTTATGTAAGTGATGAATCATTAAATTCTACTCCTGAAACTAATATTACATGGTATGTTAACTAACTGGAATTTAAATTAAAACTTGAAAATAAATAAACAAACAAATAAATAATAAAATAAAATAAAATAGAGTCAGATCATGTCACTCTTGTGCTTCAAATTTTAAAATCTAAAGTCCCTCTAGGTAGTCTGTAAGATGGAGTCCCTGACTCATCTACTAGTCTCCCTGTCACTCATTGTGCTTCAGACAGATCGGCCTCCAGGCTGTCCTTCAACACAAGTTAAGCATGTTCCTGTTTTAGAACTTTTATTCCAGGTGTCCTCATGCCTGGAAGACTCTTACCCCCTACATCTAATTGTCTATGACTCTAACCTTCTTACAATCTTTGCTGAAATATCCCTTGCAAGTGAGGTCATTCTCAGTTTCCCTATTTATTACTGCACTTTACTCCCACTGCCTTCTGCATTCTGATTCCCTCTTACACTGCTGTGCCTTCTTTTACTTACTGGTATTGATCATCTTCTAATGCATTTGTTACTTTACCTCTTAGTACATTTGTATTTACATGATAGAATATAATATACATACAGTGGTATGCTTAAGCCTGCCCTTCCTTTCATACAGGAGCTGATTGCACACATTTACTTCCAACTTTGTATTCAAGTGGTAGCTTCCAACTGATGATGGTAGGTTATGTAGATCACAAAAATTCACAAATGCTCCAAATTAGGGCCCTCTTTCATTTTTTGAAGAAACAATTCTCAAACATTTTCAGAACCGTACCCATGAGATCAGAGATCTTTGTTTTATTAATTACCATATCCACAATATCTAGACTGTGCCTGGCTTTGGTAGCCACTTAATAAACATTTACTGAATGAATACTTAAGAGCCAATCTTATCATTTCAGTCACTTCAAGAAGCTCAGAACTCCAAGATCAACATTTTTCCTCTCCATAAGTTAATATGGGCAATAAAGCAACTATGCCCCACCCCTAACATTCAATGTCCCCTACCCTGCTTTATTTTTCTTTTTCCAGAGCATTCTTCACCATTTTATCTTTTTTTATATTTTGTTTATCTATTTACTTGTCTGTACAGTCTATCACTGCAATGATTTTTTTGATCTATTTTGTTTGAAGCTATGTTTCAAGTATTTATAAAAGTAACTGGCAAGAGTCAAAGCTCTATATGTTATATTGACTGAATAAACAAATGAATTAATGAATATATAAATGAGATGCTCATATATTTATATATCCTCATTCATTCACATAGAGCCTGCCTCCAGAGTAATGTTGGGGGTAGGGAAGAGTGATATTTTTCCCCAAAGGAAAATCAAGGTATTGTTTTACCAGGAAAAAGTTTTGTTTAGCAAATATGAAATAGATACTCTTTGCAATAACTTGTGGATATGTTGCACATTAAATAAGAAACATTTTTATAAAATATCTAATTCAATGTTTCCAAAAGTAAGAACAGTAGACCATCCCTCTACAAAAACCTAATGTAGTTATGGAAAAATATCTCTGGGTCAATAATTTTGAGTAACTCCCACTCTATATTAAAATAACACTAAAAGGATTTTTTTTTTTTTTTACTGCAGAATACCTCTGAGCATTTGGTACACTAATGTAAATATAGATCTCCCTAGGGGCGTTAAAGCAAGAAATAATTTGTGAATATATTTTAACATACATTGTGTTTGTAGACACATACTCTATATATAGTATGTTGCTGTTTATATATATTTTACATGTAATTCTTATGTACTAAGAATCTTTTTGAGATTGGTTAACCATGCAGACATTCATTTCTTTATATCTTTATACCTCTATATTCCATCTAGAGTTGGGGATGATATTGGATTAAAATGCATGCCCAGTAAACTAACAAGCCAAACTTTTAAGTTAGGAGTCAGACAAATTTCATTCTTCCAGGGTGCCTGGGTGGCTCAGTTGGTTAAGCGACTGCCTTCGGCTCAGGTCATGATCCTGGAGTCCCTGGATCGAGTCCCACATCGGGCTCCCTGCTCAGCGGGGGGTCTGCTTCTCCCTCTGACCCTCTTCCTTCTCGTGCTCTCTGTCTCTCATTCTCTCTCTCAAATAAATAAATAAATTCTTTAAAAAAAAATTTCATTCTTCCTATCCTTATACATACACACTTACATAAAAGCATACACTTCTACCCACACGTATATGGATCAAAATTTATGTTAACATATGCTTGGGGGAAATGCTGAAATGTTAAATAATGATTAAAATATTTCCATTTCAAGGTAATTTTATTTTTCAAAACATACTTAAAGATTCATTTAGCCAATTAAAATAAAACAGACTTTTATTATGGGATCCAGTTGTTTATTTATAGTCATTAAACCAGACACATGTCAGAGCTCCTTATACTTTTCTACTTAACTCTTTGTCTCAAAGAGACAATGAGGATGTGAATAATATGAGATTATTTCCAGTTGATTCTGACATGAACAATGTCATAAAAGAACTCTAAGTTTCCTTAGTTAGAGCTTAAACCTAGCTTCATAGTGGAAGACTAATGTCTCTCTCTACAACCCCTGAGAGGGTCTCAGTGCAGTGAAGGTGGTATGTGAGCAGCAGATATAATATACTGATGATTCTCAGCAGGTGCCCTGTCTTATTAGAAGAAATCATAAGAGAAAAGAACTCCATGTGATAAAGTTATTTGAGATAGATTATTTAGAATGAGACTAGCAGTGTGATTACTGGACCATTGACTGAAGTCTCCAACACAGTTCAAATAATTTCCTCGACTAGCCAAGCATGCTTTGTAATGACAATCCACTGGAGAGTGGCAGCTCAGAAACTAGACAGTGTGAGTTGCTTGTAGGCTAAGGCATTGCATTCAAACCAACTGCAATGCTAACACATGTTACTAACCACCACAAGCCCTTCACCTTGCCAAATTTTTGAAGAGTCAATAAAAAATGCAAATGTTAAAAAAATAAATGCACACACACACACATAATGAGGAGGGCACAGAGGCATCTGCACAAAATCCTGCCAAATTGCAGATTATATATAGAGAGAGTCATTTTAGTGCAGCGATAGTAGATCATCCATGCAATTTCTAAATATATTAAGGCATGATATTTCTGAAAATATGTACTTTGACGGAAAATCCCAGTATAGAACATTTATCTTGTCAGTGAAGTTTCTACACTGTTTCTTTTTTTTTTATTATTATTAACATATAATGTATTATTTGTTTCAGGGGTACAGATCTGTGATTCATCAGTCTTACACAATTCACAGCACTCACCATAGCACATACCCTCCCCAGTGTCCATCACCCAGCCACCCCAACCCTCCCACCCCCCACCACTCCAGCAACCCTCGGTTTGTTTCCTGAGATTAAGAGTCTCTTATGGTTTGTCTCCCTCTCTGGTTTCATCTTGTTTCATTTTTCCCTCCCTTCCCCTATGATCCTCTGTCTTGTTTCTCTAATATGTAGGGCTCCCCGCCAAATGTTCATGTGGGGTTGATATAAGATAATGAAATTGAGGAAGCACGTAGGTAAACTTTCAAATACTATGTAAAAGTAAAGTATTTGCCAATTTGTATGACCTGCCTCTCTACTTATCTCTTCTGTTCCTCTCTCCTACATGTCAAAACAGCCCAATATTCTACAACAAAATTTAAAAGGTAAAACTGATCAGAAAAAAGGAGCTGAAAAAGACACTGGGGTTTATCTAATTCCCTTGCGCACACACACACACACACACACACACACACACACACAATCTCTTCAATTCCATTTATGATACCCATTCATTGATTAGACAAATATACCTTGGGCATTGAGATGTAAGCCTGGCGGGGCACCTGGGGGCTCAGATGGTTAAGCGTCTGCCTTCAGCTCAGGTCATGATCTCCAGGTCCTGGGATCGAGCCCCATGTCGGGCTCCCAGCTCAACGGGGAGTCTGCTTCTCCCTCTTCCTCTGCCTCTCCCCCTTCTTGTGCTCTGTCTCTGTCTCTCTCTCAAATAAATAAATAAAAATCTTAAAAAAAAAGAAATGTAAGGCTGGCACTAGACTTCTACAAAGTAAACATTGTAATTTTCATTTTACAGATATGTCTAGTGAGGCTTAGAGAGATTAGGTAATTTGCTGATTGGACATTGTGTGATCAGTGAAAGACTTGACACAGGACCCAGACATACGTCTTCTGACTACTATACCTTGTTACCGTGAGGTGGGGGATCATTCCAGAAGTTGATTAATAAGAGTGCAAGGAATATCACACTGGGCAAGGAATCCATCATACACTGCCAAATATTTCATTCAGTACAAGTGTAACATGCCAATGTAATTTTGCCTTCCCTTTCCTGTCAAACCCTCAATCTGCAATATCCCTTCTTGTAATATAACTGTTTCACAAAGCTTTCCTTGATTTATCCCCTCCTTCACAAAATCTGTAACTTTTTAAATCTTTATTCATATTTATCCTTACTTCTCTCAAAATTCTTCTGTCTTTATATCTCGGATTGTATATTTTTCCTGTGTTAGAACTTAAATTTTTTAAGGCAAGGACCATGTCACATTTGTCATTCAATCATGACCGCTTTCTTGGACTGAGCAAACAACCAGTTTTACAGGAAGGAAGGAAGGAAAGGAAAGGAGAGGAAAGGAAAGGGAAGAAGGAAAGGAAGGAAAGGAAGGAAAGGAGGAAGGCGCCATGGATTTAGCTACTTGAGCCATTCTTTATGTCATCCCTCAACCATCTCTCCACATCATCCAGCCAACCATCCCTCCATCTTTCTAGTTAATTATACATACCTACATTCGTTCATTCAAAATTTTTAAAAAAATCAAGAATATGCCATATTGGAAGCTGGAGTACGATTAGCTCCTGATAAAACCCTCATAAATAAACTTTGTACAGCAAATTCCAGATCATTGTGATTCCCCTGGTTTCTTTGGACAAACAATACCATTTATTATTTCAGTACATGTTCGTCAATCACAAGCTGGCTTATAATGCCTCCTGTCTTGTTGAATTAAACTATTCTTTTAACACTTCACTGTTTAATCTTAACGCATGAATGTCTTATCTCTAGGTCAGGAATGTCAGTCCCCAAGCTTTGAGCTTTGCTTAGAATCTGGAGTGAGATAGACTCCAAGCTCTGTCACGTAATAATGTGCCAACTGGGGCAACTTTCTTAAGCAATCCAAAGATGAAATACAAAAAAGATAGAAAAGATAATGATATTTTCTCATCATACATTGTAAGTGTTAATTGAAATACAGAGAGCAAAATTAATATCATTTAGAATACCTAGTAGGTGCTTGAAGATGACTCCTGCCTTTATTATTATAACTAATCCCATTATCATGCACTTGATTTATCCAAAAGACCAAAAGATGATAGTTTGCTTTTATTGTTTTATTTTTTTTTAAGATTTTATTTATTTATTTGACAGAGAGAGACACAGCGAGAGAGGGAACACAAGCAGGGGGAATGGGAGAGGGAGAAGCAGGCTTCCCGCCGAGCAGGGTGCCTGACACAGGGCTTGATCCCAGGACCCTGGGATCATGACCTGAGCCGAAGGCAGACGCTTAATGACTGAGCCACTCAGGCACCCAATAGTTTGCTTTTATACTCTTCTCATGGACTAGCCAGTGTATGTATTGAGTAGGTGTCCAATACACATGTGTTGACTGAGTCAGATAATGTCCAGTATGAGATGTAATGGCTGGTGTACTTTTACAAGACCAATTAGGAAGCAAAAAGAGGGACATGTCTCAAAGCTGTAACAGAAAAAGTAGCAAAACTTACAGAGACTGCCTAAAAATTTTGGTCATTTGGAAAAAAAAAAATAAAAAAGTAAAGAAACCTACTCAGGCTAGCTCAAGAAAGTAGAAAAGTAGTTAAAAGAACCAGCAGACATCAGAATAATCAAACATGGGTTGGCTGCACCAGAACATAGTTTATAGCGAGACAATATCAAAGAATGTTCTCTCTCTCTTCTCCTCCCCTCTCATGCTCATAGAAAATAAAGCAGATTACAGACGATAGAAGAGGTTTCTAAATTACTTCCTAATTCTTAGACTTTGGGGTAATCTACAACATAATTTGGAGTTTTTTGGTGTGGGAACACCATATCTGTGTCATAACAGCATACTTTCCTGATATTCACCTGAAGAAGTGAAATTCAAATGATTTTTAAAATGGCTAGTGTCTTATATCATTTTAACCTCAGGAAAAATCAACTATTATAGAGTCTTAACCTTTGTTCATTATTTGTTCCTCATTTTCTTACGTGAGCTTCCTCTTAACATATGTGACAAAATGTACACAATTAGAAAGTAAAAATTGCAAAGGGAAACAAATGGTAAAATACCAGTTGTTATAATCAACATTAAGCAGCTCTCGTGATGGAATCACTGATAAGAAAATGTTATCACAGTTGTAGGTCCTAATTACTCTGAGGGATGGGAATATGAACATGAGTTACTATTAAGTGCACAAGGTGGGAAAGAAAGTTTATCTGTCTCAAAATAAATAATAGGACCACAAGTATAGAAGGTATGCCGTTCTTAACATTTTTTTCAGTCCATAAAATATTTCAAGTCCTCAGTAAATGACATCTAGTGCAGAGTTCCCTATGCTGCTTTCCAATTTTTCAATAATTCTATTTATTATAGCATTACTGTCTCTTGCATTTCTATGGTTCTTTACAATTTGCAAACTTTCTTTACATGGTTATTTCATTTAATCCTCACAATACCCTGTGTGGATAGTAAGGCAGGATGATAGTCATGAGAAATGCTAATGGGTATTCTGGCTCTTTCTTTCCTTCTAGGCACAGGGCAGTATTGCATTTCTATGTCCACTTGAAGTTCAGTGAGATCCTATGATTACTTTTGTCCAATGAACCAAGAAGGGAAGTGTCACTTTGAGGCCATGCCATGCCTCTCTACATTCTCCTTTCCTTCTGGCTAGTGACTGGTAATGTTCAAGACAGTAGCTGCCATCAGCCAGGGATTCTGAGAAAATGCAGTGATGGGCTCCATCACCATGTGTACCACGATAGACATGCAGAGTGAGCAAGAGATACACATTTATCATTGTAAGTCACTAAGACTTTGGGATCATTTGTTATTATGGTATGACTGGTCTTTTCTGACTGATACAGAAGGTATTATTTCCCCCTGGTTTAAAAAACTAGTTTTCTAATGCTTACAGAAGTGGCTTACTCACAAACACAAGGCTAGAGTCATTTGAATTAACATTATTTCTTCTACTACATTAAGCAAAATATGAAAAAAGTAAAAAATATTAGGTACGGAAATAAAGTGAATTTTTATTTGATATTATCATCATTTGTATTGTTTTCTAAATGTTTTGCGTTAAATGTGGCTTTAGGAAGAGAAGAGATATATGCAGCATACAAATCCTTGTGTTACTACCTAATTTTCTTCTCTTCAGTCAGAGTTAAAATATTTCTGTTACCTTATTAACTCTGCCATCTATGAAGAAAGCTGGAAGAATGTCACATGCTTTTTGACTGCAAGGTGATAATAATGCACTGGATGTGCACACAGGTCCTAAAACTACTTCTAGGCTGCCTCCAATGTTGCCTTCTTAAGGTTCTCAACAACACAAATTCAAGATGATCAAAATTAGACTCCTGTATCAGCATATTACATTAATCAATACAAGAAATCTATCCTGAATAATATTATACAGAACATAATAATGAGTAAATATCATGCACTTCATCTATCTATACAACCTCATAGGTGACAAAACCTTCCATATGAGTTGTTTTCAGATAACTAGAAATTTTGTACATATTTTGCCATTTTGTACAAATTTGTACATATTTTGCCACTTAAATGGTAGTCTTTCTTAAATGGACCATGCACCTTCTCAGCTTCCTAACATAGAGTGGAAAGAATAGAAAGTATTGCACAGTTATTAAGTATTTGTTAAATATCAGTATTTGAACTTATTCACCTTCACTATAAGTAACATATACTTACGACCTTTTTACAGATGAATACACAGGCCTCCATGAGAATGAGAAACTTGTTTCAAGTTCACACAATTCATCAGGGATGCAGCAGGAGAATAAACACAGGGAATCTTAGGTGAAGGTCGGTCCCAGCTGCTCTTTGCTGCTATGCTCTGTGGCTTCCCTCTCCTCACAGTTTAGTGCATCATCACTGATATAGTAATATTAGAATTAGGATTGATCTTAAAGGCTGTCATATGCAACTGTCTCAATTTACAGATTAGGAAACTTAAGTGAAAGTAGGTGAAACATGTGATCATGAGCCTAATGATGACAACATTCAGATAATGCAATAAAGTTATGAAATTTCAATCAGGGAAGCAGTTTCCATTCTGTGCATTCCAACTACGAAGGACAATTAATACAGGAATTTAGAGGTTCAAACACAGCTCTTAGGGCTGGGGAGCAAAAGTCAGGGGATAGATCCACTGTTGTCAATCTCAGCCTGTTCCACCAAAAGTTGAGGACTGGGGGATTTCTCACAGGCTGACCTGGAAGTCCCCTAGAATCACAAAAACTTGGAAGGAAGGGCATAGAGCCTGCAGTGTCTCTTCTGTGATATCAGATTTGCAACAGACCGTACAGCCCCATGAGGTTGCTGATCTGTTGTCTGGTGCTCCCTCAACTATGCTGAGCCATGGTCCAGATTTTCTGGCTAGGCCAGCACACTGAAAGCAGGCCAGCTATATGATGATATGTCGGTATGAATAAAATTAGTATTTCAAAATGATTCCATTTATAAAATAAGAAAAGCAGGGAAAATGTGTCTATTCTGTTCATAATCAGAATCTGGTGGTTTTTAGCGGGGGTGAGGGGAGGTAATTGGAAAACCAAGGAAGCTTCCAGGGTCCTGGCAATGTTGTGCTTGTTCAGCACATGAGTGTTCAATTTGGGAAAATGTGTCAGTTTATACAGTTACTGAGTATATACTTCTTTTTAAGTATGAATGTCATCATACATCAACAATATGTTCTTTTAAAAATAAGACAAGTATCAATTAGCATGGGTTGATTATTCATGTTGACATTTGCAAATCTTTGCATAAGAAGTGGCCAGCGTGTGGATAGCTCTGGCTGCCCACAAGAACCACAGAAAAATACTCTGTGGTGTGAGACACAAAGTTTAGTATGCAGGCCAAACAACTTGATTTCTAAACGTGACTTCACTCTTATTTTCTGAGAATGAGTGGGTGTAATGTAGTGAATATGCAGGTGGGCTCTGGGTGTGAGACTGCTCAGACCTGATTCAAAGTCCTGAATATGTGTTCTTGAACAATGACTACATCCACTCCCTAATCCTCAGTTGCCCCATGGTGGATTAGGCCATGAAAGAATCAAGTGAGATAATGTGTCAGAGGAGTTTGGCAAAGTGACCAACACTTAGCAAGTATGTAATAACTGATAGCTCTTCATGCTTCTAAGAGAGAAGAACTCCCAGTCTCAATTTACTCAACTGAACATTTAAAATATTAGTACCTTACTGGATCCATGTAAGAAATGCAAAGAATTCACATAGAACAAATGGCCTATTGACATTTACAGAAGCAAGAATGTAAGTATCCATTCAGTTTATATGTATAATGAGGATATATATATGTGAGTTTCTAAAGAATATCATCACTTGGATCTTCAAATATAGAGTTTGGGGAGATAGATATATCAAGGATATAGAAATAGATTTTAAATGTTTTTTTAATTAACATATAATGCATTATTTGTTTCAGGGGTACAGATCTGTGATTCATCAGTCTTACACAATTCACAGCGCTCACCATAGCACATACCCTCCCCAATGTCCATCACCCAGTCACCCCATCCCTCCCACCCCCACCACTCCAGCAACCCTCAGTTTGTTTCCTGTGATTAAAAGTCTCTATGGTTTGTCTCCCTCTCTGACTTCATCTTGTTTTATTTTTCCTCTCTTCCCCTATGATCCTCTGTTTTGTTTCTCAAATTCCACATATCAGTGAGATCATATGATACTTGTCTTTCTCTGATTGACTTATCTCGCTTAGCATAATACCCTCTAGTTCCAACCACGTTGTTGCAAATGTCAAGATTTCATTTTTGACGCCTGCATAATATTCCATTGTGTATATATACCACTCTTCTTTATCCATTCATCTGTCCATGGACATCTTGGTTCTTTCCACAGTTTGGCTATTGTGGACATTGCTGCTATAAACATCGGGATGCACGTACCCCTTCGGATCCCTACATTTGTATCTTTGGGGTAAATACCCAGTAGTGAAATTGCTGGGTCGTAGGCTAACTCTATTTTCAACTTTTTGAGGAACCTCCACACTGTTTTCCAGAGTGGCTGCACCTGCTTGCATTCCCAGCAACAGTGTAGGAGGGTTCCCCTTTCTCCGCATCCCCGCCAACATCTGTCGTTTCCTGACTTGTTAATTTTAGCCATTCTGACTAGTGTGAGGTGGTATCTCATTGAGGTTTTGATTTGGATTTCCCTGATGCCGAGCGATGTTGAGCACTTTTTCATGTGTCTGTTGGCCATTTGGATGTCTTCTTTGGAGAAATGTCCGTTCGTGTCTTCTGCCCATTTCTTGATTGGATTATTTGTTCTTTGGGTGTTAAATTTCTTATCTTGACCTCATATATTCCAAAAATTTAGTACTATATTTACAGAAATGTCAGTGTAGGGATTTAATATAGTCTAACCATATTATATTCTGACAAGGGCAAAGCTTATGAAATGAAGAAACAGGAGGTCCCTATATCCCTTAGATAGATTTTCTCAACTCATTTTACTTTGAATCTATTTCGACAGATGTTCATCGAGCTTCCCTAATACGTTAGGCCCCACACTGGCCTCTGGGAATTCAGAAGGAAAAAAAAAACAAGGTCTTTGCCTTCCAGCCCTTGCAGATTCTTGCAGACAGCTTGCCACAAGCAAATAATCAAAAGTCAACGTGATTGTGCTTAAACTGTGGTTATGTTGAAAACACCTCAGGACAGTAGACTATCACCTCCCTATAGAGTCAGGGATGGTTTCCCAGAGATAAAATTTGACCTGGGTCTTAAATGTTAAGCTGGCATTTCCTAAGTAGAAAGGGGAGGAAGCTTCCCAGAGAGAAATAATAGATTCAAGAAAGTACTCACGTTGTGTGGGTGATCATAGAGGTAAGAGATGAGACTAGAAAGACACTATTTTAACCAGATGATGAAGGAATTTTGACTCACGTTTACCTTCAATCATCTAGAAAACATTCACACAATTTCAGAAACTTTCTGTTCTTGCTATTTTCTTCTGTGTGATTATCCCCAACTAACAAAATACAATTTTACTTAAAAAAAAATTGTCACTTATTGTCTATCTGCTTCTATAAAATTAAAATTCCATGAAGGGAGGGAGTTTTGTCATTTTTTGTATCTAGTTCTACTACATTTCTAGTGCTTGAAATGGGGTTTGCCCCGTTGCTGGTTCTTAATCAATATATATTAAGTGTCCAGATGAGTTCTTTTGAGTTTCTGAGATCTTTTTATTTATCAAACATGGGGTTCTAGTTTCTGGGGATACACATATACTTATGACCCTGTGGCTGCCCTCCAGAAGCATAAATTTTAGCGAATGGACAGGCATGCAAACAGAAAGTACTGATATAAATATGATAGGGTCTATAATAGTGAATTAAATAAAATGTTATGAGTCACTACTATACTGAGAATTTTAAAACAACTTCAAATCTATTTAAAGATATTTAAACCTATTAGGAAAAGGCAAGACACAGACACTTCTAAGCAGTAAGCTGAGATTTGAGTTTTTAATTACAAAGCTATTGAGATTATGGTTCACAGACTAGGACCAGTCCCCAGCGAGGTTAGTACAGAAATTGAGAAATGTAGAAACTGCCATAGCAATGCAGTATATCACGTCCACCAGCCTTGATCAGCAACACTTGCATAGAATGAGCAGGCTTGCTTATGGTGAAGGGGGCCCAGAACTCACTTATGGTGAGACTGGTTATGCACCATAGGGCTGGAGATTAAAAAGTAAAGGATTTCTTTAAATGGTCGTTCACCACAGCTCATCTGAAGTGCACAGCTTTAAAAAAAATGATGATCCTGGCAGCCTCTTGGCAGTGCTTGGATTAGCGTCATCTCGGCTGAATTCTCCGACTCGTGCCCAAAATGCCGCTCTGCTACGTTGTTGATTAAAGATAGATCCATATGCTTCCGTTCCCAGATGTGCTGGTGTCAGAGCTGCCATTCTGCTGCGAAGACACTTCTAATTTAGGACTTTCCAGTTATCTACCCCAGGACACACTGTGAGTCACTGGCCACGCCAGAGCCAGAGCCCGACCGCGGGGAACCCCTAGCACTTGAAGCCAAGAGATGTGAGTCCAGAGGTGGGCAGCCCCTGCTGTGCTCACCGTCCACGTATCCTGTCCCAGGGCAAAAGCCAAGGTCACTGGAAGGTGCTCAACAGCCCTATGGGTCCAGGAACAACCACCTCCATACAAGGCACATTCTGAAATTTTAGGGAGTGCTGTAGGTGCTGAAATGAACATATGCCCAAAGATTCACAAGGCTAGGAAGATGCTTTGGATCTGTCACACTAATAAAAAGTCTTTTACAGAAATAATCTCTGTATACTCAAACACACACATTAACATCATTATATTTGCATAGAAAAATACATTGACCTTGAGAGAGATGAGTAGCTTTCCCAACGTCAAATACCTGGAACCTTATGTACCTGTGCATTGACTCAGACCTTCTAACCTCTGTGTCTCATCCGTTATTGCTTGTATTGGAGAAAGACAGAGTTTTCCCTTTGGAGTTAATAAAAATATTCCTCACTTTCTTCTCACCAAACAAATCTATTTTTTTTCTGTCAAGTCCAGGGTGGCCAAGATGGCAAAGAGAGAGAGTGATGGCATAAACACCTCCATAAGAAATGCCCACACTACCTAAATGAATGGAACAATAAATCAATTTGGTTCTGGTCTCGGACCCTCAAAATCAATGGTGCTTTGGGAACTAAGTTTGTTTGTTGTTGTTGTGTTGTTTTGTTTTCTTTTTTTCTCCTGGCTTTTAAAATGTCACAACTAACTGGATTTCCTCTACTTCAGTTGTGGACTCTTCTGTTTCCTTTGCTTCCTGCTCTTGTTCCGTTCCATCCCTACATGTCCATGCCCTCCAGGATTTGATTTGAGGTCATGATTTTTTGGACTTAGAAAATAAAAATATGGGATTGGTATTTAAACTTGAGTTACAGATTAAACACGCACGCACACACATGCACACACACGCATACACATGCACAAACCATTTAAAAAAATTAGTATGTCTCGTGAACTACTTGGGATATACTTATACAAAAAAGAAAACTTATCCTGAGTTCTCTTCTCTTCTGTCTCCACATGTCTTTTCTAGTTGACCTCGTTTAGTCTTAATTTATTATTTGAGCAGATAATCCTCAATTTTCCCCTCACACCTCTTCTCCATAGTCAACTCCTTTCTTGATATCTGCACTTGGAAATCTCTGATCAAACCCTCCCATGTACTACCAACTTCATTCTTTTACCAGTTTTCCCCAGTCAATAAATGGCTCCATCATTTACTTAGATTTTTAAGGCAAAAACCTATTGGCCATTCTTGGTTCTTCTCTTTCCATCAGCTTCTGGTATCTAACTTATAATTAAGTCTTGTTGGCTTTAACATCAAATTATGTCCTCAGTATTTCCATTTCTCACCACCTCTACTTCTCTGTCCCCAGCTTCTGCCATTAATCACTCTGGCCCACCTGATGGCAATGGTTTTATAACTGGCCTTCATTCCACACTTGCCCTGCAATAATCCATTCTACACAAGTTAGTGAGAGTGATTTTTTAAAGCTTTCTATTGAAGTATAGTGTGAAAACAACAAAGTTCTTGTATCAAATGTGTACAGCTCAGTGAATCTTCAAAAACTAAATATACCCCTATACCAGCACCCAGTTAATCTACCTCCCAAAATACTTGCCACCCTACTTTTCTATCACCATAGATAGAAATTTTTTTGTAAATTTATTTACATAAACAGAGTCAAACAGCACAGACGGCTGTGTGTTTGCTTTCTTTCATTCCATGTTATATTTGTGAGCCATCATAGTTCAGTTTCATAGCTCCATAAGAGCTAGTATTAAATTAATATTCCACAATATTGTATTTTTCTTCGTGGGATTGTTGTATAGACTGAGAAAATAACTATAAGGTGCTTGGTACAGAGTGGGTACTCAATAAGCAGCAGGGATTATTATCATTTATCCTGTGTTACAGAAAAACGAAAATGTGATCAACAGAAATAATCTTGAGAATTCAGCAAACATAATATTTCACCTGAATCTCATTCCAATTTGATTGGCATTAAAAAAAAAAAAAAGTGGACCAAGAGAATGCCATAGATATAGCAAACTTAAATTTCAAGATGTTTTTGACAGAACTGCTCCTGTCCTTACAGGAGAGCTGAGAAAATATGCATCAGGGAATGATACCAAGAATGGTTTTGTAGCCTTTTTAGCCTCACTGTTTGATGCTGAATATTGGATATATGTTTCTTATCATTCTCTTTCCCTCCAAATCTGATGAATTATGACTTATGTTCCAAGATTCAATTATGGGAAGTTCTCCTCCCTGAAACACCTTGACACTTATTTGGTGCCTACAGATTAAAATCCAAACACCTGGCATGGCCTACCAGATCCTCGTTAGCTTGACTCCCACCTTCTATTTCCAGTCGCACTGTTAATGGCACCATACTTTTTGGGATACCAACAACCATACCAGACTGCTTCCATGGCCTGAAAATTCCATAATAGTTCATGCTTTCTGACTTTGCACATTTACATCCCTCGACTTATAAAATCTTCCTCATTCTCCACTTCAACCCATCTCATGCCTCCCTTAACTCCTATGTTCATCTCTCAAAACTCAGCTCAAGAGTCTCTTATTTACTTCCCTCCACTGATACCTATAGCTAGAACTGATCTCTTTTACCTTTGTTTCCTTGTTTTGTTTTGTTTTTCTGTGTGTACTATAATCACAGCATCTGTAGTGAACCTCTGTGCTCTTGCTGACTTAAATATACTTCTTTCCAACTAATTTACGAGCTCTTTGTGGTGGATATGTCTTCATCATTTCTGTATAACAGCTGCTGGCAAAAGGCCTCAGACAAAGCTGCTTATCAGTAAAAGGCAAATGAGTGAATGAATAAAGGTCAATGAAAAGGGAGACCCTAGAGGTTTACTGCATGGATTTGTTTAGAAGCTTATCTACTTTATTTATTTATTTATTTATTTTGATGATGACTTTGAAGAAGCCAGAGAAAGCATAATGTCAAATTTGGGACTGACAAAAAATTTTAAATAACAAAGAAGTTAATAGAAATGAGATTTGTGAACTATTTGGTAGTCCTGGTCCACAGACAGAAAAACAAATAAGATTCAGGGAAAAGTTCCACATGAGGTTCAAAGAACTATGTGCATATCTTTGAGATCCAGAATGCTTAAAAACAGTACATATGTAGACTCCTGAGGACTTCAAGGGACTACAAAATTGACACCAATAAACAGTGGGATGTGAACTCCTTCCAAACCATGAATAGGTTATAATAAACAATAACTAAATGGTCCAAAGAAGATAAATGATACTTGTTTTCAACTGATGGGGATTATTGAAATTATTTGTTTGTTAAAATTCATAATTGTATTCTCAAATTAAAAATTATTTACTCTTACTACATGACATAGCAGTGGTGTAGTTCATTCAGCTTTGAATTTTCACTTTGTATCTTAGCCATTTTGGGACATCAATGACGTGATTTTATTTTTATTAAGCTATATCCATAAAAATGTTCATACTGTTTTATTCAGTGCAGAATTATTATTATATTATATATTATATATTATTATGCATATATTATATAATTATAAATAAAATATATTATAATTATATGTTATATTATATAATTATGATATATTATAATATAAAATTAATATATATTATAATTATATATAATTTTATATAACCTATAATTATATATATAATTATATGTATATACATATCACAATCCCCTCTACCTCCCCTCCAGGAACCCTCAGTTTGTTTCCTGATTAAGAGTCTCTTGGGGCGCCTGGGTGGCTCAGTCATTAAGTGTCTGCCTATATGTTTCTCTCTCTCTCTATATATATATATATATAATTATAATTGTAATGTATATAATATATTTTATATAATCTATAATTATATAATATATATTATATTAAAATTATTTTTTCTGTGATAGCATGTATTCATACCATGATAAATTAAGAGATACTCTCACTCACCCCTTCTCTTTTTTCCCATTCTCAAACTTCAACCATGACTACCTCAATCAATATGACCAAGAAGACTAAACACCTGTAAATGAACTTCTTTGTGAAATTAAGAAAAATAAGAGCAAGGACCTTCTAATCATCAGCAAGAAAAAACGTCATGTCTATAGAAAAGTCTTGTAGATGGCTTTTCCTGGCATGGGAGTTTGTTATAATTGACTGAAGTTTCTGAATGTCCTCAGTGAATATTATCATACGTTCCTTTGAACACATGTATGTCAGTGTTTCTCTGTGGGTAAGACCTACCAGTACTGAAAACTGGTAATAATCACACCTGAAATACACAAACACCTCAGCCATTGGTCCTATTGTTTCCCAGACTTGGTTTATTTAAACTTGTATTTATACAACCATAGAAATAATGCAATAGAGACTCAAGGATAGAAGCCAGGAGGACCAAAAGCCTCTCCTTTACTGAACAGAACAGAACTACTATTGAAGATTACAGTTACTCGAGGGAACCAGAAGTGTCAAATAATAGGTCCTTCTTCTCCACTTCAAATGGAAAAGGATCACTGCATTAACACACAAATCTGTCTCGTGACATGCAAATTAGAACTTGAAAGTCATAAATAGATCACAATTAACTTTAAATTATTTCATATAAGTAAAACACATCCTTCTCTTAATTTCAAAGGGCCAGTAATCTCTTTTTTGCACATAAATTCCTTATGTCAGAATTCATGACAAATAAAGCTATTGGTTATTTCTCTTTTTTATGTTATTTTTATTCTTTAAAAATTGAGGCGGTCACATTGGCTTTTACCAAAAATTGTGTCCACTTGGTCTTATTTTAAGGTGACCTAGAAGTTCTGGTTGCTTGTAAAATTTTAAAGTAGTTGTGTGTTCCTAGAAAGCATGACCCACACCTCAGGCCACTTTGAGAAAACACATGTTAAATAGCTCTGTGAGAACTCATTCTCAAAGCTCAGCAGGTGGTTTGCTAATGGGAAGAAGGGAAGCTTAAGAGCTGACCCCTTTGCTCTGCTACTGCCCTGTGTTCATGGCTCCCTGGGGCTTGAGTTAAGTGAGCTAAGAAAGAACTCTCCTATTAAAGGGGCACTACACTGTTGTTAGATTCTCCTTAGTGTCCTTAGAAATTGTCCTCCCTCTGGGTCCTTACCATGTAGTTATGTTGAATTTGTTTGGAACACCTGCCTTCATTATAGGGAAGGGAAGAACTCAAAGTATAGTGCCCAAAGGATCATGGAGAGCTCACACTTTTTCTGGTTTGGCATTTGTATGTCAGAGTGTTGCCTCTGGGGGTGGGGATGAGACAATGGGCATATGCAGGTGGTGATAACACGTGCAGCCAAATGGTAGAGTTTGGGAGGATTTTCCACTGGAACTCCACTCAGCCAATCCTTAGAAATTTTGATCAGAGTTCAAGACTTTGAGAAACTGGAGGTCTAGCAAAGTCCAAGTGAGTGAGAGAAGCCTTTCAGTCAAGGCAGGCTTCTAGTCCAGCCTGATAGTAAAGTAAAGCTATAAATCTGTTGCACAGTGAGGGTTGGAGAGACCCTAAAAATTGGGAGGTACATAGTAAAGATTATTCCCGGTTTCAAACAGCAAGAATATTCCTAGATACCTGTTACTTAAAGTCTGGGATAATCTACTATAATTTCAGTTCGGGTCAACAATTATTTTAAACAGAGTGGAGCTGAGTTTTCAGGATCCTTCAAGTTTCCTTTAGGATGGCAACTGGGAACAAGGAACTAGCAGGAGCTCCTAGGGTGGAAGAACAGTGAGGCTAATTGCAAGTTCCCAATAGAGAAGGTCAGACTGTCCAAATTCCAAATCTAACTTAGTAGCTGAAAGAATAAAAACAATGTTGAGCATTATGTGCAGTAGGAGAACTGATCTGAAAGGGGCCATTGGAGGCTTTTAACTGAGTATATGAAATGGAGAATAGAAACATGGTAACCAGGTGGTGGCTTGGAAAGAGAAAGAGAAATACTAGTACCTGCAGAAGTTTCATCAAACCAGAGTGCAGATGTTTGACTCTGCGTCCAGCATTGGAGCTATGCAAGCATGACATACTACCATCTCCTCACTGCATTCTGGACCAGCTGGGATGGGCCTGGTGTCAACAAGAACTAAATAGGTGATAAAAACAAAACAGACAACTATGTTCTAAGTGGGATGCATTTGGCAGTATTTCATTATAACAAACCAACTTGGAAAATATGCCCTTAAGATCATTTCCTGCTTTTTGGGGTCCCTGTAAGCCTGAAAACACTGTGGGTATTTTTGACCTAATAACTCTGAGAACACTGGGGTGCTTCTGACTTAATATTTGGCTGGAACAAATGAAAGCATACCCATGGGTGAAAATAAATTTCTCTAATCATGTGTGTGTTGGGAAAAATCCTAATTAAAGAGTACCTTTCATACCTTTGTTTAGTAGCGAAGTTCAAATATGTCTCATGACTCTGAGAGGTGAAAAATTGATTGTGGTTCCTCCATACTTCCTTAATAATCACTAAGGTGAAAATCAAAATCTTCTCTGCTTGGCTTTAATGACCTGGGTACAAATTACATTACAGCTAGAATTTCAGGACTTCACTATGTGTAGAAATCATTTTTATTTTTTCGTTTTCTACTTTCCGGCACAGTGCTGTCATCCCTAGATTTCTCTACCTGTCTGGAGTCCATGTGGGTGTCCATCTAGAAGCAAGCTTTCATTTCATGAGCCAGTCTTCTCCAGAACAGAGAACACATCATTAGCCTAGTCCCTCTCTTGGATGGATCTATAATCGATTTTGCTACCCTAGACATAACAACTCATGCATCTAGAAGTCATTCTATAAGAGACTTTTTTTTAGATTTATTTATTTATTTATTTATTTATTTGACAGAGAGAGACACAGCGAGAGAGGGAACACAAGCAGGGGGAGAGGGAGAGGGAGAAACAGGCTTCCCGCCGAGCAGGGAGCTTGACATGGGCTCAATCCCAGGACCCTGGGATCATGATCTGAGCCAAAGGCAGATGCTTAATGACTGAGCCACCCAGGCGCCCTGAGAGACTCTTAATCAGGAAAAAACTGAGGGTTGCTGGAGGGGAGAGAGAGGGGATGGAGTAACTGGTAGTGGGCATGAAGGAGGGCACGTGATGTAATGAACATGGGGTATTATATGAGACTGATGAATCACTGAACTTCATGTCTGAAACTAATAACACACTATATGTTAATTAATTGAATTTAAATAAAAAAATAAAATGGGGAAAAAATGTCATTCCAGCCTATCTACCCCCATTCTTATTCCATATATCACATAAAGGGAACACTTCAAGACCTTCTTACCACTGAGGTTGGTAGTTCTGAATAGTTGCACTTATTTTGTTCTCGACCTTTATTCCATGCATCTCAATTCTTCCAGTCTATGGCCTCATTGCTCTTCCATTTGTTTTGCAAATTGCTTTTAGGGGGGATTTGAAGATTAATATTCACTTTGTAGCTAAGATATTGGCTTTCTACAGATGAACATTCAGGTTTTCATTTGATTAATCAATATTAGGATCTCTTAGGACTTTCCATGTTGACACAATCTCCAGATCTACTACCTTGAGAATTTCCTTGGCGGCGGGGGAGTGCTTTTACCTACTTCTACTTGGGGCTAAATAATGAATGAGATCTAGACTGAGTCTTGCAGCCAAAAAAAAAAAAAAAAAAAAAAAAAAATCTGGTCACCTGTGTATATTAAACTATATCTGGTCCCTGTCTGAATTGGGTAAGATCAAGATCAAAGTATATCACTAGAGTCATCTTCAGTTTCCAAGTCTAGCACTTCACCCATTAGAACAAGATTCCTGCCACAAAATCACATTCTTACTGCTGAGGATGCCGGCATCTTATATGTCTTATTCTCTTCTTCTGTCAGGAGATTGGGTTTGGCTACCCATTAGCCAAGCCATTGATGTCTGGAGTATTATAGAATCCTTAGCCAGCTTGCTTTAATATAACCCAGTTGATGTAAACATATGCCACAGACCTATCTAAAAATAGCATCACTTTTATGGTCTTTTTTGTTTGTTCGTTTGTTTGTTTTGCTGAGTGAAAAGTTGACTGCAGTTTGGCACAAGATTGGAGCAACCTGGGGTCCCTGATAGTAAAATCAAGTCTTGTTTCTCATACCTATCTCTGGATTCTCGCTACTGATCTCACGTAAAAGACTCAGGTGCCCATGTGGACATTGCAGTGGAGTAACTCAGGGACACATGAGTTCATCTTGAAGAATAGTCTTCCAAGACCTCTCATTCAACTAACTTATACTCTTCCTCTTTTACACCACATTGTCTTGCTGGAGCAAATCAGTCTGATGCGGAGTTTTAAGGCAGTTTTACTGTTCTGGAGAAAGGAAAATCCTCTCAACTCAGAACTGGGTAATCCATAATAAGATTACTAGTAACCATCTTCTTGAATTGCTTCACTCTTCCTTTACACCAGAGGCCAATTCATTAGGGCAGGGAAGCTGTACCAAATTGCTAGGCAATGGCATTATGCTCCTGTGAGTAGATAGGAGAAGGGAGCGGCACAGCAGCTGAGGGGCTTCTCCTGGGGAAAAGTGTAATTTAGGACACGTGGATTGAGTCCCACCTCTTTGATTTTCAAGTTCTGCAATAGTATGCCAGGCACTTAACTATCTCTGAGACTAGATTATTCAACACCAAAGCAGGGGAATTTACACAAAGAGATAATGGACGGAAGTGCTTTGTAACTACAGAGCACTAGATAAATGTGAAATTTTTACTATCACATAAGCATTGTACAAGCTGCCATGATAGACTCAAAGGTTAAGATATATCCCCTAACAGAATATTTTATATCTAACGGGAAAAGGTGTGTAAGTTAAGGGCACACACAGAACTGGGTTAAAGCCTGGCTTTATTCCTGGGGCTAATGCCCTCGATCTGCAAGCTCTCTGTGCCAATACAACGCAATATATCTAACAAAGTTAGGTCAAGAACATAGAAGACTCAATAGGTTATAAATAAACTGAAGAGATAAAACTGCATTATTTTTACTGTCCGATATTAAAAAAATTAAATAATAAATAAGCGTGAGTATGGGAACTCCAAAAAATAATCTATGATAGTCATTTTACATATATTTGCAAAACTTACATGATGCCTTAAAATAAGAAAATTTAATAAATATTTTATTTATAATATAATTTATCTATAATAGATAATACAGGATGCCCCCATTATCTGAAGGTAGAGCATTCCTATAAAACTTTCTATAAGCTAAAATGGTGTAAAGAGTATCCCCCACTTTCCAAAAGTTCGAGTAACACCACTTCACTTTGATGAGAGACCTACTTTAGTACCTGTCTTCATTAACTAAAAGAAATCTGAAAAAGATTTAAGCTTTTAGGAGAAAAGCTGTTACTACACTAATGTAGGTCTCTCCTAAAAGTGAAGAGGCATAAGGCAAACTTTTGGAAAGCAGGGAGGTTCTGTATTTCTTTAGTGTTTACAGTGTTAACCCATTTATTCTTCAAAATAAGTCTTTATTTTAGGGATGTTATTATCCCCATTTACAGATAAGAATGTAGACAACTAGGAGACATGAATTGCCAAGAATGTAAAGTAACTACTTAGTTGGGACCATATTCAATTCCTGGCAAGATTAGCCTCACAGCTCAAGGGGTGCTGTCTCTCTCTGTTGGGACACAATAGTTCAACAGTTATCCAGGGGTCTGTGGTGTTTCAGCATGTCTCGCAAGTAAGGCATTAAAAGTCCTTTTTTCCAGACTTTCTTTTCAAAGGTGTTAGTACAGTGAGCATCCTTGGAAGATAAAAATACTATTTTCCTCCAGAGCAAAGGGCATTTGGTTGCAGTTTTGAAAAACAAACGTCTCCATCTGTAGCAAAGAGTAGGCATGCTTTCTACTCATTAGAAAAGATTGCTCTCCCTAAGCTGAGGATCCATCTGTTTTAATGCCATTCACTCTATGTGCAGGTGTCATCAGGCCTCTTTACATCACCTTACAGGAACTGGTTCTCAGGGAACAGAAACAAAAAAGCTGATGTTCTGGCTACTGCTCTTGCCATGAATAATAAATCATCCCTCTTCTGTGAAAAAGGAGACTCCTGTCTTCTGCCGGCACCACAAAATGGTGGCTGGCTAACTCAGAGGCTTCAAGTTCCTGACATGCTCAGAATCATAGTAATAATTACAGTATTGCTGCAATTGTCTTTAGATGTTGGTACATAGATTTCAAAAGTGTTGGAGTTTGTTTGAAGCATCATCAAATAATTGCTGGATATGTCGCCTTTAAAAAATCTCTATATGTTAGCTTAGCAGAAGATGCTTTTAAAGTTACTTTGCAATTATTTTGTCACAGGCTACTATAGACCTGATGCCTTGTCTTAATTAATCATCTAGTGGTATTTAATAGAAGGTCATCACATGTTATTTTAGATTGGGAGAGATGACAAAACATTTCAGACACAGGATGTGAAGGAAGCATATTTTTAACAATGTGTCCAAAAATAACATCAAAAATATTTTATTGTCAGTCTTCCCTGCCCTTAGATCATCAGGCACCATTTAAAGAATATCACGTGCCTTCCACCCAAGGGAACAAGGGTTGGGGTGCAGGTCAAGGTTTAATTTGATTTGACAAGGCTGTTGACTTTTTAAGTCTATTGGAAGACAGTCAAAAGTAATTTAAAGAATGACCCTGGCTATTTTTTTTTTTACTGAAATTTTAAAAGGTGATATACTTCCTTCAAATACAAGTACATCCGTGCATATGCTCAATAAAAAGAACTTTGTAACAAATCGTGTGACTATGTTTGGGCAAATATTGTTGAGGGTTGACTAATATCCTAGAAACTTCAACCAGATTAAATAAATGCAATCTCCTTGTAAGAAGCACAGTCCCTAGAGCAAGACAAAATTGATCTGATTATGTAGAAACCTGTTACGACACTCTGGTAATGAGAAAAGTGATACCTCCCATTTGTAGAGCTCCTTATAATTTTTGAACAGATTTGCACATGTTCATTATTTGCTTTTTATGATACCAATTATACAACCTCATATGGTGGTTGGAGACCAGAGTCACACAACTAATAAACATGGATTAGCCTTAGGACAAGCACTCAGGATTCTGCCTCAACCTCTTTTCAATATCCTATACTATATTTTATACCAAAGTCAACATTGCAATTTTGCCATTCAAATATGCTCTAAATACTTTGCAAATATAGAGATCAGCGTATGTGGACCTATGGATCAATGAAGAAGAAGAAAGAGGAGGAGATTGAGGAGGAAGAAAAGGTAGAGGAGGAGAAAGACAACAAAGAAAGGAAAAGAAGATTAATGACACCAGGAAAACAAGTTATCCCTCTCTATACCCAAGCAAAAGCATTCAATTTGACATAGAGTTTCGCTATGGTCCCCTCACTAGATATTATGTATTTTCAGTTCAACTCCCTAAGTCCCTTAGATTGACTGTTTCACTGCCATCATCTCTAATATCCATTGTTTGGATCATACCTAACCTCCTAACCAGGATCCTGCGTCTAGCTTCTCCCTTTCCATTCAGACATTTCTCCTCCAGCCACAGAGTTCTCTTCTCTCAGTTATGATGGAGTCACTCTTCTCTCAGCCTTGTGTTTGCTGCTGGTAAACAGCAGCAAAAACCCCAAGTTCCGCTCTGCAGGGGGCTTGGGATGGTGTGGGGGGAACTGGTTCACTGAAGAATGAGAAAAGTTTGCCAGATGGAAAAAGAAAAATCATACCAGGGAGAGAGTGCTCTATGCATGGTCCTCAGCAGCCAGAAGAATGTGGTGTATCCCAAGCACACAGATGTGCACATGGGATAAACTAATAATGAGAGAAAACACTTAGTACTAATTGCTGGTACTGAGCTAAACATCCTATATGTGTTAACTCATTTAATCAAGGCAACAATTCTACTCATGTTCATTATTGTCATTTCAGAGGTGAGAAAACAGAAATTAAGAGGCCAAGTAAATTATCCAAGGCCACAGAGCCAACAAGCATCAGCGCAGGATTGGAGCACTTGAGGCTTGATTCTAGAATCTGGATGCTTAATCCTCAAACTGTAAGGTAGATTGAGAACTGGCAGTAGAGGTTTTTTCATTGTGTAGTAAGGATTCAAGGATTTAACCACAAAAGTGAGAACCAGGTTGCTTTTATTTATTTTTCTGAGAATTAATTTTTTATTTAATTTTTTCAGTTTTTTTAAATTTATTATTATGTTCAATTAATTAGTTCAATTATAGAACATCATTAGTTTTTGATGTAGTGTTCAATGATTCATCAGTTGCGTATAACACCCAGTGCTCATCCCAGCACATGCCCTCCTTACGACCCATCACCCTGTTACCCCATCCCCCTACCCCCTCCCTTCTGTAACCCTGTTTGTTTCCCGGAGTCCTGAGCATCTCATGGTTTATCTCCCTCTCTGATTTCTTCCCATTCAGTTTTCCCTCCCTTCCCCTATTGGCCTCCAAGGTATTCCTTATGTTCCACACACGAGTGAGAGCATATGATGACTTTCTTAGCAAGCTACCTCTGGCAGGTGTGTAGGTGGCGGATCCCTGAAGAAATGCTGAGTGGCGGAGGTCTTATTATAAGGAAGTCAGAGACAAATAATGATACGGGCCTCATGAGACTCATTGGTGGAAATGGAATGGAGGTTGCTGACTCAACACATACGTTGGAAACAAAATCAGAGCAACCTGGGCAGCAAATGGATATGGATAATGACCAAGAGAAAGTCAGGAAGGGCTTCCAGGTTCTGGTATGTGTGGCATTGTGAGTGATAGAAGCCTTTACGTGTCATGAGAAAGAATAGAGGAGGTCAAGGTTGAGAAGAATAAATGTCGAGGTGTTAGCAGAACGTTCACATGGAAATTCGCAGGGTGGATGGGGCACTCTATTATTTATTAAGTAGGTTGCGAATTTTGAAAATTACTGCTATGGGAATATTATCCTGCTTGAGGGACTTGTACTCCTCCAGGTCAAAACTGCATGTTTTTACCAATGTGGTGGGGTCCTGCAGCAAGTGGTGAAGAGCAAATTCCTTGGAACCAGGCTGTCCATGAGTGAGAACATTGGCTCTACCACTTACCAGTTTCCTCATTCAAACAGGAGAATTGGTATTCGGAGAGCACCGTCTTCAAATCAGCAGAGCTGGTTTTGAAAACTAGACATGTCACTTTTAGCTGTCATTTACTGTTTTTGAGCCACACTGTTCTCTGTCATTAAATAGACATAGTAACATATACCTGGTTTATCTGGGGATTTAAATAAACTAAGATAGATAAAGTTAATGGCATTTAGCAATCATGCAATAAAGGTCATCCAGTGACTAGAGGCATGCTAATAAGTAAGGTTTGCAAAATATGTGGCACAATGTGGCTACTAAACTGCTCTTACTAATTACTAATCATAATGTGGATTACACTGCAATAAAAATATTTACATAGAGAATCCTTCTGTCTGGAAAGTTCTCTCTTTCTCTATCCTTCTGATATTATGCGTCCTTCAAAGAGGAAGTATTTCCAGTGCAACATCTGCAAGTCCTTCTTCAATCTTCCTAGTTAGAAGAATTTGCTTTCTCTTCTGCAGTCCCAGAGCAATTTAATAACACTTTTGTTACCACAATAGGCTAACTTATAATTATGTATGTGCTTAGAAGGGTCCTCTAATTGATTCTGAGCTCCAAAAATATAAGGGTCATGCCTTATTCATCTTTGATTCTCCAACCACAGGGAGGACAGTGCTCAGTAAATGTTAAATTGGATAGACTGAATTCCTCAGATATAACCAGCTGCTCTAACTTGATCTCACTGAGAAAACTGCTCACAGCATATTAAAAAACAACGGGAATATTGTGGTGGCTTGATTTAGATCACCGTAACAGATGTGTGAGTGAGTCTCATGATGTGCTAGCTGTGTGCATGGGGGGGTGGGTATTTTATTTTTTGTAATGCATGCATTTGCATACAGAAAAATTAAGAGTTCCTCTTGTTTATATCCATTCAAGAGAAACAAATGCCTTTTGTTTAGCTCAACTGGCAATATGTTAATATTTTTCAAGTTTGCATTTATCATTAAACCAGTCCAAAGAAATTAAAGGTCAATGCCAGCTCTTGGCTATAAACATTTATAAAATCTAGAATGTTAATTCTACTGTGTTGGGAATTTGTGTCATTTACCTATAGAAAAGAAAAAAGCTGATATGTATTTTATTTTATGCTCCTATTTGCAAGCTTGTATGTATGTAAGGGTAGTAAGTGTGCTAATTATTTAAGGAGGTACACTGAATACATTTTTAAAAATTATGTTTGTCATCTAATGTTTATATTCTATGACATTTTCTTTTTCTTTTATATTTTAAAAAAGATCAACTACAGGGGTGCCTGGGTGACTCAGTCAGTTGAGCATCCAACTCAGTTTCAGCTCAGGTCACGATCTCAGGGTCATGAGATTGAGCCCCATGGTAGGCTCCACACTCATCCAGGAGTCTGCTTGAGATTCTCTCTCTCTCTCCCTCTGCCTGCCCCCACTTGCACGCACACACACACACATGCACGTGCTCTCTCTCTCTCTCTCGAGTAAATAAATAAATCTTTTAAAAAAAAAGATCAACTGCAATATTACAGTTGGCATTATAGTTCCTCTAAATGACCAGCTCCAGTCCTATTTTCCTCTTCCTTATCCAAGGGTGTTCAGTAAAATTTTCCAATTTCCATGTTCATCTGCACACACATACGTACACACATACACTCAGGACCAACTCGGTGTTGTTTGCACAATACTGAAAGAGTGTGTATCAGGACGCATTCTTATCCTAGCTGTGGGAACTTGAAAATGTCTCTTATTCTCCGAATTTTTCTCATCTGCGAAGCGGGGCAAACATACTTCCAACTCACATAATAAGCACCCGGTAAATGTCAGTTCCCCTTTAAACATATTATTCAACAATTTTTTTTTCTTCTTTTGAGACAGAGAAAAAGAGCATGAGGGGAGGTGGCGGGGGTGAAAAGGGAGAGGGAGAGAGAGAATCAAGCAGGATTCATACCCAGTGGAGAACCAAGGTGGGGCTTGAACTCATGACCTGGAGATGATGACCTGAGCCAAAATCAAGCATTGGAGGCTTAAATGACTAAGCCACCCAGGTACCCCTTGAATTTTTTTTATTCAACTTTAGTTGTGGAGTGCTTTCAATTATAATATCAAGGGAATAAAAAAACTAATGTTTTCATTTTAATTTATGTTTCCTATTCTCTCAATACATTGTATTTTATTTACTTATGCTCACTTTCATGAGCATTTAGGAGTTTTCATTTAAAAAAAAAATTTTGAAACAATGTTGCAATGATCATCACTTTATAGGCTTTCTTGAGCAAATATGTAAGAGCTTCTCTTGGTTAACGATGAAGATGAGAAATCACCATGATATAAGGAAGACATATGTTCATCTAGGTAGCGCCAAATCATTTCCAAAGCAGTTCTAATTCAACTTCCATCAGCCATGAGTGAGTTTCTATTTCCCTACATATTGTCATTGTATGATATTATCTTTAACTTTTGCCAGTCAGAAGGCATAATACCAGTGTATAATGGTATTCAGTTTTTTTTTTTTTTTTTTTGAATTTGAATGTCCTGTTTAGTCTTTAGGTTGGGTATGTTTTCACATATTTATTGGTCCCTTGGATTTTCTTTTTTTGAATTTCCTGCACACATTATATATTTTTTATTCTATTGTATAGTAGTGAAGATGGTTCTGGAGGTAATTTTTTTTCCTGTGCACCAGCAACCTACAAATGTCCTGTGAGATTTGGCTTTGCAGTCCAAAAAAAAAAAAAAAAAAATACTAATTTCAGTGTCTAAGCTATGTTTTATATTTGTTTCTCACTTTCAGAACCAATATGTAAATTAACTGTGGAAGACTTATCTGTGACTACAAATTAGAATGGAAATATGCATGCTAAGGTTGGGAGATTCAAAGAGATATGGTGGAGCTGGTGTCCTCATCCGAAATATGGAAAGTCCGGGGATATCATGTACTGCTGTCAGGATAGAACTATAGACATAAGCATGCTGTTTGAATTTGCAGAATTAACCAGAGAGGAAGTGAATATAGTGCAATATTAGGAGGAGAAGGACAGCATACAAGAAAGTAAGATGACATACATGAAAGAAATAGTCATCCATCATAATAAAAATTTAATAGGAAGCATCAAATGTTAATAATTAAAATAGCATATTCATATTATTTTGAGATACACACTGAGAATGTGGTAGTTTGGAGGAAGGGGTCTTGCTTTTCATTATTTGCTTTCTGTATATTGTTGGACATGACATGCATGTGCATGAACTGTTTTATTTTTTTAAGGTAGCCTAAAATAAAATGTAGAAGATAGAGGAGTCATCATATATCACCAAATTTAATGGGGTAGGTTAATTTTCGTACAAGTAAATGTAGAGAGAGCTTACACTGGCATAAGAGATAAGAGTCAGTTCGTTAAGTGATCTTGTAATGAGTCCATCTCCTGTTGCATTTTGACTGAGTAGGGGGTCATCTTATTATAATGGGCAAACTTTGTGATATTGTTCATAAAGGATTTGCAAGATGGACCCCCAAAGGTCTGGGCAAGGAGACATCTGCAGACACTTTTGAGACAGTCTCTGGTTTGGATGCTGTATAAGACTATGAAGGAATTATTTGGAAAAATTGTCACTGAATGAGTGTTTTAGGAGACCACCACCCCAGAAAGTGAGTTACTCTCATACACGTGCAGCATGATTTGTATGGATCCAGCAACTCTGACTGTTTTCAAAAAAACTAGGAAGCTAGGTTGGAGCACCTAATAAACATTATAACCATGCTGATATCCCTTTACATTCTCTGGTCCCCATTACCCTCGTTTCCATTTATTCTACCAAAGAAAACAAGAAGAAAATAATCTTTGTGAAGATTAAATGAGGCATTGTAAGTTGTTTTGAAACAGTAAAAGTCAATATACACGTAGGGTAGCAAGCGGAATTCCCCTGAATTCCTCTGAATAATCAAGTCAAATCAAGGCCTCTTGACAGGACATATTATTTGAAATAAATGACTGTGATATCCCACCAAAGGTTTATGGAGTTAGTTGCTTGTAGCTTCCTCTCTATCACCCATCAACATTTCAATACAATTAGCTTCTGGGAGAAAAACTCATATTTTCTATAAAAACCCATGATGGAGTTGAAGGGGGATGGAATAAGAAAAGGGGAAGGTGTTTCCTTGCTGTTTCTAGGAAAGTTCTCTCTATTCAACCCAAATTCACTTTTTTAAGTGAAAACAAATACTTTTCAACACCATTTAAAGCCATAATTTCCTGAATGCCTCTGGCTTTTTTGGGCAGGTCTGGCTTGTGAGCCTAACTGATGGCGAGATTGTTCACATCCAGCCAGCAGACCACCCAACTGGTCTTAGCAGTCCCTGCCAGGGTATTAATATGGCTTCTAATTGCTCTCAGCTGGGAATTTAGTTCACTCCAACAGATGGGATAGTCACCAGGGAAACCTGGCCATCTGCTCTGTGGCCCAACAGAACCATCAGAAGAAGCAGGACCAGATCACAGGCTAGGTCAAGGGGTTCTTGAATACATAACCTCGTTAGCTCTTGGAGATTATGTCTAAATTCCCACACACAATGGGGGAAAATGTATTTTAAACAACTCTTACTACTACACAGTTTAAAATAGTGTATCATTCTCAAGTGGACTTCAAGATTTTAGAATATATTTATACTTTTAAAAATTAAGAAGAAAAATAATGACAATATTTCCAAGTTGGTGAGATAGACCTTTAAAAGGTTGTTAATCAAGTCTCTTTGGTTCATAAGCTGTCTTTACTGAGTTTGTTTTGTTTTTTTTTTTAAATATCTTCTCATAGTGTAAGTTCTGAGAGTTTTGTTTTGTTTTGTTTTGTTTGTGGGTTTTTTTGTTTGTTTTGTAATGCCAGTGTCTGATTTAAGCTTTGATTGCCAAGGCATCCATTTCAAAGAGGCAGCCACTTCATAGATGCTGACCTGGAATAAATAAATTGCATCCAAAGGCTAGAAAAGAGCCAGGCCACCCCACCCCCGCCCCGCCAGTCTCCCTTATTTTAGAGATTTTGGTTGATTTCAGTAACTGACCACACATGATTATTCTCTTCCCACACTTTAAACTCCTGCTCTTATATTTTGTTAAAAAGGCAAAATTCAACTAAGTTTGAAGACCTAATTGGCTTTATTCAATGATTCATGAACTGGGGCAGCACCCCATCCAGGAAGTAAAGGGATGCTCTCAGGAGCTGTACAAAATTGAAGGTTTTTGCAGGCAATAACATTGGGGCAAGAAGTTATGAGTAAAAGATAAGAAAAGATTGTTACAGTTCAAGACATCTTCTCTGGGAGGAGGAAGGGAACAATGTGGTATATTTTGTTTGTTTGATAGTTTGTTTGCTTTTTATTATTATTATGTTATCATGCATATTATGTCACCAGTGCTGATCCAAACATTTCAGCCTGGAAGAGATTGAAACGCTAATTAAGTCTTGGTTTGCTGTACTGGGGGGCAAATGACTCCACTCCCCCCACCCCACCCTGGGCTTGTTGTTTCTTTACTAACAGTGTTAAATCCTCAGATTAAGAGTGAGTCCACAGTGGGGTACCTGGGTGGCTCAGTTCTTAAACATCTGCCTTGGGCTCAGGTCATGATCCCAGGGTCCTGGGATCGAGCCCCGCATCGGGCTCCCTGCTCCGAGGGAAGCCTGCTTCTCCCTCTCCCACTCCCCCTGCTTGTGTTCCCGCTCTTGTTGTGTCTCTCTCTGTCAAATAAATAAATAAAATCTTAAAAAAAAAAAAGCAAGCCCACAAAACCCTAGGCCTCCACCCTCGACCCCAATAAAAGCAGAGCCCCAGGCCCGCACCCTCTCTCTCCTTCCCTCACAGCTACCGCGCTGTGTGACCCTGCGTGTGCCCTGTGATTTCTAGACTTGTAAGTAATAAACCTCATCTTTTTTAGTTTCTTAATGGCTTTGCTGAGGAAGTCTTGTAATCCTAAGAACCACAAAGGTGAGTCCAGCCACCACATTGGTTATCAGTAGGCTGAGACTGGCGCAGGACACTTCTATGGATACTCAATCTTTGATGCAAGTTCCCTGGGGTTTGACCCAAGAGTAAGGCTACTTACAGGAAATTAGGAGACTGTGTCCTGTCCGGCCTAAATTAGCTATGAAATCATTCAGGTTACTCACAGACTACATTTCTTGTTACCCAAATTAGAAGTAATTGGCCCATTAATTCTCTGTAATGGTTTTCTTTTACTTCATTTGATAAAGATGATATGGCACCCTCAAAACATGCTTATAATAGAATAATTCAAATGCTTCGATACAACAAATGGTGAGAGGCAAAATGCAAAACTGGCCATGCTTTAGTTTCAACGATGCAAAACTATTTGTGCCCCCTGCTGATGAAACTATTGACAGGGTATATCAATCAACTTCAGCTGGGTCTGGAACTAGACTGGGCACACCGGGTGAGAAGCAAGCGTATTGCTTGGGCAGCAGTTTGTGGCTGCAGTGGCAGAAGCAATAATCAGAGATCCCTATCTGAGGGCAGGACAAACACATGCTTATAAATGTGTAAAGTAAGTAATAAAGATGAGCCGTGATTATTAATATTTAGAGTGAAAAGGAAAGCATATTATTTCAATGCATAATTTTCAGGAAGAAAAAAATAAAAAGGAAAACCAAGCCCACTGAACTGATTTACTTATAACTTTACATCTTTGCCAATCAAATTAGACTGATTACATTACTACTCTGATGATTTAACATGATGGAATAAAATGCATTATTCCATCCATCATTTCTCACCCTGTAAATAACACTCTAAAACATATAGACACAACGTTAATCACACTTGATATTGAAGGCAATTTGTATTCAGATATGCCTGAGTACACCACAAAGAATTTATCTTTCATCCAGTGGCATGGATCCCACTGCAGCCCTGGTCTGTAACCTTGAAGGTACAAAAGGCATCTTTCAGATACTCGCTAGGACATGAGAAGTCACAGCAGCATTTTGCTGAACTTGTCTCTGAATGAAATAATTTCTTAACACTGTACTCTGGCTACCTTGGTCCAGGCCATTGCTTAAATTACTGTAAAAGGCTCTACTTCTCTCCCTGTGTTCATCCTTGGTCTCTCATCTCACACAGATGTCAAGAATGATCTTTTAAAAACATAGACCAAAGGGCTCTAGGTGAGATTCTATGAATTGACTCTTCCACTAAATACTATTAAACATATATATAAAACACTTGTTAATCACCTTAAAGTCTTGGAAGAGCTAAAAAGATAATGAAAACCTGCCAGCCTGAATTTTGGAGAACCCAGGGAGGTAACCAAACTATTGGAACATCAAAGATACATAAATGGGGGCTTACACATGTCACACGCTTGAACTGAGAATTGCATGTTTTACTGGGGTTGTGAGAACAGAATTCCAGGTACAGTGACTGCTCAACAGGACAATCTCAAAGCCTCTCTTCCCATATTAAGTGGAGAACAAGTCCATCAGCCATAACTACACAAGTTGTACAGGGCAAAAACTTCAGGAAGGAAAGGGGGCATTCCAGTATACTGCAGGGTAAATTGTGTCCCCTCAAACTGCAGTATACAACAAGCAAAAGCCATAGGAAACAGCTTCGCTGCAAATCCAAAAGGCTTCACCCTCAGGATAAAGGCAAACCTGAATGCAACGATCTTATTCTTAGTCCAGACAACTGTAGATAAGGTTGCTGTCATGCTGAGCAAAGCAAGGGAATAAGAGAAAATGAAGAGAATAATTATTGTCCCTGAGTAATTGAATCTACAGACCAGCCTTCGTGTGTATTGCATGAGTATCTGGGTGGGTCTGGAAACACCAAGTCGTGACCTCACTTTGTCGTGGTCTCCAAATGATGTTGTCCCCCGGCACCTAGCAGAAGGAAACACAGCAGAGGCACCGCTGGAGGAGGGCCATGACCCCCAGGCTTCATGAAAACTCCAAAAATATGGTAGCCAGGCACATGAAGAAGAACACAAGAATAGCAAGAAACAGTGCAACCAACAGAACACGCAGACTTCAGATATTGGAATGTATAGATATGCATAGTGAAGCAATAATGGTGTGGTTGATTGATTGCATCAATGGACCAAATGATTCTCCACTTCCTATTTCCATGTTTGTTTGTTTGCTCGTTTTTTGCTGCTTTACAGTTCCTATCTTAAATAGTGGAGTCTATTCCCCTGTCCTTTGAATCTGGGCTGGCTTTGTGGCTTTGCTTTGTCTAACAGAATGCTTTAGAAGTGGTGGTGTGCCAGTTTCAAAACTAAACCCCAATACTCTGTGTGTATCGGCTATTTTCCTTGCTCTCTATGATCACCGTGAGAATAGACATTACTGAACCCGCTGGAAAATGAGTTACATGGAGACATCCAGACACACCACACTCAATGCCATCTGAGATCATCCCAAAACTAGCCAAACCACAAATACAAAAGCAAGCCCACGTCAGACCAGAAAAAACAAACAAAAACAAACAAACAAACAAAACGCCACACTGAACCCAGACTAAAACACCAACGCTCAGACATGGGAGCTAAATAAGCACTACTCCAGTTATACATTTCTGATCTCTCAGTTCCTAATTTACCCCTCCAAAACTGCTCACAATCCGTTTAGGCAGCTATCCTTCTTAGTGAAAGCTCTCATTATAGAGGGCGTTCTGCAGAGGCAATTGTAGAGCACAATGTTAAGCTTTCCCAGTAGAGGGCGCTGGAGGGACATCTCAGGAGGAAGAGGCGAGGCTTCCTGATTGATGGTTTCATGGTTGGTCATCAGCGCGGATGTGAGGACGGGTGGAGAACACCCAGTCCGTCATCACCCTCGCAGCCCTGACCTGGCACAGTGATCACTTCATGTGTCCCTTCCAAGAAGGGACACGGGGTGCTCCAAGCCTGCTACACTCAACGGTGTCCCCACTCTGTCTTAAGAAGTCCCTCTCTTTTCTGGTATCTTAAAGACGTGCTATAACTTTTTAATTATGTGTATAAATGAGTATGTATGTGTTTAATCCATGTAGAATTTATCTTGGGATGTAATATGACTTAATTATGTTGTTACTGCATAGGGAAAAGCACATTTATCCAAACACTATATATATAAATAAACGACAGTTTGACCTTTTCCCAAGGGTATGTCTGGCAGATTTGAAGCGACCATAAATGCTTGAGTTCTGTCTCTAGGCTCTGTATCTGTCCATATAGATCTATCACTGTGCAAACACCACCACACTGCCCTGAATCATACAGCTTCAAAGATCTTTGTGTTTGGGAATGCAAGTTCATTATTTCTTTATTTTTCCCTTTCCTCTAGAATTATCAAAGCATATTTAAACCTTAGTTTTTAATACAAACTTTAAACGCACTTGATAAATTAGATGTCACAGCATATTGAGACTTTTACTGAAACTCGTTTCAAACATATCGATTAATAGAAGGAGAACGACATTTTTGTAAAATTGAGTAATTCAACAAAATTCACAGAATTTAAGTTTCTGCAAGCGTGTGTGTTTGGCCTGGTTTAGATCCTGTGCTATCTCTGGGGTACAGCACGCAAGGCCACATGGTTGGTAACCCCACTTGAATCCAATTGCTTGTGGATGGACGGCACTTCCCCAGGAATTTGTCATGGAGAAAGCAAAAAAAAAAAAAAAAAAAATGTTTCTAAAAATCCTTTTCCAACATGGCTTTATATATTTCCCCCTATATGCCAAAGCTTTTATTTCATTATAGTCTCTTTCATGTGAATTATGACAATGGGATTTATTAAATTTACAAATGCTACTATTATTATTTATCAACTTCTTAACATGGTCCAAACCTATGTAAAGTGTTTCAAATGTATTTGCTCATTCAATCTCCCAAATTATGAAATCTCCCATTATGAAAAAGGACTGATGGTCAACCATACGCAGAACAGACTGATTCTCGTTAAAATATTGAAATTCTTCCATTACATATAGGAAGTAGCTTCTTCTCTAGTGTCCTGCCCTTCCCTGCCCAGCCAACCCCCCTGTGTTTTTCCTGTTAGCACTCCTCAGAGCTCCCTGAAATCCAGGAAAAAAGAGGAAATGCCTGGCCCAGGTGGAGCTCCAGTTATCTGCACTATGCTATAATCAGCATCCTTTCTGGGTGCTCAGTGCCTCTGTTGTACCAGTCATTAATATTTTGAGTATCAACCATGGGAAAGGGTATTTCTGCTAATTTACAAAGGAGAAAGTTCAAGTTTAGAAAGGTAAATAGTATGTCCCTAGTCTACAGTTTCTAGGTATCAGACATAGAATTCAACCCAACCCCATGGAATGAGATCCCACAGATCATTAGATAAAAATTGCAATCAGTTATGCAAACAGAGTTGGCAGCCCCCATCTCACTGTCCTTTGAACAAATGTCCCCCCACCCCCATCACAAACAACATCGGGAGAAATTTTAGATTATTGGTTCTGGAGTTTCAAGCGTTGGTTTCTTAGACCCTCCATTCTTCAGTGTGTGTAGATACAGCCATAAAATCTAATACACAGTCAAATTATTTATAAATTTCAGCAGCTTTCAAATCCATCTGTTTACTGATGTCTTTTGACACTATAAATCATTTTGTCCAACATAGGAAAAACAGGATTCATCAGCTATGTGTCAGAATTCCTTTATGTTTCCATATTTTTTTCCCTGAATGAAATCTACCACCTTTAAAGTCCAAGCTGGCTGCAGGGAGATGAGGAAAACATTGTCTCAGTACCTAAGAACACTGTTTTCCAATAGTAACCAAATGATTGTGAAACAAAAAGAATGAAAATTGTACAACATTTAAAAGTATTTGAAACAATTATTTTTGGCTATATTTTACTTCATACAATGAATGCTTAATCATCTTTTCTCATAAGCCAATGCATGTAAAGACGGTTATAGCAAGATATTTATACTGGCTGAATTACTAAAACCAAACATCCAAGAATAGAACAATTATTCCACAAAAAAAAACACATAAACACTAGATAAAGTATTATGCAGTTATTTAAGATTATGATTGTAAAACTAAGTAGTAGTCTGTAAAACTATTATAATGGTAAGCACAAAAACTGGAATAAAAAAACATAGGTATATTCTTATTTTGGGAAACAGTTTTTTTCTTCCATTTTCTCTTATTTAATTAATGTGTCTATGACACAGCCATAGCCAGATTATTTCTAAATCCTGCCAATATTTAATTCCATTTGTGTTCTAATTGCCTTTCCTTCTATCAATTATTCTGTATCCGTCTAGGTAAAAGACTGTATGTGTGATGTTTGGAAGCTGCAGTTGGTGATGGTTGGTAGGATATGTGAGCATAGTTAGTCTTGTGAAAGAAAATGAAGACATTATATAGAAAGTGAGGTTATCTTGTAGCAGTTTTGTGTCTGATGCTCAAAATTGTCCCGCAGACCTAGGACATGTCTTGATCCTTTTCCAAATCTGCTTATGAAAGACATATTTAGATTCCATGAACTGATACTATGATCTTCCTGATAGAAGCCTAGTGGAAGGCAGCATGGGTACAGAAGACTGAGGAGGACAGAAATCATAACAGGTGGGGCCAGAGTTACAGGACCATCACATTTTGGGAAGCTGTAAGGTCATGGCAATCAAGTAAATATAAATTTAAACACTTCCCTTTTCTTTATCATTATAAAATGCATTAATAACACTGGCAGTTACTTACAAATTAGTATTTCTATTTTAGAAAGTAACTAACTAAATATATAGTAATTGGGAGAGGTATGCTTATTTCCTTTGAAGCATAATTGCTATTTCTGGATAATGCTTTTCCATATATTATTTTCTTAGGTAACATATCCTAAGTAGAAAATTGTAACAATTCAGGCAAGAAAGGAAAGTAGTTGAGCTCAAAACGGGCAGCAGAAGGGTGAAAAGTCTTTTAATTCTGGATAGATGTGAACGATGGAGCCCACAGAATGTGATGAGAGACTGATTGTGGGGATAAAGGCAGGAGTCAGAAATGGCACCGAGATGTTCGGTCTCAAACACTGGAATAATGGAGTTGCCCTCGACTGAGACACAGAAGGAGCAGAAGGTGCTGGCTTGGAAGAAAATACAAGTAGTGTAGTTTCATACATGTTACATTTAGATGCCAACAAACATTCATACCTGTTCTTATCTTCACTCATCCACTTATCTCTCCCTCCTGTCATAAAAGAGGGTTCATCTAATGCTAATATCACCAGTTCTATTTTGGGATCCTCTCCCTAGCTATTTCCAACAGTCATTATTTATTTTTTATATATATTTTATTATTTTCCATTTTTTCCAATTTAAATTCAATTAATTAACATAAAATGTATTATTGGTTTCAGAGATAAAGGTCACTAATTCATCAGTCTTATATAACACTCAATGCTCATTAAATCACCTGCCCTCATTAATGTCCATCACCCAGTTACCCTATACCCCCACCTCCCTCACCTCCAGCAACCCTTAGTTTGTTTCCTATGATTAAGAGTCTCTATGGTTTTTCTCCCTCTCTAATTTCATTTTGTTTTATTTTTCCTCTCTTCCCCCATGATCCTCTGTTTTGTTTTTAAATTCCACGTATCAGTGAGATCATATGATAATTGTCTTTCTCTGATTGACTTATTTTGCTTAGCATAATACCCTCTAGTTCCATCCATATCCTTGCAAATGGCAAGATTTCATTTTTTATGGCTGAGTAATATTCTAGTGTGTGTGTGTGTGTGTGTGTGTGTGTGTGTGTGTGTGTGTGTGTACACCACATCTTCTTTATCCATTTATCTGTTGATGGACATCTGGGATCTTTCCACAGTTTAGCTGTTGTGGACAGTGCTGCTATAAACATTGGGGCACAGGTCCCTCTTCAGATGACTTCATTGTATCTTTGGGGTAAATACCCAGTAGTGCAGTTGCTGGGTCATAGGGTAGCTCTATTTTCTACTTTTTGAGGAAACTCCACACTGTTTTCCAGAGTGGCTGCACCAGCTTGCATTCCCATCAACAGTGTAGGAGGGTTTCCTTTTCTCTGCATCCTCAACAACGGTCTGTTGTTCCCTGACTTGTTAATTATAGCCATTCTGACTGGTATGAGGTGGTATCTCAATGTGGTTTTGATTATATTTCCCTGATGCAGAGTGATGTTGAACATCTTTTCATGTGTCTATTGGCCATTTGGATGTTTTCTTTGCAGAAATGTCTGTTCATGTCTTCTGCCCATTTCTTGATTGGATTATTTGTTCTTTGGGTGTTAAGTTGAATAAGTTCTTTATAGATTTTGGATACTAGCCCTTTATCTGATATGTCATTTGCAAATACCTTCTCCCATCCTGTCAGCTGTCTTTTGGTTTTGTTGACTATTTCCTTGCTGTGCAAAAGCTTTTTTATCTTGATGGAGTCCCAATAGCTCATTTTTTGCCCTTGTTTCCCTTGCGTTTGGAGCTGTGTCCAGCAAGAAGTTGCTGTGGCTGAGATCACAGAGGTTGCTGACGGTGTTCTCCTCTAAGATTCTGATGGATTCTTGTCTCACATTAGATCTTTCATCCATTTTGAGTCTATTTTTGTGGGTGGTGTAAGGAAATGGTCCAGTTTCATTCTTCTGCCTGTGGCTGTCCAATTTTCCCAGCACCACCTGTTGAAGAGATTGTCTTTTTTCCATTGGGTATTCTTTCCTGCTTTGTCAAAAATTAGTTGACAAAATAGAGTTGAGGGTCCATTTCTGGATTCTCCATTCTGTTCCATTGACCTATGTGTCTATTTTTCTGCCAGTACCATACATGTCTTGATGATTATAGCTTTGTAATACAGCTTGAAGTCTGGAGTTGCACTGCTACCAGTTTTGGTTTACTCTTTCAAATTCCTTTGGCTATTTGGGGTCTTTTCTGGTTCCATACAAATTTTAGGATTATTTGTTCCAGCTCTGTGAAAAAGGTGGGTGGTGTTTTCATAGGGATTGCATTGAATGTGTAGATTGCTCTAGGTAGCATAGACGTTTTAACAATATTTGTTCTTCCAATCCATGATTATGGAATGATTTTTCCATTTCTTTGTGTCTTCCTCAATTTCTTTCATGAGTATTTTATAGTTTTCTGAATACTTTGCCTCTTTGCTTAGGTTTATTCCTAGGTATCTTATGGTTTTGGGTGCAATTGTAAATGGGATTGACTCCTTAGATTTCTTTCTTCTGTCTCATTGTTAGCACATAGAAATGCAACTGATTTCTGTGCATTGATTTTATATCCTGTCACTGCTGAATCACTATATGAGTTCTAACAATTTTGGGGTGGAGTCTTTTGGGTTTTCCACATACAGTATCATGTCATCTGCAAGGATTGAGAGTTTGACTTCTTCTTTGCCAATTCTTCTTCTTTGCTTTTTACTTCTTTTTGTTGTCTGATTGCTGAGGCTAGGACTTCTAGTACTATGTTGAATAGCAGTGGTGAGAGTGGACATCCCTGCCGTATTCCTGACTTTAGGGGAAAAGCTCTCAGTTTTTCCCCATTGAGGGGGATATTTGCTGTGGGTTTTTCATAGATGACTTCTATGATACTGAGGTATGTTCCTTCTATCCCTACACTGTGAAGAGTTTTAATCAAGAAAGGTTGCTCTATTTTGTCAAATGCTCTTTCTGCATCTTTTGAGAGGATCATATGGTTCTTGTCCTTTCTTTTATTTATGTAGTGTATCACACTGATTGATTTGAAGATGTTGAACCACATTGCAGCCCAGGAATAAATCCCACTTGGTCGTGGTGAATAATCCTTTTAATGTACTGTTGGATCCTATTGGGTAGTATTTTGGTGAGAATTTTTGCATCCATGTTTATCAGGGATATTTGCCTGTAATTCTCCTTTTTGATGGGGTCTTTCTCTGATTTTGGGATCAAGGTAATGCTGCCCCATAGAACAAGTTTGGGTAAATTTTCCTTCCATTTCTATTTTCTGGAACAGTTTCAGAAGAATAGGTATTAATTTTTCTTTAAATATTTGGTAGAATTCCCCTGGGAAGCCATCTGGTCCCGGGCTCTTTTTTGCTGGGAGGTTTTTGATTGCTTGTTCAATTTCCTAGCTGGTTATGCGCCTGTTCAGGTTTTCTATTTCTTTCTGGTTCAGTTTTGGTAGTATATAAGTTTCTAGAATGCATCCATTTCTTCCTGATTGCCTAATTTGTTTGTGTACAGTTGTTCATAATATGTTCTTATAAATCGTTTGTATTTCTTTGGTGTTGGTTGTGATCTCTCTTCTTTCATTCATGATTTTATTAATTTTAGTCCTTTCTCTTTTCTTTTTGATAAGTCTGGCCAGGAGGTTATCCATCTTATTAATACTTTCAGAGAATCAGCTCCTAGTTTTGTTGGTCTGTTCTACAGTTCTTTCGACTTCTATTTCATTGATTTTTCCTCTCATCTTTGTTATTTATTTTCTCCTTCTGGGTTTAGGCTTTATTTGCTGTTCTTTCTCCAGCTTTTTTAGGTATAAGGTTATGTTGTGTTTGAGACCTTTCCTGTTTCTTGAGAAAGGCTTGTCTTGCTATATACTTTCCTCTTAGGACTGCCTTTGCTGCATCCCAAAGATTTTCAACAGTTGTGTTTTCATTTTCATTTGTTTCCATTACTTTTTAAAATTATTCTTCAATTTCCTTGTTGACCCATTCATTCTTTAGTGATGCTTTTTAACCTCCAGGTATTTGAGTTCCTTCCAAATTTCCTCTTGTGATTGAGTTCTAGTTTCAAAGCATCGTGTCTGAAAACAAACAGGAAATGATCCCTATCTTTTGGTACCAGTTGAGACCTGATCTATGACCCAGGATGCCATCTATTCTGGAGAATGTTCCATGTGCACTCAAAAAGAATGTGTATTCTGTTGCTTAGGATGGAATGTTCTGAATATATGTGTGAAGTCCATCTAGTCCAGTGTGTCATTCAAAGCCCTTGTTTCTTCGTTGATCTTCTGCTTAGATGATCTGTCCATTGCAGTGAGTGGGGTGTTAAAGTCCCCTAGTATTATGGTATTATTATTGAGGTGTTTCTTTGATTTTGTTATTAATTGCCTTATATAATTGGTTGCTCCCATTTTAGGGGCATAAATATTTGCAATTGTTAAGATCTTGTTGGATAGACCCTTTAATTATGATATAGCGACCTTCTTCATCTCTTATTAGTCTTTGGTTTAAAATCTAATTTGCCTGATACAAGGACTGACACCCCAGCTTTCTTTTGATGTCCATTAGCATAATATCCAACAGTCATTAATCCTCCAATGTATACTTTATCTTCAGACTATCTCCAGCTTTGCTTGTTTATTTTTCTCTTTGTTCTTTTTCAGCCTCTTTTTGGAAAACTTTCTTCTTAAATCAGTGTCTCTAGGGTCTGCCCTAGGGATTCCCGCACACCTTCTGTGTGCTTCCTAGGGAATGTCACCTGCTATCACCCCCAAGTCACTATCTCCAGCCCAAACCTGTGTCTCATTCCAGTCCTGCCCTACACTGAATATCTCCACTGAGCTTCTCACAATTGACTGGCACCTCAAACTAAATACATTCTCCAAAACTGAAACTCATCTCCCTCAATGTTCTGCCTTAAGCAAATAAACTTTTCCTTTCATTTATCCACAATAGTAAAAGACATCACTCTTTAATCTAGTTGTTCAAGCCAAAAGAAGCTAGGATCCCTCTTGGACCTAAATTCCCTATTTATCCACCTACATCTATATCCTTAATCAATTCAACTTCATAATATGAGGAGGAAATTGGAAATGAATGGGAACACATAATAACATGTTGATTCTTTTCCAGTAGGAGCTCCACTGTAACCCAAATGAAGAGTTGGATTCCTTTTTTTCTACCATAAAAATCTTAAAAAATGGATCATATTTTCTACATTTGACTCATTCCTCTTGATGACAGTCATTGTTTCACTTGAACATACATGATATAGACTTGCTGTTGGACATCATGAATCTCTTTATGAAATGACATTCATAAACTTCAGATCACAGCTGGAGTCAGACTACAGATGAATAGACATTTTCAGGGAGAAAGAAAAGTAAGATCAGTTGAGTACTTACTACATTTGCCCTTTCATTATATCTCAGATCGGTAATGTGAAATGAGAACTAGCATTCTTTTTTTTATACATGAAGGAATTTATATGCTGAATTGTGAAGCAAATTGCTCAAAATCACACATTTAGAAAGCAATGGACTTAGCTTAAAATGTCATTTCTCTAAAATCTCTTAATTTATGCTATATCAAAATCCCATACCTATGTTTTTATTCATGACTCAACACTTTTTATTTCAAATTGATAATAAATGCATTAATTTGATGTTACTGTGTCACATAAATTATTTAAGTAGAGAATGGTTAAAGGAACCAATCAACTGATGAGCATTAGGTATGATACTCTGCTTCATGTATTTTGTCAATTCATTCGTTCATCATGATAATTTCACTATTGCCATCATATTTTGCAAAATGTTTTAGAGACATAGCCATTAAATATCAGGAATCCTTTTTTATCAAGTGTCAGAAACAAAACTCAAATGATTTAAGTAAAAATATAATTCCCTGGCTTATGTAATTAAACAAAACACAGATGACCTAGGAGGGTGAAAGGGCAAATAATGTTAAGAAGCAGGCACATAGGTAGGCTTGAAGGACAACTAAACTCACTAGAATTAATTCTCTCTATTGCTGTGTATTTTTGTTCCTAGGCTTCATTCTTTTCACCAAAACAGCAATTTCTAAACCTAACTAATAGCTTTTCCTAACCTAATTTTTAAAAATTCCTAGGAAGAATTCTAATTGCTATGTCTTGGTCACATGCCACCCCTTGGTGAATCAGTAAGAGCCTTGTGTGCATGGAGAGGGTCACTGCTAATCCAATGTTGTGATTGGAGTGTGAGGTAGGGGGAGGACTATTATAAGACTAATAGTTTACAAGAGATTAAACAACTAGTAAGTGGTGGGGCTGAGATCTCAGATCTTTTTACCTTCAAAAATATGTCTTTTTAACCTAAGCCTACTGCCTTTCAATAAGCATCTGAGTGGGGAAAATTATGAAAAAGACAAGTCCTTGGTTGTTCCTATGCTGCAAGTAAATACATTTTTCCATCTTTCTCCCAATTTTTACATGAATAATTTGTTGAATCTTAATGAGATCTTTTCACATAAACTCAAGAAGAAAGAAAAAAAAAATTGGTCGGATCATATATTCAGTTTTGAGTTTAGAAATATATGGTAAATAAGCATTTAAAATTAAGGAACAGATCTTATTACCCAGTGAAATTATAGTTTTAAAGCACCCTACTCCTTTGTTTGCACAACCAGTAGATTTACAAGCCTTCAGAAAAAAAATATGCATCCTATAAAAGACAAGAAAATGTATGCTATAAAAGACAAAAAAGTTTAGATCTGTTGTTTTTCTATTGACTTTTATAGTTTGTTTGTTTGTGTTTCTATTGACTTTTATAGTTTGTCTTTTTTCAGACACATACACAAATAACTGCACTTGGTGAAAAATTCAAGCTATTACGGATATGTTTGACAAAAGAATGCATAGAAGCTGGATTTTATAAATGTAATATCTGTGCAATAAATATATTCCATCAAGAACATTCCCTTACTATTGGTGTTCTAATACACTTAAGAAGTGCACTATTTATTTGATCACTTGAGAAAGTAGACTTAAAAAAATACCATGTTTAAAAAATATGTTCACATATGTAATAATATAAATCTAACATGAATTCGGTGATGTAAGACACAGTAATTCATACATGATTTTTAGGTAAATAAATTTAGAATCCACATGCTGGACATGATAAACCAATAATGTGAATGAAAAAGACATTCAAGAGTCTTTCCTTAAAGACAAACATTAATGGAAAATCTGGAGATAAGATGGAGGAAATACTGCCCATTAACAGAAGGAAGTAGGACCTCACCACAGGGTTTCACATCTGGTTTTGAGGCTACCCCTAAGAACTTCTAATACTCTCATATCTTCCCTCACAGTTTGGGGAATGTTAGCTTCATGCTCTCTGAAGACAAACTGCAGGTAACACCTTCCTCAGTGTTAAGCATCAGTGAGCTTGGATAAAGCAACAGTCAAATCTCCATGAGCATCAGCAAACACGTCCAGGATTCAGACTGGTCTGACATCCAATCTGAGGCTGAGAGAGGCAACAGGATATGATTTCATCCCAAGGCATAAACATATGAACTAGGATTAAACCTTGGGATTTCTGATTCAAAAATAAAAGTATTTCACTGTGTCATTCTGTCCCATTTTATATGTGAAAAGACCCACCTTTAGCAACATTTGTCCAATATGATAATAACAGGAACTTAGAAGAACATGATACCGTCATAATTTCTCAAAGAATTAGTGGTTGGTTAATGTTACTTGCTCTTCAATAAAGCCGTTTTTCCCGTAAGTTGCTTTGTACTACAGATCCCTCCACCTGTTCTTCATGAATGAAGTACTGTGAGCCCCTCACTAACGATAAGTAATAACCCTGTCTGTGCCACAGCGACACACTCCAGATGCATGTTGGAACTTATGTATGACAGGCCTGGAGGTGCTAAGAACAGAGTTTAAACTGCTTTTGCATTCGTGGATAATGGTCATGGTTATGATCACCAAGACAGATTATCTTGTGCCTGTGTTCCTTCTCTTTAGATGAGCTCTCTATCTTACTTTTCACTGGGTAGAAGAAAAATTTATTGAGACAAACTTTGAAAAGAATGTAAGAGTAATGAAAAAGAAACAGATTATTAGGAAGAGCTATCCAAATCTCATTTTCTATTTTCTCCATCATCAATTTGCTTATAAAATAAAAATAAGCATTAAAACCAAACTATCAAAACATGCTGGAAGGAAAGAAAAAGGAATCAGCTTATAACTGGGCAAAAACTCATGGACTTTGGTGTCCTATCAACCTGTGTTTCAAGTCTGGGCTCTGCTCCTTATCAGCTGTGTGATACTTGATGAGTTACTTAACCTCTCTGTACCTGAATTTTTTCATCTCTAGGCAGGTTGTGTTATCACACCTGTAAAGCGGGAAAAAGAATTAAACAACATAAAGTCATTATAACTGTGTATGGTATGGTAAGGATATGACAGTGATAGAGCTCCTTCGCTTCCTCTTCTTTTCATAACAAAGCTCTTAAACAGTTCTGCCATTTCATTCTGGCACAAAAGATTAGGTGAAATTCAGAAATGGTAGAGAAGTAAACAAAACCCCACTTTGTGTTGATCTGACACCTGACTGAGCTTCCTTTTGAACAGAATTAGATCAATTTAATGCACTTATAAAATGTCACAGAAGAAGCACTGCCTTACCCAATCTGGGTTGAAATGATTAATTTCTTTCCTGCTGTGTAAGCCACCCATTCCTGGGGAAGCAGGGGAAAGAAGTGGAAATAGTTCATATCCATCTTCCCAGACAGACTATTTTGGTGTAAACAATGCCCACCATGTTTAAAGGGCACCAGTGCTCTCTTATCTACTCTGATTCCTTTCTCTTCTGGAATAAGCTGCAGTCCTATTCTAGAGAAAATGCTTGAGATGAATGCAAGCTCTGTGCTGACTACACCTGGTTCTCTCATGACAGCAGTGGGTCTAACATATATAAACTGCATTTGTCTGCATTCTAGCCTAAAGGAAAAATCAAGAATGTTTCTATAATCTGTGCAGTAAATAAAATTTTGTGAAAAGTGAAACATGAACGTCTTGATACCTTGCAGGTAGATGATCTACTAGAAGATTTATTTTAGGGAAAGAAGAGAATAGGTTATACATAAACCTAAGGAGAAGGCAGTTTCTCTGTATCCCCCTCCTTTCACCTCATGTTTTCATGATGAGCAGAGAGGCCCAGAGCTTTGCCCTTTTTGAAGTCAGTTTCACAGTTAGCAGTAGGTTCAAGTAAGGGCCCGCAGGAAAAAGGACACAGGGCACCTACTCCCAGCAGGGTCAATAAGCAGATGCTAAAAGTCTCACTCCTAAAGAGAATTTTTCAACCAGATCTCCAAAATAAAGGACCAAATAAAGATCTGGGTAAAGTTTGAGCTCATAATACAGATTACATAAATATATATGTGTGTGTATATATATATACATAAGCTTGGAGAAATGAAATTATATATATGTATATATATATGTATATGTCCCTATGTCCAAGCTTATGTCCCTTAGAAAACTTAGAAGTTCATGGTAAGTGGCTGGCCAGAAATTTAGACTCTTGGCCAAAAAAGAGAAACCATGAGCTGTAAAGAAGATCTGTATTTCCTTTATTTCTCCATCTACTAGAAATCCTGTTCCCCATCCCTGGGAGGAAAACTAATTACGAATTTTTGAGAACACAATTTCCCCATTTTGTTCCTGATTCCTCTTGGAGCCCCTAAATAGAGGAACGGAAAGGCCATCAGCTATTCTTCATAAGCCGAGAAATGTGTGGTGGATCAAATCATTGTCTAACTATGGCAGATTAAACATGCAAATGATCTCTGCCCTCATCTAAAACCCCACTAAAATGCCATTAAAAAAAAAAAAAACCTTTTAAAAAATAAATTCTTTGTGTGCCAGAGTTTATGAGGGAGTATCCTTGAATTCAAGACCTGTGAGGGGATAAGGACCAGCATAGGGATAGACTCAACTGTGGTTTTAACTGCAAGTAAAAAACTCAGTGGAAACATCTGGAGCTAAGAAGGCGGTATAAATTATCCCTAAGGGAGGCATGAGTAGGGGGACTTTGCAACCAAATATTAGCCTGTGATTGGATGCAGACTGCCACCAGCAAGAAGTATGAACTTGGTTTGCAGCTCCTCCAGGCTGAGGGCAACCCACCTCTGAGCCCTCCTCATGACAGCCTGGGAGTCAGAGGAAATGAGTGTCTATAGTGTCCCGCCATAATGATGTAGCAGACAAGAGTCATGAAGAATATTTTGTAAGAAGAAAAGCTAATAGATAGATAGTAGCTGACTTGGAAGAGCAGAAGGGGCAATGCTGAGCCCTGCCTACTGATTTAAGTACAACAGGCAAAATGGAGGACAGAACAAGTCAAGAAGCTAAAAATAAGGGAATTTTCTAAAAAGTCTTTAGAATAGATAATAAGACCATGGTGCCAATTTGACATCTATGAAAGGGGGAGGGGAGAAAATAGGGTTGGGTTGCAGATCTGACAAAGTCTCAGCTGACCCAGAATGGAACTCCCCCAAAAGACCACCCAGGAGACAACTCTCACCCTCGGGAGAAAGAGTCATGCCCTAAGATTTCATCACGTTTGCTCACTGGCTGGAGCTCAAGTTCCTTCTCTCCGGAAGATGGGAGATGTACATCTCCATGGTCACCACACATCAGAAGTTTGATACAGTGGAGAAATTCCTTAATAATTCTGTCAGAAAGGTGGTTACAAACCAGAATTCTAGCCTTTGTCAAAATGTCAATCAAAAACGAGCACAAAAATAAAGGGGCGCCTGGACGGCAGAGCTGGTTAAGCCTCCCACTCTTGGTTTTGGCTCAGGTTGTGATCTCAGGGTCGAGAGATCGAGCCCCGTGCTGGGCTCTGTCCTCAGCGGGGAGTCTGCTTGAAATTCCCTCTCTCCCTCTCCCTCTGCACCTCCCCCCATTTTCTCTCTCTAAAATCTCTCTCTCTCTAAAATAAATATTTTTTAAAAAAAGAATGATCATAAAAAGAAATTCTCAGATCTTTGATATCTTTCCTAAAAAAAAAAATAATTTTTCCTCTACAAACTTGGAAGGTGATCTGAGAATAAAATCCCCAAAACAAGGGTATGAACCAAGAAAGATGAATTCTAATGATTCAGGAAATAAGGCACTTGACATTAAAAAATACTGAAAGAAATTCCTATTTCAACAGATGTACAGTGGAACTGAAAAGAAATTAGTGCAAACTGGGAAAAGCAGATGTATCCCTCCAAAAAAAGAGAAAGAACAAAGAAGAAAGGTTTCACCTTATTTGTCCCTATCTTCAAAAGTTTGCATTTCTGTTAGATATTTATAGGGAGGATAGTTATGGATGAATATATAGAAAGCCAAACCCCCCAAATCAAGGCAATTTGTAAAATGAGCAAATAAATAATACACAAGGAAGGAAATGACTCATCATAATACACAAGCGTACACAGCAAGGCTTAGCTTTGAATAATATTTATGTAGTCATAATTTATATATGCCAAGAAATTACTTAATATATAATTGTGTTTTTTTAATTTATTTATTTCAGAGAGGGGGGAGGGGCAGAAGGAGAGGGAAAGAGAGTCAGACTCCACTCCACGGAGTGTGGAGTCTGACCTTGAGATCATGACCTAAGCTGAAACCAAGAATCAGATACTTAATGGACTGTGTCACCCACATGCTCCAATAGATAATTGTTAAATAACTACTTTGGTACATAGGGTGGCAAAATGTAAATGGGGAATGATGAGCAAAGTGAACTAAAGTTGTACCTTTCATAACAAATCAATAGATAATGTCTCAAAGCAAAAAGAAACAAACAGTCTAGATATATTACTTAGAGATATCAGAGGAATAGCTATAATAATTGGAAGCATTTGCCTTTGAGGAATGGGAGTTGGGAGGGGAGTGTTTTAACACTTTTATTGCTACTTGACTCTTTCAAATTAAGTGCATATGTTAACTTTGATAAGAATGCAATTTAGCAAAACAGCACAAGAAGAAAAGCCATGAAGACCAGACCAGCAACTACGCTATTTGCATTCAAGGGACCAGAGCTGAGTTCTCTCAAATAAGTTCAATGTGGTTTAACGATAATGCCATCTTACCCATGGTAATGGTGTCACGAAGTCATGTCATGAAGTGCACGCTTCTCCCCGTACACCTCTGCTCTGTGCAGCTTCTTGACTGATAGCTCTCCACTCTGTATAATGTCCTTCAACTCTTCTCTCCCTGGCAAACTCCTACTCATTTCTCAAGATGATGCTAAAAAATCATCCTTTCTGTAAAGCCTTCTCTCCTACTCCTCCCTCTCACCACAGAATTAATCATTCCCTCATTTAGTTCCCCCATAACATACAGCCTGTAGCTTTATCATCCCCAGCCTCTGGTACCATTAGTTACTCACTTGTTTATCTTTCCTGATAGACTATGAGCTACTACTCTTAGCAGAGAGACATGTTTTATTCATGTTCGTGCTCTTGCTTCCTTTTACTGAATTGGGCACCTACAAAGCCAAGCCTCGATTCATATCTGCTAAATTAATTAGTTGGACCATTGCTGCATATCAGGGAAGAAGGTAGGGCAGCAATCATCAGCTTCTTTGGCAGGTGAAAAAATTGAGTCTCAGAGTGACTGAGTACCCTGCCCAAGGTCGCAGCTAGCAGCTGTGAGGTACTTTTGGTCTTTGACAAAGTTCATCTCTCATGCACACATCATTCAGAAGAAGGTTACTTATTACAAAGATAATCATGACCTTTCTTCCAAGTCCTTTGGTACACCCATTATGCATAGAGTCAAGGTTTGGTTAAGATGTGAGACTGGACCTGGGTGTCTTTAGTCTGTTTTTGGTGATGAAGCAGCATAAAATCCCATTGTAGAAGTGGCCCTGAGGAGTCTTGGGGCACCTCAGAGTTAGTGACTCTCATTTTCCTACTCCCAGGTCCCACTGGGCTCCTAGCCTAAGACAAGCTCTGCCTACTTTTCGGAGACCCCAGGCACAAGACTAACAAGTGAGTAGTAATGTGATTCTCTGGCACTGAGTTCTCAGGAGATGAAAACCACAAGGACACAGAGTAGGAAATGCTAAGGAAAAAAAAAATCACAGGTGTTAATATGGAACACATTATACATTATTATGTAGCAGTAATGACTCCACTCACAGATGATCTCGATTTTGCATGTTCTCTTTTTAAGTGCATAAAGCTTATTTATAAAATGCAGTGCTTTAAATGGAGCAAATACTTTGAAAAATAAAGTCTTTTAAGAGCAGGTGTGATTGCAGCTGCTCAAGCACTGGCCCTCCGTAAACGTTAATGGAATGATTAGAGGCTTAATAAGAACAGCAATAAAAAGATTTTTCCCAATACCCATTTAAGTCTTAAGCTAGGTAAAGTGTCCGTGCCAAATATTTCATGGCAACTAATCCCAAACAGCTTTATTTTGATTTTTATCAATACTTCTACCTCTCCTCAAAAACAGAAACTTAAGCAATGTGTTCTCAGAACAATGTTGTCCAAAAAGAACTTCCTCTTAAGGCATTTCTCCATTGCCTGTCATCCCAACCAGAGTGCAAAATTGTTAAGATTCCATTGATATTGTTATTTCCCTGTCCATTAAGAGTAAAAGTGCTCAGTACCATTTTCCTCATACATTAACCACCCAGAAAGTTCCTGGGACAGTTTAATTGAAGAAGAGAATACTAACGTAATGAACAATATGCAAAACGCCATGTTAGGTTCTTGCAAAATAAACCTAATTAAAGTCTTCTATCCCTAGAGTATTCTGCAAGTGTGTGTGTGTGTGTGTGTGCATATAACGCACACGCACACACATGTGCATTATAATGACAGTTTGCCTATAAATTTTTTAACATACGTATCGTATAACAATTACCCACATGTCTTCATGAAGCATATATAATTTTGGAGCTAAGCGGGAAGTCAAGACTAGAGATATTAATATAGGAGTCTTCAGCACATACGGACATATTAGCATATTATGAAGGTTATATACAAATATATTAATATTGTTTAATAGCTAGAGATGCCTGGGTGGTTCAGTTGGTTAAGAGTCTGACTCTTGATTTCAGCTCAGGTCATGATCTCAGGGTCATGAGATTGAGCCCCTCATCAGGCTCTGTGCTGGGGGTGGACCCTGCTTAAGATTCTCTCTCTCCCTCTCCAGCCCCTTCCCCTGCCTCTCTCTCTGTCTCTCTCTAATAAAAAAAAAAAAAATACTTACCTACATCTCAGATTAGCGTTTTAGCATTGACTTGAAAAACTGGGGGGACCTTACCTACAGGGAGACTAAAGCTCTTCAGACAGGATGCACTAATTTATATTGCCATTAAGAGTTATGGTAACTTTTATGTTCCATTAACAGTTAAGTAAGTGGCCATCTCCCTTATCTTTGTTCCCATTGAATTTTTAAATCCTTAATCAAATGATTAATAAAAGAAATTGCTTTTGATAAAGTACATCATTTTCATTAACTTTATTAGTGCCAAGCCTTAACACTTGGGGCTTATTAATTAACCATCTGAATTTTTTTAATTTTCCAAATTAAAATTGTCAGGGCAATGTACCCATTTTCCTTCATGTACTTTGTCATTTCTCTGACCAATTCCTTCCTACTGTACCTCCATCCATGTCCAGGAAACTACTACTCTGCTTTCTGTCACTAGAGATTAGCTTGCATTTTCTTAGAATTACATAAATAGAACTCTACTATATATTCTCTCTTGTTTTCATTGCTTCAATGATTCAAAGTTATTTTGAGATTCATCCATGTTGTAGCATATATCAGTAAGTCATTCCTTTTTGTTAGTAGTTTTTCCACATATGGGTACTGAGGAATACTGTTCACCTATCATCTGTTAACGGACAATTTGGGTTGTTTCTAGTTTGGGGCTATTATGAAAAAAGTGGCTATGAACATTCATGTATAAATCTCACTTGGTATGTTTGATATTTTTAATGTTAGCCATTTTATGTGTGTGCTTGTATCTCCTTGTAAGTTTAATTTGCATTTCCTAATAACTGATGATATTGAACATCTTTTTAGATGCTTATTTACCATCTTTTTACTAAAAAAGTAACATATATAAAGATTTGCCCCTTTTTTAAAAAAAATTTTATTTACTTGAGAAAGTGAGAAAGAATGTGAGAGGGGGATGAGGGACAGAGGGAAAAGCAGACTTCCCCTTGAACAGGGAACCTGATACGGGACTCGATCCCAGGACTCCAGGATCATGACCTGAGCTGAAAGAAGCCACTTACCCAGTTTTAATGGATTGTTTAGTGGATCATTTACTGAGTTCTGAGATTTATACATTATGAATACTAGTCATTCAACGATGCACAGCTAGCAAGTATGTTCTCCCAGTGTCTGGCTTGCCTTTCATCCTCTTAGCAATGTCTTTTGAAGTGCAAAATTTCATAATTTTGATGAAGTCTAACTTACTGGTTTGTTCTTTTATTGATCATGTTTTTGATGTAGCTAAAAGATGGTTGCCTAATCTAAAATCACAACAGTGTTCTCCTAGAAGATTTATAGCTCCAAGTTTTGCATTTAGGTATATGATACATTGTATTTAATTTTTGTATATAATACAAAGCACACATTGAAGTTCAATTTTTATATATGAACATATAACCATTATAGCACTATTTGTTGAAAATAGTTGTTGAAAAATTCTCTACTGAATTATGCTCATCTTTATCAAAAATCAGTAACCCATATATGTATGCTTCTATTTCTGAACTTTAAGATTCCACTAAACACATACCACATTATCTTGATTGCTATAACTTTATAATACAATTTAAAATAGAATAGTGTTAGAATTCCAACTTTTATCCTCTTCTTCAAGGTTGTTTTTATCATTTGAGGACTTTTGTATTTCCATACATTTGTAAATATCATCTTGTCAATTTGTACAAAAAAAAAGTCCACTAGGATTGATTATAGTTGCATTGATCTATGCATCGAACTGGAGAGAATTGACATCTTAACAACATTGAATCTTTTACCAATGAGCATGGTAGTTATTTATCTTTCCAACTATTTAACTTCAGTTTATCTCAGTAATAGAATATTGTTGTAGAGTGTTCAATAAATATTAATTAGGTCAATTTGGTTGATTATAATCTTCAAATCTTTGATATACTTACTGATTTGCTGTCTAATTGTTCCATCAATAATTGAGAAGAAGCATTGAAATCTCTGACTATAACTATGGGTTTACCTATTTTTCTTTTAATTTTATTAACTTCAGCTTAGGTATTTTGTGGTTCTATTTTTAGGTAAGTAAATATTAAGGATCATTATCTTCTCCTGTTGAACTGACCCCATTATCATTATGAAATGTGCTTGTTTAATCCAGCATTATTCTTGTTTCTGCTATCCTCATTCAAAGGAAAGAATATAATTTTTTATCCTTTGACTTTTAACTTGTCTGTTTCTTTATATTTCAAGTGTACTTTTGTGGACAGCATGTAGTTGGGCTGTTCTCTTTTATCAAAACTGAAATAAATTGAGTTAGTTGGGAAAATTATCTTGCTTAGACTATTTACATTTAATGTGATTATTTATCTGGTTAGCTTTAAAGATATATCTGGGGCGCCTGGGTGGCTCAGTCAGTTAAGCGTCTGCCTTTGGCTCAGGTCATGATCCCAGGGTCCTGCGATCGAGTCCCACGTCAGGCTCCCTGCTCAGCAAGGAGTCTGCTTCTCCCTCTGCCCCTTCCCCCAGATGTTTACTCTCTCTCTCTCTATCTCCAAAATCAATCAATAAAATCTTTTAAATATTATTTTGCTATTTGCTTTCTGTTTATCCCATATTATCTTTGTTCATTTTGTCCTATTTACCTGTTTATTAATTCAATAATTTTTAGAATTCAATTTATTAATGTTGGTTTATTAACTGTTATTTTAGTGATTTATTTAGGTTTGCATCTTTTATTTATTACTCTCTACCTTCAAGTGACACTGTAATACTTCACATCTAGTATAAGAGCCTCACAACTTGAGTTCTTCCCAACATTCACATTTGTGTCCTTACAAACTATACAGTTTATAGTATCACATATCATATAAACATGATGCTACAAGATTATAGTTATTTGAACAGTCAATTGTTTTTTATGTGTTTTAAATAAAAATTATGTATTTATCAATGTAGTTATAATTTCCTTTTCTCTATTTTCCTTAATGTTGCATTATCATTTCCCTTCTTCCTAAAGAACTTCCTTGAATATTTTCTGTAGTGTGGGTCTGCTGGTAATGAAATTTTTTTCAGCCATTGTTTGTCAAAAAAAAGTGTCTTTATTTTACTTCCATTTTTAAAGATATCTTCTCAGAGTATAGAATTCTAGGTTGACAGATTTTGTTTTCCTTTCAGAATTTAAAAGATACTGCTCCACTCTTCTGGCTTGCACTGTTTTGAACAAGAAATCTTTCTTTGTTCCCCTGTACATGCTTTGCTTACTCTCCCTTAATGATACTGAGGTTTATTTATTTATTTATCACTGCTTTTGAGTGATTTATGTTTCCCATGCTGTAGTTTTATGGTGTGTGCATGCCTGTGTGTACATATATGTACTTGGATTCATTGAGCTGCTTGGATTTCAATAATTTATAGACTTTATCAAATTAAAAAAATTTCCATCCTTATTTTTTTAAAGAATCTTTTTCTTTTTCTTTTTGGAGGCTCAAACTATACTATCTTAAGCAGTTATGATGTTTTCTCACAGTTCACTGTTTTTCTCTTTTCTCATTGCATTTCATTGTACTTTTTCTTGCTTTATTTCAAGCTCACTAATTTTTTCTTCTGTATTTCTATTCTGTCAATAATCACAATGTATTTTTTTTCTTCAAATATAGTAATTTTTATCTCTAGAAGTTCAGCCTGGATCTTTGATGTATTTTCTATGTCCACAACTATCTGTTTTAAACATATATAATACACTTATAATAATTATTTTTGTGTTCTTGTCTGCTAATACCTGATTTCCATCTGTGTCAGATCTGTATCAGTTTTTGATTGATTTTTCTCCTCATTGTAGTTTATATTTTCCTGCCTGTTTTTATGTTTGGTACTTCGAATAGATGCCAGACATTGTGAACTTTACCTTGTGTAGTGCTGAGTATTTTTGAGTTTCTATGACAATACTTGAGCATTGTTGTTGGACACAGTAAAGTTTCTTGCAAACAATTTGACTTGAGAGATTACACAACTTTTCCTTAACCACATTATCTCTTCTACAAAATAACAATCATTATAATTATATTATAAATATAAAACCATTATATTTGTATGCAATTTTAATTAGCAAAAAAACTTAATAGAAGGCAGAAGATGAAGTTAAAAGCTATCCATGGGGTCTAGAAAGGAATAAGTATCTCTCCATAAATTCCATAAAGCAAATATCTTCATAAAGTACATTATATAGAAGATAGCTACTCACCTTCCTTTAAGATAATTAGTTGATAAAGTGAAAATCAACTTTGTTGAGTGCTTTCTATATGCCAGGCACTATTTTAAGATTTTTGCTTGCCTTATTCCATTTCATATTTACAATAAATTTATGAAGTGAAATAATATTCTTACTATTTTTTGGATGAGATCATCGAGGCTTGGTGTACTGAGAAGATGAGTTATGACTTTAATAAAAATTTGGGAGACTCCAACAAGCATGTGCTTACTCAATATTCTACACAAATTTCAATAATAATAACCATAACAACAAAAAGAATATTGAACATCATTATCACATTGAATGCACACCAGACATTTTATGTTTTCTATAAATATTTGATATATACATAATAAACATAGCACAGCCAAACATCAGAATATCATCCATGTTTCTCTAGTATACTTTGAAATCAACCTTCAAATTAAAGAATTATTATTGAAAATAATTAAACATTCTTCCAATAAGGAAAACTGAACTCGATAATATGTTGAACTATGCTCACCTCATGATTTAAGAGAACTCTTTGGTATATTTCTGAAAATTTCCTTCCTAATTGTGTCCCTTCCTTCTTAGTGTCTGACACAAGAATCATAACAGTACCATGAGAGACTATGGACTCTGAGAAACAGACTGAGGGTTTTAGAGGGGAGGGGTTTGGGGGGATGGGTTAGCCCAGTGATGGGTATTAAGGAGGGCACATACTGCATGGAGCACTGGGTGTTATACAAAAACAATGAATCGTGGAACACTACATCAAAAATTAATGATGTAATGTATGGGGATTAACATAATAAAATTAAATTAAATTTAAAAAAAAGAATTGTAACAGTAAAAGAAGAGGAGCAGTTTATACTTTTAAGAGGAATCATGAGAAGCATCACAGAAGAACTGACAGTTGGGGTGGGTCTTGAAAGAAGGCTAATATTTTCCAAATCAAAGACAGGAAATATCTTGTTCGTTGCTATGTTCTAAGGACTGGAACAAGGCAGGTAATGTGACCATCCATTTGCACAAAAAATCAAATGAAAGAGAACGCTAAATATATTGCAAAATGTAGGCAAAAGAGCCTGCTATAAACCGTAACAGGTTCTTCAACAATTTTAGTAAAACCTAAACCTGAATAACATAAGTTACAATGAGGTGTACTGTTTTCTTGTGTTTTTTGCAAAGTGAGTGTCACAATGGGTATGATGAAATCTAATTCTCATTTTAATACCAGACTGTGATTTTAATTGGGAAGCTAAGCTATGGTTTAAAAGACCTTTTCTATCAAATAGATTCTGGTTGTTGCATCTTTCCATTTCAAGGAATTTAAAGATGTGAGTCCCTTGGGAGCAGAGATTATGCTTTAGTCAACCCAGTGTATCCAGTACTTAGCAGGGTTCTTGGCATAGAGTGAGGACTCAGTGCATGTTTCATGAATAAATTAATGTATCTGAGCTTGCATCTCACAAAGCACATTATGTAATTGGCCTTCAAGTCACTAATCCAGTCCAAAGAACAAATATCAGAAGTTCAATGTGAAAGTTATGATGCTAGATACTGGAAGCCACTCAGAAATATGAAGGACATATGGAAAATCTCATTGTAAGAAAAACAATCACAGATACAATAAAAAATAATTCAAGGCACACTAAATGTGATTCCATACAAATATTGACTAAATTTCCTTTCCCATCTGTTTTACATTATTTTAGCATTTACTGTAACTCTTTGTGTTTAGAGATAAAAGTAATACATAATTGAGTTCCAGAATTGTATTGTATATGATATAATTACCTACTAAAAGTTTAACACTGATGTTCTGAATTTCCTTAGGAATTCAACAGTTAGTGATTTATGGCACGGACACTCCATAGATAAAAATGTATTTCATCACAGATCATGACAAGAACCTTAGCAAAAGAGAACGTGAAATTCCAAATTATTCTGTTGATACCTTTGGGAGTGGCATTTCTGTTCTTTTATAAATCTCAGTAGACATGTTATTAGCTCCGCAATTTAAAACTGAAGATGAAAACCAAGATCTATTTCTATTTCACCATGTGAAATTGTCATAAGCACTCTGAGTGTGAATGTCAGCTCCAATGTGTCAGTTTCTTTAATTTTAAAAGTCAATTAATTCCTTGTTTTATCCCAGGCTCACCACTTCCCAGGTCAGGTTGTATAATGACTTGATCTGAATTATTGGTCTGTTGGCCAAGTGAGAAGGTAGAGGTAAATCTTAAGGGAGATGAATATTGTTCTGTAAAGCGGAGACCTCTGCACTGTCTCTAAGCAAGTAGGAAGTGTTAACCATTAATAGGAAGAAGCAGGTCATTTCTGCAGGCCCCAAAGGATCAGGAGTTGGGTTTTAATGTTCTTCAGTGCATTCACTCAGAGTTTCCCATTCTGGGTCTCACTCTGTCCTAATCTTGGTATTGGACTTTCTAGGGTTGACAATTTAATCTTCTCTGGAACTCTGCAACCCTGATAATTAAGTCCTAGACCTGATGCCCACTGCTATCTACCCTTTAGTTGCAGGAAATGGGTATTTATTAATATGTCACCAAGGAGGTCCCTTACTTCCACATTTTGTTTCAAATTGACTATTAATTCATGGTCTTTCTGCAATGTGTTGATATATTCCACAAGGTATATTAGATCTCATTGTCTTTTAGTTTCTCTGGAGCCTCTAGAGAAGATGAGCCTCAGGTGACCAGGCAGATGTGTTCCTTTCCCATCTCTTACAAGAAGGAGAGCCAGAAGTATGTCACATTCACAAGGGACGGGAAAGAATACACATGTGTGCTCTTGCCCCACTATGTCAATTCTGCTTTGTTATAATGGTCTGAAGGGACCTGGAGAGATGGCCATTCTGAAAAATAAGATATTGTTCTGTCAATGACATCATGTTAATTGAACTAGATGAGCAACAGATGGCAAGTGTGTTGGAAGTTTTGACAAGATTTACGTGTTCCAGATGGTGGGAGGTAACACCAACAGATATTCTGGGTCCTACCATATCAGTAAAGACAAAGAACAAACTGCTAAATCTTACATCTCCCACTACCAGAAGAGAAGCCCAGTGCCTGAGAAGCTTCTTTGGGTTTCCGAGGCAGCATGTCCACACTTGGGAATGCTGTCCCAAACCACTTGCCTTATGACATGGAGGGCTGCCAGCTTTGTGTGGGACCAGAATGGGAAAGCTTCTACAGGGGTCGACTTTACCACACAAGCAGCCCTGCCACTTGGTCCATACGACCCAACAGACCCTGTCCTATTAGAAGCAGGTGAGATCAGAAAAGGTACCTTATAGAGTTTTTGGCAAACCCCTATGGGAGAATCACAGTGGAGACCTCTAGGGTCTCCTCTAGGCTATGCCTTGCCAGAAAATTATCCACCATTCAGAAACCAGCTATTGGCATCCCACTAGACACAACACCTGACCACGGAAGAGCATGTGACAGAATGGACCGGTTGGACCAGTTGACATCAGCCAGGCACTGTAAGTCTACTCTTTCCATTGAGTATTGTAATTAAAATTTGGGGTGTCTGGGTGGCACAGTTGAGCTGTGACTCTGCATTTCAGTTCAGGTCATGATCTCTGTCAGCATGGAGCCTGTTTGAGATTCTCTCTCCCTCTCCCTCTGTGCACTGCCCCCCAACCGCACTCACTCACACTCTCTCTCTCTCTCAAATAAACAAATCTTTAAAATATATATATATATGTATATATATTTGCTAATTTGATAGGCAAATCATAGTAGCCATTTTTGTTTGGTAAGAATTTTTATAATTTTTATTGATCTTGAACATTTATATATATATATTTATCTTATATATATCATACATATCATATATATAAATATTTGTGTTTCTTCTTTTGGAAACTTATGTTTAATTCCTATACTAATTTGTCATTTTACTGGTCTGATATATTAAGAATGTTAATATGTTACATATTAGGTATATAACTATATATTTATATAATTATATAATTACACAATATATATTATAATAATTTATAATTACATGTAATCACATAAAATCTTAATGTATAATAAACAATTATATATTTTATATATTAAGAATATTTCCTTTTAATATTTTAAAATGTTTCAGCATTAACAAAATTAATATCTATGTTCCCTTTCCCACCTCCAGTTTGTCCTTTGACTTTGACTTTTATTTATTTATTTATTTATTTATTTTTATATATATAACGAAGCCTAGGAAATTGCCCTTGTCAATGTTTAGAAGGTAAATTTATTATCCTTTCCTTTGTGGTTTCCTCCTTTGATGTCAGTGTTTTATGAAGTCAAGTCATTTAGTAAAACTTTCCATTTTAAGAATAATGCACACCTTTAAAGGTACAAAATAAATAAGTCCTAGGAATGAATATATAGCATTGTGACTACAGTTCATTATACTGTATTGTATATTTGAAACTTGCTAAAAGAGTAGAACTTAAAAGCTCTCACAACAAGAAAAAATTTGTAACTATGTGTGGTGATGGATGCTAATGAGACTTCTTTTGGAGACCATTTTGCAATATATACAAATATTTAATCGTTAGGTTGTACACCTAAATCTAATATCATGTTATATATCAATTATATCTCCATAAATCATATATATGTAGAAGAAGAATAGTTCTAGTCATTATAATAAATTTGGAAAATACGTAGTGATAAGGGGAAAAATCCTTTGTAGTCCCAAAACCTTAGAACCATCACTAGACATGTGTTAGTGTATTTATGACCCACATTTGTACTATGTATACTTTTCTGCATATCTGAAATAATACCAAGTGTCCCAAGTTCCCTTTCGTTTTTTTATTTTAACATTTTCTCATGGCATACTGGCTGTGTACTACCCAACTTGAGATACTCACCATGACTATTGCTTTTATTTTTCCCTATTTTAAATAATGCTACAACAAGCAGCTTTGTATATTTTCTGCCCTTCCTATAATCAACGGGTTATTTCCATAGAACAGACTCAGACAAAATGGAATTCTGAGTCACAGTACATACTTGAGAACCTGATGCATATTGCCAAATTTCTCTAGTAGTATTTCCTCCTACCACAATCATGAGTTGTCACACAGTTCCCAGTGGAAGAATTTGCTGCTTTTGGTGGTCCTGGTGTGCCCTTTGGGCCATACGCACACATATATGCATGCACACAATCAACTCTTGCCCATGTTTTAAGTGGAAATTATAGTGATGTTTGCCTCCTTTTGGTTATAGTTCAAGGTAAAGCAAAAGTAAATTGTGGCTTATGAGTTATTGATTGGAAGCAGGGTATCATTTGTCAAAGCAGTCATCGGCCTGATATATCAGCAACTGTACAAACACATATGCCCCCATCACAGATTTTCTGCTCATGTTCTGTTATGGAAACACAAAGGCTTATTGATTGCATTCTCAAATTAAAGCTCAGCTCGACGGTTGCAAACATACCATTGCCTGTAATACATTTATTTTTGAGACTTGTTTAACTGTAGCAGCCAAGAAAATCAATGTGTGGGGCCCCGCTAGACTGACCTTTAACAAATAAAATAACCTTTTATTTCTTTCTTTACCCCTCTACTCTTCATGTAATTTCAGTCTTGCTCTTCTATGGTCTCATGACCTCATGGTATTCAGAAAATTCCACAAAAATTGTATTGTATAGTTTGGGTGAAGATGACTTTGGTTGAGACAGAGGGAGAAAGGGACATTTGCACAGACGGTAATTTTTTCATTTTTTTTCCTTAAACAGTTTTATTGAAGTCACTTTATGGTGGTAGCAGTGTCATGGGTGCTTGCATTGTGTCCAAACTCACCAAACTGCACTGCTTGTAATTAATGGCCCAGTGCAGCAAAACTCTATGAGCTGATGCATCTTGATGCATCTTTATTTTTCTTTATTGCTCTCCACTCCCCTTGATGGAGTTAGAAACAGTACCTTAGGAACTAATGTCATATAAAAAATGAAAAGACTCTCAGGTGACATAAAAATGTATGTACATAGAGCTCATCAAAGATGCTCAGGCTTCTTCAAGAAGAAACACATTCTGTATTGGTAACATAAACAGCCCTTCCACATGAGATCTATGTCTTTTGTGCCTCTGGAAAACATTTTAATGTCAGCAAAGCACTTGCTCATTGACTGAGTCTCCCTAGTAAAGGCTGTTGAGAAGGGAGGTAGATAAAAGAAAAAAGAGGGAGCCTGGAGAACATGCCATGCTGGGAGTTGGGAATACCAGTGTCATGGAGATAGGGAATATGATGGCTGAAAAGAGCATACTTTGGCTTCCTTCATTCATTGTTTTTTTTGACAGCTTTATTGAAGCATAATTGATATACAAAGAATTGCACATATTTAATGTGTACCGTTTGATGAGTTTGGATGTACACAAACACTCATGATACATTCACCAGAATCAAGACAATAGACCTATCCAATACCTTCATTTCCCTGTATCCGTGTGTGTGTGTGTGTGTGTGTGTGTGTGTGTGTTAAGAACACAACATGACATCTACCCTTGGAACAAATTTTTAAGCACACAGTTCCATACTTTTAACTATGAGAACCATATTGTACAGCAGATCTAGAATATATTGGTTCATTCTCTCTTTCAATTATTTATTTATTTATTTATTTATTTATTTATTTATTTATTTACTACAGAGATACTAAACACTGACCCCAAGCCTGAAGCTGGTTGTCTATATGCTCAAAGTCCAACTGCAGCAGCAGACATAGGAATAAATAAGAACAATTCACTGAACCAAGTCTTGGGGTTGAGGGATGCACACAGTGCTGCTGGAGCCCTTGGGGAAAAGTGACCAAGGCTAACAGAGCTAAAAAAGATCTTCTAGCAGAAGAGTCAGGACTCATTGAGCTGAATTTTGACAGCTGTGTAGACATTGGATTTGCTAAGAAGATGAAGAAACAAGACAGGGCAGAGGGAGCACCAGTTTGGCAGGGCGCTCTTGGGGGGAGTTCAAAGGTGATGTGGCTGGGGAAAGGGTCATCTGGAATGTATGGAAGGAATCAGATTGTGGGAAGTGTTTTAGACCAGGTAGGAGTTTTGAACTTTTTGTTTTCCTGTAACAGAACAGCATGCTCTACATTTTTGCTTTTAAATTTATTCTCAAATAGCAGCCAATTTGAGTCAGACCACTTGCTTTTACAAAACCTGTAATGACTTCCATTTCACTCAAAATAAAATCCAACTAAAAATGTCTTACAGGACACTGCAAGCCTCTCCCTACATCCTTCTCTTCTCTAACTGGGCTACCTTCTCATTCATTCTAATCCAGCCACATTTTCAAGCACCAGAAAGCCTCCTGCCCCAGGGTCCTTTCTCCAATGCTTCCCTGGCCTGAAAATCTCATTCCCTCAATCAGTGCCACCCCCTCACCCTTTCCTGCAGGCCTTTGCTGACGCGCCCCCCAGCCTCTGCCCTACCACTCTGTTTAATTTTGAAAGGTACCTTTGACCCAGCAGCTCCTTCCCCCTTCCCAGCTTTACTTTTTATCACAGAATTTCAACACTATCAGACATACTGCACATTTAATTCATTTGTTATCTTCCTAACTCTCCTGTTTAAAATGTAAGCTCCATAAGGGCAGATGCTTTTGTCGGGTTTGCTTAGCCTTCTGGTTATCACTTGATATCTGTGACATGAATAAACATCATTCTTCTCTAAAATGTTGGTGCATAAAAATAAAGGTAAAGCTTTATTGGAAATGCCTTTAGTCATAAAAATTTACTCCAAATGTTGCATATTAACTTTCATATGACACAGAATGGTATAGTTGCTAACCATCTATAAAGAACAGAGTTTGAAATTATATGCATCCTCTACCATGTGGCTTAAGGCAGGTTGGTGACTCACTCAACCTCAGTTTCCACATTTCTGACATAAGAGAAGTTGGACTTCCAAATCCCCAGGCTTTCCACAGCTCTTATTTGCTGTGTACTTCCTCAGGGTTAGTTCTTGAGCAGATCAAGTCCAACCGCATCTTGGAACTCCATCGCTAGGTTGGAGAAAGTACGGGAGAAAGATCCAATAGAATCCTTGAGGTCACTCAGTGGTGTCCTCGAGGAAATGATTGACAATTTTGGTACATAAGGTAAAAAGTGGGGGGAGGAAGAGATAGAAATTATAAAAGTTGTCAAACATTTCTTCCTTTTTGTGGTTCCTACTTCTGTCTTATCTCAATGCAGTCAATCTACTAATATTTAAAGAAGAAAAACCTAGTATGTGAAGAGGAGATTGAGACATGAAGCTACCTCTTAGGCATCACTCATTCTAAAATTTGGGCAAGAAAGAACAAGGTAAGAAATAGAGAAAAATGTTTTTCAGACTGCCTCAAACGTGGACCTTGTGCTGAAAGAAGAAATGATATTCCTACAGACATTAATATTAATATTCATTAAGAATAGAATATTTTGAATATTAATATTAATATTCATTAAGGGTAGAATATTTTGAATATTAATATTAGTGAATATCACATAGTTAGAACTGCTCCTGAAAGTGGGAAACTAATAGAAAGAAAGGGTTGCATGTTAGATAGTAATAAAGAACATTATTAGTCCATACACTTAAATGAGCCGTGGATTAAGCACAAAGGTGCAAAGCTAATCAAGTTCTCTGAGATTTAGGATTTAGAATTTAAGACAACAACTAACACAATAACACTTGCTTTCACCATCTGGTTAGAGTCTTTATCTACAGGTAATAACAGTAAAAACAATATTAATAATTGTTGGGGTGCCTAGGTGGCTCAGTCCGTTAAGAATCTGCCTTCAGCTCAGATCATTGGTCCCAGGGTCCTGGGATGGAGCCCCACATAGAGATCCCTGCTCAGAGGGGAGTCTGCTTCTCCCTCTCCCTCTGCCCTTCCCCCTGCTTGTGTTCTCTCTCTCTCTCTCTCTATCAAATGAATAAATAAAATCTTTAAAATATATATATATATAAAAAATTGTTGCTCAAAAGTAAATGCCACTAATGTGCCAGGATAATGGGTATTATATTTAGTTTAGTGTACATAGTCTAGTTCAAGTGCTGGCAAATATTTTCTATAAAGAGCCAGAGAGTAAATATTCAGTATTTGCAGGCCACGGGGTCAGTCTCCACCACAACTACCCAATTTGGTTGTTGTAGCCATAGATGACAAGTAAACAAGTGAGCAGAGCTATATTCCAATAAAACTTTATTTACAAAAGAAGGCAGTGGCTAGATTTGGCCATGGGCTGTATGACTTCTGGTTGAATTCATTTGATAACTATAACAACTCTAAGGTATTATTCTTAACCTCAATTTATTGATCAAGAAACTGGGGTTCAGTTAGGACCAATAATTTCCTGGGATGTGGAAGGGCCAGTGTTTTAATACTTGTCAATTTGATCATAATGTAAGTGTCATTTTCCTTGCATTGCATTTTTCCCTCATCTGTGACTCATCGCTTTCTGGCCTTTTCTTCCCCCTTTTGCAAGAGGAACCACTGGACCTAGAGAAGACATGTTGGTTCCTTTAGTTCCTGTTCAGCCCCAAATTTCAGTAGGGAATGTGTGTACTGTTTCTGTAGGACAGTTCCTGCTCCAGTGCCCAGGGGTGTTTGCTGACTCTGCCCCTTGACCCCATCTCTGTTGTTCTGCCCACACTGAAAGCCTGCTAGATGAGCCTTATTTTGGGGTCAAACTCAGTTTGTCAATGCTACCATCCTTCCTTGCGTAGTTCTGAAAAACAAGGGAGTGGGTTTGAAACCAAGGGCACACTCATTGAATACTAATCAACCATGATGACATTTGTTGGGAAGAAAAGAAAAATCATGCTGGGCAGTTGAACTTTGGCCGTGTGGCAAAGGAAATAATAGGAAAGGCAATATTTTCTGGAAGGAATAGTGATGGGTCAAGGAGTCAAGATTTGCTGATTCAGGAGTTTTCACCTAAGCAGCATGGGCTTGGATATGCCATTTCAGTGTCATTATAATTGACTATAAGCAACATCATTTAAAAGTATGACTTTTTCAAGTTCCAAGAGGTCACTTGCTGTCTTCTATACATTAATGGGGATATCACCAGAATCAGGAATCCTGTTGGGCACACATATTGGAGGGTGACTTCCCAACCCCCAGCTCTTCTTCAACATTAGCTCCATCCTAACACCTGTCCTCATTGTTCTCCTGGTCATCATGCCTCAAGACCACAAATGTCACCCCTACCTAGAGCTCTTTGTTACTTCTGGTTTCCACAATGAGAAACAACAGTCTCCCCAACAGGCTGACATCAGGAGTGACTTATCCTTCTTAGAAAAATCTGTCCCCAACCTAGAGGAAAATAGCACTTTCCCACCTGCAATTTCAGTGGCATATAACATAATATTCATAGCATCATGTAACAGGAACCAGGTATAAGTTGCAACCGTTCCTTCAAAGGATATCAAGGTCTCTTGTCAAGTTTTACTTATAAAACAGCCTTATGGAAAACTACAAGAAACACTCCCATCAGGTCCTGCCTTAAATAGAAGAGCAATTTTCTAACATTAACTCCAAAGAATTACATTAACATGCAAGCCTCACCTCACTCAATTTTAACATCCTGTTTTCTTTAAAACCAGGCAATCAGAGCACATTCTGAGGTTGGCACTAATACAAAAAAAGCAAATCTACAGTTCCATTGATATTAATGTGTTTATTTGTACAACTAAAGGTGTGTGGCCAAATGTCACAACCTTCAGCTTGGAATGCCATGATTTTTTTAAAGTAAAATATAAATTTCATTTTCAATGGCAACTGTTTAATGAAAGCAAGCATTTTGCCTCCCTCCCCACCAAGGGCTCTTTTGTAAATTTGGGGAATGAATTGTTCCACTGTCCCTTTCCACGTTACTGTTTTAGTTCCCTGGACATGCTTAGAGCCTGTTTTTCCACTGGCAGTCAAAACTGTTCAGGCTTGGTGCTTCCTTGAGTATGTAATACGTCCAGCTTTGCAGGAGGCTGAGTGTTGGCTCAGGTAATGTGACTGCATATACAAGAGCTTGCTTTTTAGGGCCCGTTAATGTGAAATGCTTTCTGAAAAACGCTATTATCTGCCACTAATGAAGGGCTTTTCCTTCACCAAGCACTTAGAGATTTTTTTTTTTTTAATGGTTCATTTTTTACATTCCTCCTACCTTGTCATCAGGTCCTTCAGATGTAGAGGGAAGAAGAAGCGTGAGGCATCCTAATTGAAATTTCAGATTACAAAATAGTGGAAGGTACACTGGGTAGCAGCATGCTCTTTCCCATTACAAAGAGTTAATTTATGCTTTTTAATGAGGAAACTGACACTTTTCTCAGTACGTACCATGTGTTCAGCGCTTTACATTTTGCATTTGCTATCTTTCACAATCCCTGTAAAATACATATTGCCATTGGGCCCCCCTACTACCCCTAAGTTACTTACCTAGAGTCACATAGTTTTAAGACATGCTAATTGAGGGCAAAATATCCATAATTGGAACACCAGGGTTCAAATTTCACATCCATCACTTGCTGATAGGATTGAAATTTCAGTCATAGAAGCTTCACAATGGGGTTGGTTGATCTTTTCACATTAAAACAAAACAAAACCAAAACTATGAATAAGTTATGGTAAGCTATCATCAAATGAAAATACAGTGCACAAAATTATTAAAAAATAATTTACATGTGATAGAAAAGGTTTGATTAATAAGATACAGGAGAGCTTAAAATCTAAAACAAACAAATTTAAAATCAATTAAAATAGACAGAGTGTATAATTAGTCAATGGAGTAATATAAGTAAACAATGATCATAATTGTTTTTTATCCCATTAGTTACCAGTGTGAATTTTATTTAAAATGCAGTAAGAAGTTATCATGCTATTTTAATATATTGGTGAAGAATGGTCAACAATATTTAACGTTGGAAAAACAGATACTTTCATAAGCAAATGTATTAGAGTAACAGTACAGCTTTCTAAGAGAGTATATTTCTAATATTTTCTTACATATTCATACTAGTAAAACATAGAAAAATCTAAGTATTTATACCGAATAAATAACTGGTGTAATGAACTGAATTTTGTCCCCCCAAAATTCATAAGTTGAAGCCCTAATCACCAATGTAATAGTATTTGGATATGGGGTTTTTAGAAGATAATTAGGTTTAGATGAAGTCATGGCCATAAGGCACTTATGATGGAATTTGTGTCCTTATAAGAAAAGGAAGAGACACCACAGCTCTCTCTGCCCGGTGAGCACACAGCAAGAAGGTGGCCATCTACAAACCAAGAAGAGAGCCCTCACCAGGAACCAAATCAGCCAGAACTTTGATCTTGGACTTCCAGCCTCCAGAGCTGTGAGAAAGAAATGTCTGTTGTTTAAACTACCCAATGTCTGGGAGGCCTAAAACAATTGGCCAAAAATATCAGAATGTAAGAATATGGATATTTACAAAGCATTATTCATATATTTTAAACTCTTAAAAACAATCTAAATATCATATAACAGAGAATTAATCAACTGATTTATGGTAAATCCAAACAATGAAGTTATCTTCATTCATGTAAAGATGTGGTTTTATTATTTTTTTATTGACTTGGAAAATGGTCTAGATGTTCTTAAGTGGAAAAGAACATTATGAAAGACTGTATCTTGTATTCAGTAGAAAAAGGTATATTACCACCATTACCAATGAAAGGTGGCACCTGCTGAGCACTGGGAGCCAGAGAGCATGCTAAGTAACATGTTTACATAGTCGTAACTGTTAAGTAAACTCTGTTAATGGTGTTTTATTATTCCTTACATAGAGATCAGAAAATAAGCATAAAATTTTAAGGGGCTTGCAAACATTTTTCAACTAGTATGTGGCAGAAGCTTGATTTGAACCCAGTGATCTCTGATCTCACAAGAGTAACTGAAGCCACTGGGCAACAACTCCTTTTAGTTGTACGCCCACCCGATACATGTATGTGAATAATATATATATATATATATATGTATATATATATATATATATATACACAAATTGCATACAGATTCATAATCATTAGGTAACTCTACCCATGATTTAAACAATGAACAGAATTCCTTGTTAGGAAAGATGGGTAGCAATCATACTTCCAGTAGTCTTTTTTAACACTCTTAGTTCACTTTTTATATACAATTATATCATTATGATTTTAAATATGCATTTAAGCTAAATATGAACTTGTATTAGAAAGAAGAGAAACGTTAGCTCTACTGTTGAAATTTCTAAGCCATTTATTTATCATGTGATGATTGGCTTATATAAACTAGATCATATAAACTGAAAACCCACTGAACTAGGCCAGCAAAAACCTCCTGGTGTCACAATAAGCAGAATGAACATCAATAAGGGAGGGAACTTATGCAAACTCTAGTTTTTATTTCACTCCTATGCCTGTATATTACACTATTTAAGTTAGTCAGATCTAAGGAGATTTAATAAATAGAGTCTCCTTTTCTAGTCTGAATCAGAAAGAGAAATAGGGCAAAGAATTAAGAAGTCTGCTCTACTTATCTTTCTCTGTTTAAAATGTATCTCCGCTTTCCCTGGATGTTTTAAGATTTCCCTTTACCACTTATGTTGATCATTATTTCTTCAAAAATTTTTTCTTTCTTTTCTCTCTGTATTTCAACTGAATATCTTACTGCATCATTTAATAGTGTCCCACACATCACAATTACATATATGTAATAACATAATTATATAATTACATAATTGTCTATACAATCACATACAATAATGTAATTGTCTATGTATTTGGTTGTGTCTATGTATACATTTACATATACATTGTGTCTGCATATACATGTACATATATACATACATATACATGTTACACATATGTGTGTGTTGTATTATATATACAGAGAGAAAGAGAGAGAATGTTAGTGTATCATTTAGGGTCTCCAGAAAACAATAAAATATATATCTCCATAAATAAATACATGGATAAAGAGAAAGAGAGAGAGATTAATGGTAAGGAATTGCTTAAATGATTATAGAGGCCAGGAAGTCCCAAGACCTGCAGCTGGTTGGCATGCTGGAGGCCCAGGAAAGTGAATGGTGTAAGTTCCAGTCTGAACGCTGGCAGGCTCGAGACCCAAGAAGAGCTGATGTTTCAGTTTGCACGCAAAGCCAGGAAAAAACTGATATTCTGTCTCAACCAGTCAGGCAGGAGTTGTTCAGGGAGGCTCAGTCTTTTTGTTCTGTTTAGGCTTTCAACTGATTGATTGGACTGTGGGATATTAAAGAGGACAATCTGCTTTACTCAGTCTACCAACTCAGAGGTTAACTCATCCGAAAACACCCTCACAGACACACCCGCAATAGTGTGTGGCCAAGTATCTGGTACCCATAGCCCAACTACGTTGATACATAAAATTAACAATGGAAAAATATGCTACTTCAGGTTCATGACATATAGTATTTATTTTCTCTGTTTCATTTTAGATTGTTTCTATTGCCATGTCTTTGTTTGTTGATCTTTTCTTCATGAGCATCTAAACTATTATTAATCCTGTTCAGTGTATTTTTTATTTCAGGCATTATGTTTTTCACCTATACAGTTTCCCTTGGGTCTTTTTTATATATTCCATTTTTCAAATCATTATCATGATTCCCAATACCTATTGAGATATGGAGCATATTATAATGTCTGTTTTAATATCTTTTCCATTAATCTATCATCTCTATTATTTCAAGATGTTTCTACTGAAAGAAAAATTTTCCCCATGGGTCACATTTTCCTGCTTTCTCATAATCTAGGGATTTTTAATTGAAAGCTGGAGTTTGTGAATGCTGTATTCCTGATTGCTAGATTTTATTTTATGACTTTAAAGCATATTGGGCTTTATCTGGCTGGTAGTTTAGTTGCTTTTGTGCTAGTTTAATAATGTAAGGATTTTTTAAAGCTAAAGGAAAGTGACTACTCTTTATTTTACAGAAAGATTCCCAAGTTTAAAAAAAAAAGTTGCAAGTTTCTTTAAATTATCTGATTCCCTTGTGTTTTTAAATGAAGATTTGATTTAGTGTATTTATTCTCCAAAGTAAGATATAATGGTAATTTACTGAAAAATGCCTTACTGCATCCAACCGAAGCTATTTTTATCATAGTCCTTACCAAAGCTTCATAGAAGAATGTAAACGGAGATTTAATCTAGTACTTGGTAAACTGGTCTTGTTAAGCAAACAGACTTTTTAATATGCTATACAATTCCTAGAAAATAAAAAAATTACTTTATGCCTATGCCACGCTGGGCAATTCTATGATGAAATAAACGTGGAGCATAATAATAAGTCAGAATAAGCATTAGCTTTTAAAATCTATAAAGACAGTTTTTTTTGGAGGGGATGAATTGAGGATAGCATTTATTATAGAAAAAAATATATTTACTTTTACAGCATGGTTCCTCCCTTGTCTTTACTGATTATTCTGTGTATTCAACAAGGTATCTCCCAGAGAGATCTCTGATAGTACCCAATTCTCTGTGATCTCAGAATTATTTGGTTTATAGTTCCCCAGTAATTTTGTCCTCCTGGGGATATTATCTGCTTATACATGGGCAGGTTGGTATTCAGCTGAAGATTCAAGAAGACCCCAGTAAAGACATCTAGGACTCCTATCCATCGCCCTTCTCCTGAGCACTCTGCTCCACATTAATTCTAGCTGCCATGATTTTTCTTACCTCTCCCTTTCCTACTCAGTGAAACTCTTGGTCTCTGCTTGGCTTCCCCAGACTTCATTCTGTAATTCCCTTCAGTCAGAAAGCTGGGATAATCATGGGGCTCCTCTGGTTGGTTTTGTTTTGTTTTCAGGCATCAGGGTTTTTTTTGCTGCATGTTGCCCAACATGTTAACATGTTATCTCCTACACTTTGTCTATTTCTTTTTAGTTTGTACTTCAGGACAGTAATTCTGCACTTTTTCATTCCATCATGGTCACAAACTGAAGTTAAAGATTCATCCCATATCCTAGTTCCCATCTTGAATGACCTCCAGCCATGTTGGACTGTGTATCGTAGTACCGATTCTGCAATGAGATGAAATGCCATTAAGATACTCAAAATGCCAACAATATGAAAATGTCCCCAGATTTCATTTAAACTGTGTCCCATAATTTCAGGAAGAAATTGAAGTCCAAAAATCAAAAATTAAATAACCTTGCAGATTAAAGTCCAAAGGAATTAATGCTTAAAATTCTTCTTTGTGAATTAAAGTTCAAGAAAATTCAAGTCTAAATTCCATCCTTTGCAACTTCTTCTTTGGCTCTGTCTCAGCGAGATGCTCTTAATGTCTGGTTGGGTCAGGATCCCTTTTGAAGCAGCCCACAGCCCCTCTGTTTCTCTGTCTCTGTGCTTCTGTCTCTCTTTGTCTCTGCCTGTCAGAGGTCTCTGTCTCTCTCCCTCTCTCTTTGTTTCAGTTTCATGGTAAATTGCATCTTTATCTCACTCCTTAAGGAGTCTAAAGATAATTTGCCCTACCACAGCACTGACGATCAGAGAAGGTCACATGAGCTATTACTATCTCCTTCAAGGTTGAAGAATGTGCAGTAATATTAGCCCCAGTCACCAGGTACTTTGAATGGGTTTGTCTATATCTACTGTATACTTATAAATATATCTATATCCATATTTATGGCTGTGTCTGTATCTACCCCTCCTACTTCCCATTTCTCCTTTTATCCTTGAAAACAACTGCTGATGCACAGATTCTTTCTAGCAATGTAATGTCCACTCTTTCCTGTTTAGCCACTTTAAGTCCTTTGGCTCAGTGCCTGCTCAGTGCCACTTTCTGTGGAATGTGTCCTAGCCAGGCTTTAACCCTCATGAGGAATTATTTATTGTAGAGCTAACTTGAGATCATCTGGCAAGGATGAACCTGTGGACAGGGTCAGATTCAGGTTTTGTGGAGTCTGAAGCTTATACAATTTGTGGCATTCTCTGACAAACAAAATAATATGGAATTTCAATTGCCAGACCAGCTATGCCCTCTGGTCCTGTTCCTGTGTGTAGTGCCTATGGTGCATCCTCACAGAGATGGGAGGGACATTCCTGAAATCACAGCCTATGCCAGGATGGCCAACAATACTATGGCCCCTTAGGAAAGTGACCGTGATCCACAAACATATATCCTGCTCAATTCAAACTAAAAGTGTCCCCACTTTAACTTCCTTTTACTTGGATCCCCAAAATGTCATGGCAACTCCCATCCCACCCATCAGTCGGGGAAAAGAGATGAAGGGGAAGTCAGAGTTTAAATAGTAATAGTTATGTGGCTAAAATATCTTACTTTTGCCAATTTTACAAAACATGTGACCTTATGAACACATTGCTGGGAAGCCTCAGAGAGCTGTGGGGGGAAACTGTGCACAAGGGGACACTGAAGCCTCCATTTTATTAGCTTCACCATAAAGCCACTTATGAAGAGGTGTGTTCATGAATCCAGGGCTAGCCCCTGGCCCTAAAAGAATTGAATTTGGAGCCCCTAATCTGACACCACATAGCTACTCTTGGCACGAACAATTTGAAATCAGAGCTGCACTACCTTTGTCTAGTTCATGGGCAACTTGTGTGCCATTTGAAAACAGAGAATATCGTTCTCTCCTCTAATATCAGAAAGGTCAAGAAGGCTCTTTCTCTTATGGTTAAATGTTTGCCTTGGCCAACCATGCTCAAGAAAAGCTGCATTTTCATACCTTGAGATCAAGTCACAGAAATTTGGCCTACCCCTCTGCTGAGGACACTTACAGCTTAACCTGAAATGTGACAACGCTCCACAGAGCAAACATCCACTGGGGCCGTTGTTGAGGGCAGTATGTGACTGGGACTTCCAATGAAACCTGCACTGGGCTACGGCCCAAGCTTTTGTAGTGTGTGGTCAGGATTTAACAGCTACCCCATGCCTTCTACCATGGAGCTTGCAGTCCAGAGTTTTACTAAAATCTCTACCTTTTCTGAGGGTAATGTGTCCAATATTTGCTTACTAGACGTTATGGTATGGTATTGTTGAAGAACCAGAGCTTCTATTCCATTACTGAGTCCAGTGGCTGTCATTTGACTGGACACTGTGGCCCATGTCTTTGCTGAGGTTCACTTTTGCATGAAACAAACAAGGCTAATCCCCTATTACATAAGAATCTGTATACATGGTGGTAATTCTGTGAAGCATGCTGCTTGCCTTTGCACAGAATTGTCCTACAATGCAGAGATCAATTAAAATTCAAAATCCCATGGGCTCTAAGGCCTGAGCTAGGTGCTCAGATGGCAGTGGTTAAAATCCAACTGAAGAAAAATAAGCTTGTGTCCCAGCATAAGTCTGAATGAATTATGAACCTTAAAATGCCATGTCCATACAATAGACCCAACCTAAGCATGTTGAACCCAACTAAAGGTTTCCATGTATTATTTTCTAATCTAGGTATCTATTGTAAAGATAAAGCTTAGTGTTAAAAATATTAATATTAGAGACATAATACCGGGGTTGGGATCCTTACTCTGCCATTTACTAGGCCTGTGACCTTGGGCAATTTACTTCCCTTCTCTGTGCCTCAAGTCCCTCATCATTATTTTTTTTAAAGATTCATTTATTTATTTGAGAGTGAAAGAGAGAGATAAAAAGAGAGGGAGGAGCAGAGGGAGAGGGAGAGAATCCCAAGCAAATTCCGCATCCAGAGCAGAGCCCAGTGCAAACTATGCCTCCAGCGCAGAGCCCGACGCAGAGCTCGATCCCACGACCCTGAGATCAGGACCCCAGCTGAAACCAAGAGTTTGGATGCTCAACCAACTGAGCCACCCCGGTGCCCCCCTTATCTTTATAAGAAGATAACACTATGATTACACTATGATATAGTATTGTTATAAAGATTAAATGAGGGGTGCCTGGGTGGCTCAGTTGTTAAGGGTCTGCCTTTGGCTCAGGTCATGGTCCCAGGGTCCTGGGATCGAGCCCCACATCGGGCTCCCTGCTCTGCAGGAAGCCTGCTTCTCCCTCTCCCACTCCCCCTGCTGTGTTCCCTCTCTTGCTCTCTCTCTCTCTGTTAAATAAATAAAATCCTTTAAAAAAAAGATTAAATGAGTTCATGTTTATAAAGCACACAAATTCTAAGTGTTTGTTAAGCATACATGCATATATTAATCAATCACAGCCTTTTTCTCAAAGTCCACAGGCTAATGCACTCAAAGAAGTGCACTCAGCCTCCAAACTCGAGCTCTTTCACTGCCATCACCAACACCATGGAAGCTTGACTGTTAAGTTTAGTGCATGGAACATCTATCCCAGTCCATCTGGCCTATGCTGCGTATGCTGGGATTTAAAGACACTCCATTATTGGCAGCCTTCTTTTTCTCCTTACATCTGAACAAATTGAGAAAAAAGATAAGGAAGGAAGATGAAGCTAAAATACCAACCTTTTTTTACTGATGACGTTAATATTATTGACGATGCTTATTTTTGTGCTCCTGTGAGCTTGCTGATACTGAACCTCAAATTATTTAAGTAACTTACCCACTCAGCCTGACCATCTCCAACTGGAACAGGTCTTTCTACATGTGTTGTGTGCATGTGTGTACATTTATTCCACTCTGTGAAACTTAAAGCAAAAAGTAGAGTAGAACATATATCTTTTCAGGCTCCATGCTCCCAAGAATAATGGAAGGAGTAATGTGTCTCCAGTTTCTTCCAAACTCAACAATCAGGTAATTCCTCACTAAAAGAGAAAAAGTAGTAAGGGAATGGGAAGAGGTCGGAAGCATTAAGCTAACAGGTGGTCACTCGGCCACTGCCCCTGAAAGAATGGGTCACAAAACACATCCAAACTCAGTGGCTAAAGGCAACCATCATTTATCATTACCCATCCAAAACTCAGATAAACTAAGTAGATGAGCTAAGCAAGACAGCACTGAGTGGCTGTGTCTCAACCCACAGATTTGCTGTGTGGGCTGCGATGACCCTGCCCTGTGTACATTTATTCTGGGGACAACAGACACAAAGAACACTCTCCCTGAGGTGATGTCAAGAAAGAGAGTGGCAACTCACAAGCCCTTTTCAGACCTAGACTCAGATCTGCACACTGTCACCACACCCACATACCATTTCACCAAGTAACTTATATGGCCAAGCCAGAACCGAGAGGTATTGTACACTCCACCCACGAGGAAGGCACAGAAATGGAGGGAGGCAGAGAAAAGTGAAAGATCAGGGCCAGTGATTCAATCTACTTCATGTCCCTAATCAGAGTGTCTGGCATGTGAAGCCAGATTTCTTGTGCCAATCTCTATGTTAAATACTACTTACAGCACACACACCCATTTTGCAGACTGTTGCTCTAGACAACCAAAACACAACAAACACACAACCCCTGGATCCTGGCCAGAATTAATGGTGTCTAGTATAGGTAGGTACTCAATAACTTTTTGATGAATAAAGAATGAATTAATGATGAATAGTGGTATGCCTTGAATGTTACTTAAACTCGCTAAGTCCCATATTGGAAACAGAGTTATGAATAATTTAGCTATTAAAAATGATCATGAATAAAATATTTCTTGTTATTATTAATTCATAGGTTTGTGCATTGATTTTTATAGGTGCTTTTGAAAGTGTATGTGTGTGTGTGTTTTGTTTTATTTCTCTGGTATCTCAATCTTTGCCTTTGTGTTCCAGGTTTGTTTTTCTGTACTAAATTATCCAGTTGGTCACTTTAAAAAATACTCTCTGTCCTTCTGTATCTTTAAGGCTTTCCCTTTACTCCTTAATCTTTTGTTTAGGACTTTGAAATTTAATGATACAGCTTGGAAATAAGGATGAGTAGCCGGAAATAGAAGGCCTTAGAGCTGTAGGGCCTTACCTTCAAATAGGCAGAGATCTTATCTTGATTTCATGTTATTGTGGTTTATTTTTAAAATAAAAAAAGATGAAAGGGGCGCCTGGGCAGCTCAGTCGTTAAGCGTCTGCCTGCGGCTCAGGTCATGATCCCGGGGTCCTGGGATCCAGCCCCACATCAGGCTCCCTGCTCCACGGGGAGCCTGCTTCTCCCTCTCCTTCTGCCTTCCACTCCCCCTGCTTGTGTTCTCTATCTCACTGTCTCTCTGTGTCAAATAAATAAATAAATAAATCTTAAAAAAATAAAAATAAAGTGTTTCCCTTCACACGGATTTAAAAAAATAAAATAAAATAAAAAAAGATGAAAAACCTATTGTAACCTAAAAGATAAATATTGTGACAACATAAATGTCAACTGTGGCTGCAGATTGACTTAGAAGCCTCATATTTCTAATAAATTTGCATATATTTGGTAAAACTACAAAGTAGTTTTGAGCAAACTTCAGAATATATGAATGCATATGAACATAAATGACAGAAAAATTCCTGGATTGGAAATTCAGAACAGTTTTAAATAGTTGGATCATCTAAGTGTTTACTGAGCAGGTACTACATTCACAACATCGGGCTAATCCCTCAGGAATGCAAAGATTGAACCATCATAGTACAGTGGACTTGGCAGAACTCTACCACTTACTCACTGGCCTGTGGCATGAGCTCCTTTAATTTGCAAATATTTGCTCATTGTTCAAATTTAAGAAACTGAGAAAGGAAGTATAAACCACATAGGAGCATCACGAAAATAACACCCAGGAGGAAGAAGATCAGTTGTATAAACTCAAGCTCTGAAGCCTGGCCAGGTTCAAATCAAGACCGTCACTTGTTAGATATGAGAAATAATTATTTGTTACTGTTGTCTATATGTTTTCATGGAAAACCGTACAATGGAATTTCTACCTCGTGGAGATGTTCTGAGGAGTGAAAAGGACACCCAAGTAAATTCCTTAGGATAGTACATGCACATGTTCTGAGCTCAGTACATTTTACTATGATTGGGGGTGAAATCCCTAATTGGCTTCCCCCAAACCCATAGTCCATGCCACTTTGATATGCTCAGGGTTTGCAGAATGATTAAATAAAATTACCTTTGGCATTTACTTTCATAGTGCCTGACAAGCAGTAAGTACTCAACAAACTTCTATTTATTTATTAAATAAATAGATGTAGCTCTTACTCTTTGGGAATTTAGTGAGGAAGAACAAATACCTATTTGCATCCACTCTTTAAATTTTAATTCCTTCAAGTCACAGTGACATTTGGATTCATCTTGTGAGCAAAACAGGAAATGCTGCCTTCCTGTTTTAGGATTCATCATTAGCTAGTTAAAATCAGCATTTCCTAACCAGATCACACCTCTTATTCACTAGCCTTGTCTCTTTCTTGTACTGTTTTTAAATCAACTGAAGAAAGATCAAGAAGCCTTCTCTGAAACAAACTGTATAACAACTAGGCAATCACTAACTTAACAAATTGGGTGGCCAATACCCAAATCAGTTTCAGTTTAAGGCAACAACTCTTTTGCCAGGGCTTACTTTGTGCCAGGTAGCATGGTAGGGGCTGGACTCTAGCAAAATTAAGAGAGATTGGTATCTCGCCTCTTGAGGAAAACTAGGGTGGGGAGCTAGGGGAAAACACAGGCAAGATAAAAACTATGGTCCATTTCATGGTAACAAAACCCCACGTGTTCATAACCCAAACAAAGTTCTGTCAGCGCCCGACAGAGGACAAGCCTTCTTCATCTAATAAGAAGTAATATTTGGTCAGTTCATACAAAATGTTTTATTAATGTGAGGAAATGATTTAAATGATATGCATATAGCTTGCACACACATTTTATTTCATTTTTTATTAGTAGTTCACTTTATTGATTTTTTTATTATTAACATATAATGTATTATTTGTTTCAAGGGTACAGGTCTGTGATTCATCAGTCTTACACAATACACAGCACTTACCACAACACATACCCTCCCCAATGTCCATCGCCCAGCCACCCCATCCCTCCCGCCCAGCAGAGGGAGACAAACCATGAGACTCTTCATCTCAGGAGAGAAACCAAGGGTTGCTAGAGCACACGCACTTTATTTTAACTTGAAACTATGGATGTACATGAATTCACTGGTCCTATGTTGTAGACCCAGATTCCCACTGGAGTCATGCTACCTCTTTCCTGGATAGGTCACAGCCACAGTGAATCATCGATAATTTCCAGTTGAAGTTTCTTTAAAATGGATCAGATTGCGATGCCAGGGTGGCTCATTCAGTTGGGTGTCTGCCTTCATCTCAGGTAATGATCCCAGGGTCCTGGGATCGAGTCCTGCATCTGATTCCTTGCTCAGTGGGGAGCCTGCTTCTCCCTCTGCCTGCCACTCCCCCTACTTGTGCTCTCTCTCTCTCTCTCTTTCTGACAAATAAATAAATAAAATCTTTAAAAAAAAGGATCAGATTGTAAAGACACTTTCCAAACAATATGTGTATAGCATCTAATCAAAATTTTAAACTATTTTTTTCTGTATTTTACAGATGTATTTCAACTCATTATTACATAATTTGACATTTATCTTTTTGTAGGCACTTCTTTTATGAGTCATTCAAAAATATTCAGGTTAGCTTTTTTTAGAAAAATGGTGACACTCAGGAGTTTGTTCTTGTGGTTGTTTGTTTTATGTGCTGGTTGGTTGGTTCATTTGTCTTCCGGAATTCTGTAGGATAAACTCAAAGAGTAAGAGCTTGTTAGCTAGACTTCTAGAAGCTCTGAGGAACTTAACACAGAAGTTCTAGAGAAACTGACCTAAAGAGCAATAAGAGGCACCTGGTCCAGATGATGGACACTTGGATGTGCATCTAGACTCTACCACAAGCTGAGGTGCTCCAGGTTTACATGTGTTAGAATAAGTCTTGTCTTTCTCAGATGACCTGCTCTTTCATTCCTGTGTTATAATCAACAGCTATCGATCCCCTTGAGGGAAACTTGGAGCCCAAAAGCTTGAACCTCCTCCTATCATCTGTTGATATATACTTTATTATTTTGCTCTTCTCCTGATTACACTGACCTCTTTCTTGTATCCCTTCAACCAGAAAATCCAGTATGATTTGACCATAACATTTTTCCACGAGTTTCCAGTTCATTTTCCACTCTACTCATTCTTGTATTCAAGTACTTAAGTATATTCATACTCCCTTAATTTATGCAATGCTAAACTGCATCAGTAAATAATTATAAGAACATGTGGAGCAGGTTGGGGATAAACAACTGATGTTTGGTATGCACCCATAACAAATGTTGGGAGCAAAAGACTCTTGAGGGCAAAAAAAAAAAGGCGAGTGGTGAAATAAAGTCAGGCCAATCTGCAGAGCGAGTGATGTGGAGGTGGGATTAGCTTCCTGGGGCTACTGTAACAAATCACCAACTAATGGTGTTGCTTAAAATACCAGGAATTTATCCTCTCAGTTCTGGAGGCCAGAAGTCTGAAATCGAGGTGTTAGTGGAGATGTAATAATCTTGAAGATATAAAGGAGAATCCCTCCCTCCTTTCCTCTTCCAGCATCGGGTGCTGTGGGCAATCAATCCTTGGCTCCCGTGACCTCTGGTGCGCCCTTCTGATCTCCACTCCTGTCTTCATACCCTCCTCCCTATGTCCTCCTCTGTGTGTCTCAAATTTTTCCCTGCCTTTCTCTTATAAAGACACCTGTCATTGGATTGAGGGCCCACCTGGAAAATCAAGGATAATCTCATCTCAAGGTCCTTAATGTAATTATACCTGAAAAGGCCCTTTTTCCAAATAAGCTCACATTCATAGGTGTCAGGGGATCGATGTGGACATAGATTTTGGGAGGCCCTCATTCAGCCCATGGCAGAGGTCTTCTACTATAAAAAGGAACTCTTCACATCAATTTAGTCCTCCGTTTAAAAAAACTTCAAAGGTTTTAATCTTGTTTACTCCAGCAGATAAAAGTGCCACAACCTACTTTTCTGACCTCCTCCCACATTCTCTGACACTCAACACACCAGCCCTCTTCCTACTCTTCAAATTTCTTATCAGTTCCTGTCTCCAGGGTAGTTTCCATTGCTCTTCTTCCTACTTGGAGCTTCTTTAGAATATTTTCACATAGCCCACTCCTCAGCATCCTGGTCTCAGCTGAGTGTCACTCCTCATGGGGATTGTGATGGATTTACATCAGTCAGATACTATCAGGAAACATGTGACATACTCAAAGCAGGGTAATCTGAGGATTTCTTTTCGAGGAAACTATTTATAACCATGTGGGTATAGGCGAACCTAGAGTGATAGATATTTCAGGATCCCTAAGTCGCAGTATTTACCAAAAGCCAGAATGAAGAGTAATGTAGAGCCCTAGGAACAGTAACCTTTACACAAGGGACAGAGCCAGCCCAAGGTGACCCTGTAGAGAGGGAGCAGAGGAAACAAATATTCTGACTTGACTTTCCTCCCTCTTCCAGTCTCTAGTAGAGGCCAAATGGTCAAGAAAGCTGAGGACACCTATGATGTAATCTCCCAGAGTCATCTTTCTTCCAAAGCAGAGGGTAGCAAAGATAGGTGAATGTGTAGTGGCAAATAAAGAACATTCTGTTTCCGTATTTCATCCCTAGGCATTCTTTATCATCCCTCTCTGTTTCCTTTCATTTACAACACTTGTCACTGCATGAAAACATCTGGTTGGTTGTATCTGTCCTACACCAGCGTGTAAGTTCTGTGAGGTCAAGGATTTTCTCTATATCGTGTGTCATTCTATCCCTGTTGCCTAGAATTGTGCATGGTATACATTAAGTATTTGATAAATCTTTTATTGGAGTTTAAATAAATAAAATCATTTATGCATTAATCAGTGTCCTCCAGAGAAACAGAGCCAAGAGGATGTGTGTAGATACATAGAGAGAGATATGTTTTAAGAAATCAACTCACATAGTTACAGAGGCTGGCAAATCCAAAACCTATAGTGTTCAAATCCACAGGTTGTCTGTGGGTAGAATTCCTTCTTGCTTGGGGGAGGTCAGTCTTTTGTTCTATCCAGGACTTTAGCTGATTAGATAAGGCCCACCTACATCTTGGAGGACAATCTGCTCTGCTCAAAGTCCGCTGATGGAAAATGCTGATCTCATTCAAAAACACCCTCACTGAAACATCCCAGAATATCATTCCACCACATATCCGGGGACAATGGCCCAGCAGGATGACACGTAAAATTAAGCATCCCAATACCATACTATATTAACAAAGTGTTCCATTCCAGCTACTTTCTTTTCAGATCCCTGAAAAGCATGTAGGCCACATTTTATAATTCCACTTCTTACATACTGAATGGAACTCACATAAACAAATGGCTTAACTGGAGGCAACCAACTTAAAAATTAATAATAATTTCAGAACCAAGACTGTTGTACATTATCAGCATTCATAGGAACATTTTTGAGGATTTACTCTGTGATTGTCCGTGTATCAGCCCATGCATTGCATCATCCCTTCCAGAAGGTATGATAAGCATCTTCTTTTTCCGGATATGGGAAATAAGGCTTAGCATGATGAAGTAACCTATGCAGGATGAACTGGTTATTTACGTCTTCTGCCTAAAAATTTATGTTCTCTCCACCAGTAATGGAACAAATTGCCTCAAGAGGTAGATCCCCTAAAAAAAAAAAAAAAAATACATTGAGGAAATGATAGAAAAAAGTTATGGAAAGTTACCTTTTCCTCTGTTACCATATCCCTGGTTGAATGGAAGACATGACCTGACATTGTAATCTTCAGCTTCCTCTATAAAAGAGATTTTACTAGGAAATTTCTCGGTAGGGTTATGTTTTTGAAGCACACATAGTGTGCACCATACTGATGGTGTCACTGAAATGCAGACTTTTCAAGTGTCATTTGGGAAAAGTCTGAGAGACCTCCAAGTATCAGTGCTCGCTGATGGACATTTAGAAGCCAAACAACACTAACGCTGTTAAGTGGCCGTAAAGAAGTAGGTGCACCTACAAAGGGGTGACTTAGTCATAACCCAGCTGCTCACACAATTAAAATAAATTCTCATTACAGCGGGTTTAGAGAGAGAGGTTTAATATTGCCAGAGGCAGGAAGAAAGCTGAAGACAGAGAAGGAGCAATCAATGAATATTCTTCTCCTTTGACTAAAAATGCTAATATATATATAAATGTTGCTGACTACTGGTGTTCAGGCCAGGAAAGCTTTACCATTATTTACCTATTTATAAATAACCTAATCGTTCCCAAACGATATTTGAGGCACATTATAGGGCAATGATATATGGGAGAGATGATTAAAATCTCAAGAGCAAGGAATAGCAAGAGAGGAAGTTAAAAGAAGTGGATGAGAAAGAAGCTGATTCAAGCTCAGCACAGATTAAGAAATTTTACTGAAGAAACTTTAATGAAGAAATCTCTCCCGCTTCTACTGGCACTCATCTGCCCCGGGCTGCCACATCACAATGCCGCAGGGCAGCTAAACAGCAAAAATTTATTTCTCACAGTTGTGCAAACTACAAGTCCCAGATCAAGGTCTGGAGGGGCTGATGCCTGGGGAGAGCGCCCTCCCTGATTTGCAAACAGCCACTTGTCCTCAAATGGCCTTTCCTCCTCCAAGCAAGTGCAGAGAGAGCTCCCTCCTTTTCTTATAAGGCACCAGTTCTAGAGGATTCAGGTCCCACCCTTGTCACCTCATTTAACCTTAAATAACACCTAAAGGCCTTCATTCCCAATATAGTCACTTTGGGGATTAGGGCTTTGATTTATGGATTTGGGGTGGGGTGGGGCACAATCCAGTCCATAGCAATACTTTTGACATTAAACTGTGAAATGTATTCTCATCTCTTAGTCCTGTGCTCCTTGAAAATTTAGGTCAGGCTCTGTCTTCTGAGGTCAGTTTTGCATGGTCACCCCTGACTTTTCAGCTCTGTGTTCTGGGCCCCTCCACCTCTCAGACAATTAGTTGATTGTCTAGTAACTTAGTCTATAGTGGATTAGGAGGTTCTGATAGCAGGGACTATGACCTAAGTGTCTTGCATCCATTCTCTCAGGCAGGCAATATGCATTGACTTCCACTTTGTGCCAGGGACTACCCTTCCATATGTCCCTTACCAAGCCTTTTATACCCCCTGCCCTCAAGGTGCTTTACATTTTAAGGAGCGGGCGTGGTGCAAGTGAATACCACTGAAAACAATTAAACTGATACAGAGGATAAACATGTTTGCTAGGTGGGTTTTTTCACAAAGTCATTAAACTAGTGACTCTGACACAGAGAAATGGGGAATTATTCACAGTAGGAATTAATGGAAGACCTCTTGACTGTGAAATTACATATTAGCTGAAACCTAAAGATGCAAACACAGGGGCGCCTGCGTGGCTCAGTTAAGCGTCCGACTCTTGATTTCGGCTCAAGTCCCGATCTCAGGATCGTGAGATCCAGCCCCGAAGTGGGGCTCTGCACTGGGTGTGGAGCCTGCTTAAGACTCTCCCTCTTACTTTTTTTTTTTTTAATTTTTTATTGTTATGTTAATCACCATACATTACATCCTTAGTTTTTGATGTAGTGTTCCATGATTCATTGTTTGTGCATAACACCCAGTGCTCCACGCAGAACGTGCCCTCTTTAATACCCATCACCAGGCTAACCCATCCCCCCACCCCCTCCCCTCTAGAACCCTCAGTTTGTTTTTCAGTGTCCAACGTCTCTCATGGTTCATCTCCCCCTCTGACTTACTCCCCTTCATTCTTCCCCTCCTGCTATCTTCTTTTTTTTTTCTTAACGTGTATTGCATTATTTGTTTCAGAAGTACAGATCTGTGATCTGCCCCTCCTTGCCTGCTTGTGCATGTCTCTCTCTCTCTCTCTGAAAAACAAACAAACAAAAAAAGATGCAAAAACAACCATCCTGGAAGTTACTGTTAATTTATGTTTCGAGGAGATGCAACAACGTGTACAACAGCCCAACAAGGGCAACAATTTGGAGAGAGTGTCGGAATACTGGGTGGCTAATCAACTTGCGAGGGGCAGAAGAAGTCAGAGTGAAGGTGGAGATATAATCAAGGACCAAGTCACAAAAAGCGTGCGATACAGAGTCTGGTGCACAATAGGAGCTTATAAACGTGGCTAAATAAACAAAAATGTCCAAAGTGAGGGGCAGTTGGCCAGACAAGCCAAGGATGGAGACATAGTCCTAAGCCCAGCACCATTTAGGGTCTATACCTCGGAGACACTCGACAAATGGTCCTTTTCTTCCTTCCTCCTTACCTCTACCTACCTATCTCCACTCTGCCATTCCTGCCTTTCAGAGTTGCATGGTTTCTCTCTCTACAGCCATACTTTTTGTCAGAAGACAAAAAGCAGTTTTCATTTTTCTAAGAAAGCACACCATCCCTTAAAAAAAAAAAGCAAAGAAAAAGAAAAAACTTTAAAATGTGGTCCCCGTCAGACCCTCCTTGTTAATTTAACTAAACTAATAATCACTGTTTACCTATCCTGTGTAAAAGATTTGGCGCTTTGCTGCAGGAATTGCAAAGACAAAAAAACCACAGTCCCTGTTTCCAAGGAACTGATCACACAAACCCCTCCCCTGGCCAAAAATCTCTATTTCTAATAAACAGACAAATTTACAGGGTCCAATAAATACTCGTTACATGGCAACTGAATGGAAGGTATATAGAGCAATTTGGAGATGTACTGAGATAATATGCACCTACTAAATATCCCGGAGCAGATCTCAATGTCTGACATAAGGAAGATTTCTAATGAATGTTACATGAATGCTCCCCACACACAAATTTCACAGGACCATGTTAGCATAGCACGAGTGTGCTGGTAATACCTGACCATTTAATTTTCAAATTACAAGTCTAGGTCAATTTTCTTCTTAAAAAATTGCATATGAGAAGAATTAGGTGTAGTAATAGGTCTGATCATTGAGGCGAATAGCAACTGATGTCATGTGATTTATCAAACAAGCAGTTAATCAAAACACACTGACCAGAAGCACAATGTATTTGATTTCCTCACTGAAACTCAGTCATCATGTTTACATGTGACAAGTAATGATATTACTAGACATTTTCTTTACATATATATAAAGAAAATTGGGATTTTTAAGATTCTCCTTCACAAGGTCTCTTTAATAGACAATATTGTTCACATAGCTGTAATTTAGCCAACAACAGTTACAAGAGCTTTTTTTTTTTTTTTTTTGAGGGTTGATTTTGGCAAGCTTGGTTTAGACTAAACAACTACTCTATGATGTTTACAAATTATAAAATAGACATGTTTCTCAGGGACATAAGCCTGGGCTGCAAGATGTCATTTTGTATTTGTTGATAGAGAAATCAACACTATAATTAATTAGATCTAGTAGTGCCATCAGCTGGCTCACTTGCCCCCACAAAACTGGTTCCAGGAATCTCTCTCCTAGTCAAAGTCTTGTTCTTGGTCATTATCTCCTTTCAGCTGAGCACAGATAGAAGTCAGGAGTCATTAACTTTCAGCAGGTGTGCATACCAATATGGCAACCAGGGTTTGAGGGGCACATTAGAACGAAAGGGGCCTATCTCCTGTATGTTGAAGTCCTTAGGCCCACATGGGTTAGTCTAAGTACAAAATCTTATGCCAATTTACAGATGAGGATGAGGGTCTGAGTGGACCAGTAACCTGTAAGTAGCAGATTGGTCCGGAGGGCTTACAGAACAGATTTTGAGAATGCTTATTTTCACACACTTCACTCCTGGCAACATCAGGAGTTTTCTCCCCAGCTGCACAGCTTCATGCTGAGACTTGCTTTCATTCCTTCTCAGGAGGGCCTCTTAGCCATCCCTTAATTCCAAATCCTGCATGTGACCCATTTCAAAAATCTGGCAAACCATAGTCATTTTTAAATCCAGTGGCAGATAGTACCTGAGAAACCTTCATGACTGATGGGGAAAATGACTATTAAAATGAGAAAATAGAGAGAAAAATTAAAGTGGAAAAGGGCTCTTATATCAGCTTTTCCAGAAAAATGCTTCAGCTATTACATAAAAGAAGAGGCAGTCTGCTTGTTGGCACAGAAGACTATGGGAGGGAGGCTAAGGAAATTGGTGAAAAGAAACATTAGAAATTCCAGAACAGTAGGCTACACATACCTTTAAATTATTAGGGAAAAAAACATCTTTCACTTTTAAAAGAGGTAATGTCACTGAAATGTCTTTATTTACATATATGTGTGTATATATATATACGTATATATATGTTTTAATTTTGGGGTTTTTTTTAATTTTAAAAACAGTATCACAAGATTGAATAAAATATCTGAAACACAAGGAAAGCAGTAATCACTTATATTCTCATCTCCCAAACATACTTGCTTTCACGTCCATATTCCTTTCTTATCTTTGTATACGAATATATATTGTTTAGTAAAATATTCTTCAAAATTGTCACAAAATATTTGTATGGTCTATCCTTCAGAAACTTCAGTTAATTAATAGAAATACGTTGTCTGTCTTATATCAATTAGATTCACGTACTTTACAACTGACCCAAAATTTTATCCATGGTGGAAAAAAATGAAGTTCCTTATATCAGTAAGGGACGGGGGGATGAGTACGAACTGGCTTTCTGTTAGGGTGGATGTGGGGTGATTGGCCCCTGGGTCTGGGAGGAAGCTAACCAATTCCAAATGCTTATCATGAGCCAGCAATTGAGCTAAGATAAATGTTTGAGTAGGTAGGCACATATGCAGAATGTCACATCCTGCTAGACAGATGTGTACTATTAACCCCATTGAGTCATTTTAAATCAGATTTTCGAATAATATGTGATACCGGTATTTTCCTTATGAAAATATCCCTCATGAGAAAAATAAATTTCAAAAGGAACTTGCTTAAGTTAGATCTGGGGGAGCAAGGGGCTCGGTTTCAGGAGGATACACTCTTCTAAAACAACCCAATGAAAGTACAGCAGTAACAACCTCATCATTGATGCTCTGTCTTGTGCATGATTCCTCACCTCTATAGTTCTATCTTTAAATGGGACAATCTTAGGGTGTTGACTATTTCTCCCTGCCCCAATCTAAAAGGTTTTCCTCGAAATTTACCATATCCCCTTGACCTTCTAAGGATGGCAATGCCATGCCTGCCCCGAGCCTGGACCAGACCCAAGTGATGTTTTCCCTTCTCAGGGACCCTCTATGTGATCCTCTCTGTTATCCATGTGTATGACCAATGCACCTGGGAACTCCAGCATTCTGTGCCTTTGGGATTGCCCGAAGCTAGGGTTCTGATTCCTGGAGGAGGTCTGGCAAAGGTACTTCAAGTTGGTAGGGGTACCTGGGTGGCTCAGTCATTAAGCGTCTGCCTTCGGCTCAGGTCATGATCCCGGGGTCCTGGGATCGAGCCCCACATCAGGCTCCCTGCTCAGCGGGAAGCCTGCTTCTCCCTCTCTCACTCCCCCTGCTTGTGTTCCCTCTCTCGCTGTGTCTCTCTCTGTCAAATAAATAAATAAAATCTTTAAAAAAAATAAAAAAGAGTACTTCAAGTTGGGAGGCTGTATTTCCCTCATTGGGCCACACCAGAATAGTGCTAACTCACTGACAACCTCCTTCCAATATAAGTGAGAAGTCCCAAAGAATTCAACCGAAAGAAAAAAAAAAAACATATGCAAAGTACCTAAAAGATTAAATGACATAATATCTAGCAAATGCTTGGATCTGAATACAAGTTAAATGTAATATAAAGAATAGAAAAGTGTTCTGAAAAGTCAAATCCAAAAAAATCAAAGAAAATTTGCTTTTCTATAATAAATAAAACTCAAAGATAAAAAATAGCAAATAAATGTGCGACACTTATTTTAAACCTTAATGTTAAAGAGTTATTATTCTTTTTCTTAAGATTGTATTTATTTGAGAACGAGCAAGTGCAAAAGAGCAGGGGGGGAGGATGGGGGGAGAAGCTGACTCCCCACTGAGCAGAGAGCCTGATGTGAGGCTTGAGAGCATGACCTGAGCCAAAGGCAGACACTTAACTGACTGAGCCACCCACGTGCCCAAGGGTTATTATTCTTAATAAATAAATAGCTCCACAGATCAAATATCAAGAAAAAAACAGTGACTACAGTAGGTATTTGGTATGGATCACAAATACTTCATAAAATAAGAAATATCAATGATAATAATATTAAGCATTACACATTCCTTTAAAAATGATAAGTTAAATATGGCAAATATGAAGCAACAAGGGTGTTTTAATACACTGTGGATAGAGAAGAATCACCAGAGTTACTAGATTAGAGTCTGGCAAATATGAAGCAACAAGGGCGTTTTAAAACACTGTGGATAGAGAAGAGTCACCAGAGTTAATAGATTAGAGTTTGACATGGGAAAAAAATTGTATGCTTAGAGAGATTCATACCAATATTATTTATAGAGCAAAAACCTAGAAGTATCTAACTGTTGAATAAATATGAAAATGATTAAATTAGAGTATTTCCAATATTATATTATGCAGCCTTAAAATGGCGTTTACAGTGACTTGTCAGTCATGGGATAATTTTTTGTGCAATGTTAGGTGATAGACACAGGATCTAGTTGTGAGAAACATGCATGGGAGAGCCTAGATGGAAAGGCTCCAAAATACATTTTTAGACAGATATTTTTACATCATATGTTCTTAAACTTGAGCACAGCTAAGGAATTTGTCTCAAGTGCAGATTCCTAGTCTACAGTCCTAAAATTTCTGATTGGGTGGGATCTAAAGAGGGACCCGGGAGGAATCTGCATTTTTAAACAAGCCTCCCGGGTGCCTTTGATGCAGGTGAGTGCAGACTCCACTCAGGAAACACGGTTCTAATTAGTAAGGTTATGGATGCAAGTATGTACAAATACATGTAAAAGCATACATCACATATATAAACATGCCTCATCAGGACTTTATAACATATAACATAATTATATAATATGAACTACATTATATATAAGTATATAAAATATAGTCCTGATTATACTTTTTTTTAAATTTTTAACTATATTTTCCAATATACATGAGCAATTTTATGATCTGCATTTTCTTTTAATTTGAAAGGATTTGTGAGGACATCACATTCACTGAAGATATTCTTGCTGTCTTCAGTCCGGCTTCTTCCTGACCTTTCCGCTTTAACTGGGAAATCACATTTCTCCTTTGGTCATTTTAAATTTCTGCCCTCATTGGAAACAAAATGCAGTCTGAAAGGCGGATTCCGGCTCCGCGGACTTCCTATTACACTGAAAAGAAAACGGAAGGGAACTGACAGATGCCAAGTAGCCTAAAAGCCCATTCTGTGAAAACCCAGGCTCTGGCTGGGGAGAGCATGAACCAAGAGTGTGAAGTTGAGAGCCCTGAGGACGGGATGGTTGATTTCAGCTCCAAGGACTACCAGAGACGCTTGGAATGTGGAAAAGAGGGTCCCCGCCCCCCAGAGAAGCGGTGGGAAGCTCTGTATAGACACATTCCCTCACAGGCAAACAAAACACGCCTGCTGACCCCGATTCAGTTGAGAAAGAAGGATGATGTGATTCAAGAGAGAAGGTCAACTTCAGGATGGGCTCAAATATCACATCTAATTTCTTCTGCTCCTCAGACCTGCCCAGCAGGCATCAGGCCGCAGGCAATTCAAAGGAAAGAGCTCAGCCCTCATATTCTCAAAACCTGAATGGACTTCTTTGTCCTGTTAGGATCAGCTGTTTGCACTTGGGAGTTAATTTACAAGTGTTGCTTTCTTCCTCGGTAAAACGGTTGATTGGAGACAGAAACTTCTCAGGTATAGACTTTTCTCACCCGGTATTTGCCACAGGACTGTCACTAGTCCTAAGGTGAACAACGGCATTTCTCTTATTAATGGAGGCTGAGTAAGACCCACTGGGATGAGGGGGGGGGGGGGAGGGGGCGGGCGGAAGCTATGGTGGGCGGAGCCCCAAGCAGCCCAAACAAACACCTGTTGGAGATAAAGTGCAGCCCCTGGGGAGGAATCCTGGCTGTCACCTTCTTGCAAAGGGAGAGAATCCAGGACGCTGAAGGGTAGCTGCGATGGTGCAGCACTGAAAACTCCTTACTGAAGTTGCTCAAGAGAGCACAGGGCTTGTTTTCTCTGCAGAAGGACCAAGGTGGAATGACCTCATGACATTGTTTTCCCCAAATTTGAAAGTCATATATATGGAAGCCTGGTGTCCTTCAACTGTGTATTTCAGTGGATCTGGATTTTACAGTTTGTGAATCATTCGTGTGAGACAAAATGAGGGACTCGGAAAGTATCACAAGTGTGAATTTTTGCTGTGACTTCATAAATATATATATATATATATGCATAAATATATGCATTGTATTTTAAATTAAAAGTTATAGATTAAAATCTATTGTAACTTTAGCAGTGTTATTAATAAATTTATTTTAATATGAGAATGATAGGAATTACATACCCTTGGAATAAAAGATAGTCCTAGTGAACACATTTTGAACACATTTTGCTTTATAAAATAAACCTAAACTTCTTTTAATGATCAATGACAACTTTATCACAGACCTGGGCCAGAACTTTGATGACAGCTGGGGACACATTTATAAGTACAGAGGATATTCATGGAAACAGGTGAAAGAGTCGTAAATTAAGGCTAAGTTTGACTATAAAGAAGACAAATATAATTTTTAAAAAATAATGAGTGCTTCTCTTTGGGAAGAGGGCTGATTATAAAAAAGTGGCGGCTTGCTGAAAAGTCATCTCCATGTCACTGGAAGCTTCCATCAAAGGCTGTATAATGGATTCTGAAATCCCCAGAGGCACATGAGAGAGAAGCAACACTCACTAAGTGCCCATCGGGTCAGACACACTCCTAAACCCTGCATATTTATTATCTCCATTAATGCTAAGAGAGGCTGATGAACTTGCCCAAGGCCACACAGCATATAAGTGGGAAACACGGAATTAAAACCCAGGCCTGCCTGCCTTTGGTGTTGCTTTATTTACCTCCATGTACTGGAAATACACCTGGGAGGCCGAACATGGTCTTCACAAATATACTAAACAACAGTGACAAAAAAAAATTTTTCTACTTTCTTTCTTTCCCCTTGCATTTTGCCACAGTTTCTCTGCCTGAACTAGTCAACTCCGCCATTGTTGCATGAAAGCAACCATAATCAATATGTATATCAAGGAGTTTGACTATGTTTGAGTAAAGCTTTATTCACAAAAGCAGGTGGCAGGCTCCCTTGGCCTGAGGGCTGTGTTTGACTGACACTGGCTAATGACACTCAAGGTCTCTTTCCATCCAGTTTTCTACTCCTTCCTATAGGATGAGGACTTTTATCTAATTAATTAGAAGAGGGAAGTCTTCTTTTCCAGCGCACCTCCCCTCAGTCTGGCTCTCTCCTTTTCTCTTCCATTATTTTGGTCTGTTCTCTTCTCTTAAATGAGGATCCTTCCATGACAGCAGCCTGTGGTTGTTCAAGTCTACCTGTAACTAGGTGGGAGTGCTTAATCGCCAGGCATGTATTTTAGGACTGTTTGTTACCCCGGTGTGACAGCCAGCCTATCCTGAATGACGCTTGGGGTAGAGCCCAAGGAACTCCTTCCTATGCCTATATTTAAACATACCTTCCAATTCAGCATTTTAGCAGGAATAAAGCTGATATTGAGATTTCTATATATTTGAATCCTGTGGCGAAATCCCAGCTGGTTCCAACGTAGGGGGATCCTGTATCCATCTCTGCAAAGTCATAGTCAGTCCCCATACAAAGTTTGGTTCTGGGATTGGGAATGGTGATGCTATTACACACACACGAAGAGGTATGAGGAGGTTTGTAACTTCCACAGTTGAGGTCTCTGGGCAGAGCAGAGCAGGCCTCTCAGTTTAAATAATTGCACGAGAGAATCGGGACAAGACACGAGGGTGTGCTTTATTATACACAGAGAGTGTGGGCAGGGTGAGGCTCCCCACGTGTGAGGAGGGGTTTACATACTTTGAATCTCCCATGGGCACCAAAGGAGGGAGCACCTGGGTTTTCGTTTTAGATTTCTCAGGTATGGGACACAGACAAAAGAGGGAGGGATAAAATATAACATCAAAGATGGAGTCAACTTCTCTGATACAGTAGAGATAAAGAAGAGAAGTTTTATTTAACTAGGTACCCTATCCCTGGCCACCTGGAATTAAAGATACATATATAAGCACTTCGTCTTGATTCTTCTGTGTACTCCTTGATAGAATATTTCTTGTCTTACCATTTTATCTATACTCATCGGTCAACACATCTCGAGCAGAGTAAATATCCTTACGTACAATTGTAATTAATTGTTCCTTTACCTAAATGATGCAACCTAATTAGCTAAAGCGTTTAGATAAACATACCCATGCAGACTCAAAAGGGGTTTGTTGTCGGATTAATATGATGCTGAGAATTTTGTGGACCTCTCTAGTGCTAATAATTGTAAATTGTATCTAAGTTTTATTGCCTTTCTCCGAGATAAAGTCAAATCTTCCAAAACCGGAATTAAAGAGGCTAACGAAAGGAGGCACCATCAGGTTTCCCAAGTTATCACATTCCCCAAACCATCTTAAGGTTAAGAGGCACAAAATTTTACACAAGTGAGAAGTAATGCTTTGTGTAGAAAGAAAGTCTACCTCAATATTATATTATGGAGTAATCTGGGAAAGTATCCAAATGGAGCCTCAGACCTTTCACTGTATAATGATTGTGCCTTTTCACAAGGTCAAATAAGACATATGAAATATAAACTTTGGTCTTTAGGAATGAATGCCAGTGTTGCTGAGACCTTTCCAAATGTACAATGAAGTAGAAAACTTCTGATCTGAAACCCTCTTGTTTAAAGTATATTTGTTTTGCAATCTTGCCTATTTTTTTTATTTTGAATTATGGAATAATGCATTCTTTGATGTCCCAAGTAAGGCAAAATAAGTTTATGTATTCATTGAAGATCCAAAATTTCCATTCTAGGAAAAAATGTTTACAAGGTTGGAACACCTCCTTCCCTGGCTGAATGGTGCCAAGAGTCTCTCCATAGATTTGGTATGGTAAGACATTTATGTATTCTGTCTCCCAATCACTGTTGATTAATGGCATTTCTATGTTCCAGGAACTATTGAGGATTTCTGTAGTCAGATATCTGCTCAAGTGGATCAAAAAGAGAAGAATTTGGAAGCATTATTTTTTGATAGCCATCTAGATCCCAAAGGCATCACGTACAAGATGGTACTAAGATTTTCAGTACATTTGAGGGTCTAAGTAATATTTATGGATGACGGCCATGGTCAAGTGTCAGTGGTCAGAGAATGTTTGAGGTTTTGGTTGGTTGTTTAAGGTCAAAGCAATAAATAATTCAGAATACTAAGTATTTTAAAGAAAAGGCACCCAAGTAAGTCAATAGCATGCAAATGAGCTTTAACGCCATAGTTGGAACTGTCCACTATCTGTTCTATTTACTACTTCCTAAATGGACGTTTTTCAATGCCTTAACTCTTCTAAGTGTATGGTCATGGGACACTGCAGATAGAAGGATAGGTAAACAAGTTAGTTCATAAGTGATTTAGTAGAAAGAATTATATGAGGAATAAAAACAGGTTCTTTTGGTTTAGATTTTGGCAAGCTCCTTTTGACCATTTTTAATTATCTCTTCTTAAGAAGAACTATTTTGCAGAAATAGGGGTTTGTTGCCTATTTAGAAACTGACATCTATTTGAATATAGGCCACTATAAATTATATATAAAGAAAGGTCAAATTTAATTAAAAAGAGTTATCAAAGTGAACAAGAATGTACTAATGTTTATATTTTATTTTATTTATTTATTTATTTTTAAAAGATTTTATTTACTTATTTGTCAGAGAGAGAGCACAAGCAGGAGAGCAGCAGGCAGAGGGAGAAGCAGGCTCCCCGTGGAGCAGGGAGTCCGATGTGGGACTCGATCCCAGGACTCTGGGATCATGACCTGAGCCGAAGGCAGCCGCTTAACTGTAAGGCATCCTGTAATGTTTACATTTTATAGCACAGGCTTATATTAGAGCTATGTTAACAATACTATCTAGAATTATAGGATAGGTCCTTAAAGACCATTTAGGCCAACTTCCTAATTAAAAAAGAATAAAAAAGGAGGAGCAAACTTTGGGATATAATGGCTAAGGCTATGCCCCAAGACCACATAACTATTTGGTAGATAAACTCATTTTTAAACACAAGGCTCCTGATTTCTAATGGAGTGCTCTTTCCAAAATAGCTGACAAAGTACGGTCCCAAAGTTTAACTCGTATTTCAAATTCATTGTTCTTGTACATGTTAGCTGTTTATTTTTTCTCTCCATTCTAAGCAACTCATCTGCATGTTGAAACATCATTAAATAAGTCATTATCTAATGTAATATAAAACATAGGCAACTTGATCATGTCAGTATGTCCCATGTATTTTACGTTCAAACTATTGCATAAAAATTTTTAGCCTCTCGGATAGCTTCTCTGCCTGCTTTCTGCCTTCAGCTACTTATTCCTGCTGACCTTGCTTCCATTCACACTAGATTCAGTTTGGCACGGTATAGACATTATTGTCTGACATCTCCTCCATACAGCTCTTATCGTTTCCCAGCTGCTACTGCAGGGCCATCTCACCCTATCATGGCTCACTTCAAGGTAGGTCTGCTGGAGTCAGCTTGGTGGCCACACCTCCCACTGTTTGACCATGCTCTGGGGTTAAGTTAACTTTGATATGATGGTGCCCTACACTGGTATAAATTCTTGTCCTCTCCTGCAATTACAGAGAAGAGCTTTGTTGCCTATGACTGGTTTGATAAGACTCTATGATTCCGCACTCCAATATTAACAAACATTAGGAAGCCTAATTGCCTAGACATATGAACTATGTCTTCAATCTAGCCTTTGAGAGCAGTAAGAGTAATATCCTGTTCCTTACCTATTGAATCCATTGTTTCACTTCTAAGTTGGTTCAGAATTTTGGTAAAGAAGATAGGTACTGGAGGTGAGGCAAGATGGCGGAGGAGTAGGAGACCTGGATTTCGTCTGGTCTCAGGAATTCAGCTGGATAGGGATCAAGCCATTCTGAACACCTACGAACTCAACAGGAGATCGAAGAAAAGAATAGCAACAACTCTCTGAACAGAAAAGCAACCACTTTCTGGAAGGTAGGATGTGTGGAGAAGTGAATCCGAGGTGATATTCAGGAGGATAGACGGCGGGGGAGGGGGCCTCCATCAGCCACTTCCAGCAAGTGATAGAGCAGCGGAGCACAAAATCAGAACTTTTAGAAGTCGGCTCCGCTGAGGGACGTCGCTCCAGTGGCTAAGCAGGGGGTGGAACCCTCGCGGGACAGTGTGGTCTCGGGACACTCAGGGTCAAAGGAAGACCGGGGGTGCCTGAGTGCGGCAGAGATCCCAGGTATCGGAGCAGGGAAGCTGGCTACAGAGACGGAGCCGAGGCACGGGCTCTCAGCTCCGCGTTGCCATAAACCATGATCCGTGGCACAGTCAGGCCACTGCTCTTCGAGCACGGACCCAACAAGCGGCAGATCCGGGGAGACTCCCCTTCCTCCCCTGGGAGGAGTGGCACGGGAGCGCACCGCAGGGATCTGCTGGGTTTGGAGACTCCACACAGGGTCCTGTGCCAGAGATAAAAATTCTCGGTCACGGGGGCGGAGCAAGATAGCAGAGGAGTAGGAGACTTGGATTTCGTCTGGTCTCAGGAATTCAGCTGAATAGGGATCAAACCATTCTGAACACCTACGAACTCAACAGGAGATCGAAGATAAGAATAGCACCAACTCTGAACAGAAAAGCGACTACTTACAGGAAGGTAGGACGTGAGGAGAAGTGAATCCGAGGCGATATTCGGGAGGACGGACGGAGAGGGAGGGGGCCTCCGTCGGCCGCTTCTGGCAAGTGATAGAGCCGCGGAGCACAAAATTGGAACTTTTAGAAGTCAGCTCCGTGGAGGGATGTCGTTCCAGTGGCTAAGCGGGGGGTGGAACCCTCATGGGACAGTGTGGTCTCAGGACCCTCGGGGTCACAGAAAGACTGGGGGTGCCTGAGTGCGGCAGAGCTCCCAGGTATCGGGGCGGGGTAGCCGGCTGCAGAGACGGAGCCAAGGTGCGGGCTCTCAGCTCGGGGTGGCCATAAACTGTGATCCGCGGCCCAGTCGGGCCACTGCTCCTCCAGCAGGGACCCAACAAGTGGCAGAGCCGGGGAGACTCCCCTTCCTCCCTCCGGAGGAGCGGCATGGGAGCTCATTGCAGGGATCTGCTGGGTTTGAAGACTCCACACGGGGTCAGGTGCCTGAGATAGAAACACTCGGTCACAGGCCGGGTGAGCGCAGAGTGCGGCCGGAGACTGGGGAAACGGGAGTGACTGACTGCTTTTCTCTGGGGCGCACTGAGGAGCAGGGCCCCAAGTTCTCAGCTCCTCCGGGGGGAGATTGGGAGGCCGCCATTTTCACTCTAGTCCTCCAAAGCTGTACTGAGAGCTTGCAGGGAACAAAAGCTCCTGAGAGCAAACCCGAGCAGATTAGTTAGGGGGACCAGGCAAGGGCAGGGCAATTCTGCCTCTGGCAAAGACATTTAGGAACCACGGCAACAGGCCCCTCCCCCAGAAGATCAGCATGAACAGCCAGCAAGCCAAGACCAAGTTTACCAATCAAGGAGAACTGAAGAACTCCAGCGATAGGGGAATACTGCACATAGAATTCATGGCTTGTTTACCATGATTCATTAGTTTTTTAAAGTTAATATTTTTTAGCTGTTTTTTTTTTATTTTTTCTTTTTCCCTTTTTCAACCAAAATTTTATCAATCCCTTTTTTAAAAAAAAATATTTTTTATTTTTCATTTTTAGAGTCATACTTTATCCCTTCATAGTAGTTACCCTTATTTTTGGCATATATATATATATATGTGTGTGTGTATATATACATATATATATATATAAGTTGTTCTCTTTAAAATTTTGAGATACAGTTTCCTCTAAGGGATCAAAATATACCCTAAATCACTAGTGTACGGCTTTGTTCTAGTCTCCCCCTGATCACATTCTCTCCCTTTTTTTTCTTTTTTATAAAAATCTTCTTTCTTTTTTCAAACAACTTCTTATCAATTCCTTTTATAAAACCTGTTATAATTTTCATCCTTACAGTCACCTTACATCCCTTCTTTGTATCAACCCTTATTTTGTACATATATAAGTCTTTCTTCCTTTAAAATTTTAAGAGGCACTTTCTTCTAACATACCAAAATACTCCCAAAATCTAGTGTGTGGCACTGATTTATGCACCAGCCTGATCATATTTGATCATATTCTGTTTTTTTTGTTTTGTTCTGTTTTTGTTTGTTTTTATCTTTTTCTTTTTTTTTTCTCTCTTTCTTTTTTCTTTCTTTCTCTTTCTTTCCCCCTGGTTTCAGGTCTTTTCTGATTTGTATAGAGTATATTTGCTGGGGACGTTGTAAACCTGTTAGCATTTTGTTCTCTCATTCATCTATTCTCCTCTGGACAAAATGACAAGACGAAAAAAATGACCTCAGCAAAAAGAACAAGAGGTAGTACCGTCTGCCAGGGACCTACTCAATATGGACATTAGTACGATGTCGGACCTAGAGTTCAGAATCGTGACTTTAAAGATGCTAGCTGGGCTTGAAAAAAGCATGGAAGTTATTAGAGAAACCCTTTCTGGAGAAATAAAAGAACTAAAATCTAACCAAGTCGAAATCAAAAAGGCTATTAATGAGGTGCAATAAAAAATGGGACCACTAACTGCTAGGATAAATGAGGCAGAAGAGAGAATCAGCGATATAGAAGACCAAATGATGGAAAATAAAGAGGCTGAGAAAAAGAGAGAGAAACAACTACAGGATCACGAGGGCAGAATTTGAGAGATAAGTGATACGATAAGACGAAACATTAGAATAATTGGGATCCCAGAAGAAGAAGAAAGAGAGGGGCAGAAGGTATATTGGAGCAAACTATATCAGAGAACTTCCCTAATGTGGGGAAGGAAACAGTCATCAAAATCCAGGAGGCACAGGGAACCCCTCTCAAAATCAATAAAAATAGGCCAACATGCCGACACCTAATAGTAAAACTTACGAGTCTCAGAGACAAAGAGAAAATCCTCAAAGTAGCTCAGGAGAAGAGATATGTAACCTACAATGATAGAAACATTAGATTGGCAACAGACCTATTCACAGAGACCTGGCAGGCCAGAAAGGACAGGCATATCTTCAGAGCACTAAACGAGAAAAATAAGCAGCCAAGAATACTATATCCAGCTAGGCTGTCATTGAAAATTGAAGGAGAAATAAAAAGCTTCCAGGACAAACAAAAACTAAAGGAATTTGCAAACATGAAACCATCCCTCCAAGAAATATTGAAAGGCGTCCTCGAAGCAAAGAGAGAGCCTAAAAGCAGCATAGATCAGTAAGGAACACAGACAATATACAGTAACAGTCATCTTACAGGCAATACAATGGCACTAAATTCATATCTTTCCATAGTTACCCTGAATGTAAATGCGCTAAATGCCCCAAACAAAAGACACAGTCTGTCAGATTGGATAAAAAAAAAAGACCCATCGATATGCTGTCTGCAAGAGACTCATTTTAGACCCAAAGACACCCCCAGATTGAAAGTGAGGGGGTGGAAAACCATTTACCATGCTAATGGACACCAAAAGAAAGCTGGGGTGGCAATCCTTATATCAGACAAATTAGATTTTCAACCAAAGATTGTAATAAGAACTGAGGAAGGACACTGTACCCTACTTAAAGGGTCTATCCAACAAAAAGATCTAACAATTGTAAATATCTGTGCCCCTAACATGAGAGCAGCCAATTATATAAGCCAATTAATAACAAAAGCAAAGAAACACATCGGCAACAATACAATAATAGTGGGGGATTTTAACACCCCCTGACTGAAATGGACAGATCATCTAAGCAAAAGATTAACAAGGAAATAAAGACTTTAAATGACACACTGGATGAACTTCACACATATTTTCAGAACATTCCATCCCAAAGCAACAGAATACACATTCTTCTCTAGTGCCCATGGAACATTCTCCAGAATAGATCACATATTAGGTCACAAATCAGGTCTCAATCGGCACCAAAAGACTGGGATCATTCCCTGCATATTTTTAGACCACAGTGCTTTGAAACTAGAACTCAATCACAAGAGGAAAGTTGGAAAGAACTCAAATACAGGGAGGCTAAAGAGCAACCTACTAAAGAACGAATGGGTCAACCAGGAAATTAAAGAAGAATTAAAAAGAATCATGGAAACAATTGAAAATGAAAACACAACTATTTAAAATCTTTGGGATACAGCAAAGGCAATCCTAAGAGGAAAGTATATAGCCATACAATCCTTTCTCAAGAAACAAGAAAGGTCTCAAAAACACAACCTAATCCTACACCTAAAGGAGCTGGAGAAAGAGCAGCAAATAAAACCTAAACCCAGCAGGAGAAGAGAAATAATAAAGATCAGAGCAGAAATCAATGAAATAGAAACCAAAAGAACAGTAGAACAGATCAACGAAAGTAGGAGCTGGTTCTTTGAAAGAATTAACAAGATTGATAAACCCCTGGCCAGACTTAGCAAAAAGAAAAGAGAAATGACCCAAATCAATAAAATCATGAATGAAAGAGGAGAGATCACAACCAACACCAAAGAAATACAAACAATTATAAGAACATATTATGAGCAACTCTATGCCAGCAAATTAGATAATCTGGAAGAAATGGATGCATTACTCGAGCCGTTTCAACTACCAAAACGGAACCAGGAAGAAATAGAAAACATGAACAGACTTATAACCACTAAGGAAACTGAAGCAGTCATCAAAAATTTCCAACAAACAAAAGCCCAGGGCCAGATGGCTTCCCAGGGGAATTCTACCAAACATTTAAAGAAGAATTAATACCTATTCTTCTGAAACTGTTCCAAAAAATAGAAATGGAATGAAAACTTCCAAACTCGTTTTATGAGGCCACCATTGCCTTGATCCCAAAACCAGACAAAGACCCCATCAAAAGGGAGAATTACATACCAATATCCTTGATGAACATGGATGCAAAAATTTTCACAAAATACTAGCCAATAGGATCCAACAGTACATTAAAAGGATTTATTCACCACGACCAAGTGGGATTTATCCCTGGGCTGCAAGTTTGGTTCAACACTGGCAAATCAATCAATGTGATACAATACATTAATAAAAGAAAGAACTAGAATCATATGATCCTGTCAATAGATGCAGAAAAAGCATTTGACAAAGTACAGCATCCTTTCTTGATCAAAACTTTCAGAGTATAGGGATAGAGGGTACATACCTCAATATCGTAAAAGCCATCTATGATAAACCCACAGCAAATATCCTTCTCTATGGGGAAAAGCTGAGAGCTTTCCCCCTAATATCAGGAACACAGCAGCGATGTCCACTATTACCACTGTTATTCAACATAGTATTAAAAGTCCTAGCCACAGCAATCAGACAACACAAATAAATAAAAGGCATCCAAATCGGCAAAGAAGAAGTCAAACTCTCACTCTTTGCAGATGATATGATACTTTATGTGGAAAACCTAAAATACTCCACCCCCAAACTGCTAGAACTCATACAGGAATTCAGTAAAGTGGCAGGATATAAAATCAATGCACAGAAATCAGTGGCATTCTTGTACACCAACAACAAGACAGAAGAAAGAGAAATTAAGGAGTCGATCCCATTTACAATTGCACCCAAAATCATAAGATACCTAGGAATAAATTTAACCAAAGAGGCAAAGGATCTGTACTCAGAAAACTATAAAATACTCATGAAAGAAATTGAGAAAGACACAAAGAAATGGAAAAAAGTTCCATGCTCATGGATTGGAAGAACAAATATTGTGAAGATGTCAATGCTTCCTAGAGCAGTCTACACATTCAAAGCAATCCCCAAAAAATACCATCCACTTTTTTCAAAAAATGGAACAAATAATCCTAAAATTTGTATGGAACCAGAAAAGACCTCAAATAGCCAGAGGAATGTTGAAAAAGAAAAGCAAAGCTGGCAGCATCACAATTCCGGACTTCCAGCTCTATTACAAAGCTGTCATCATCAAGACAGTATGGTATTGGCACAAAAACAGACACATAGATCAATGGAACAGAATAGAGAGCCCAGAAATAGACCCTCAATTCTATGGCCAACTAATCCTTGACAAAACAGGAAAGAATGTCCAGTGGAATAAAGGCAGTCTCTTCAACAGATGGTGTTGGTAAAATTGGACAGCCACATGCAGAAGAATGATATTGGACCATTTCCTTACACCACACACAAAAATAGACTCAAAATGGTTGAAGGACCTAAATGTGAGACAGGAGTCCCTCAGCATCCTAAAGGAGAACACAGGCAGCAACCTCTTAGACCTCAGCCACAGCAATTTCTTCCTAGAAACATTGCCAAAGGCAAGGGAAGCAAGGGCAAACATGAACTATTGTGACCTCATCAAGATAAAAAGCTTTTGCACAGCAAAGGAAACAGTCAACAAAACCAAAAGACCACCGACAGAATGGGAGAAGATATTTTCAAATGACATATCAGATAAAGGGCTAGTATCCAAAATCTATAAGAACTTCTTAAACTCAACACCCAAAGAACAAATGATCCAATCAAGAAATGGGCAGAAGACACGAACAGACATTTTTCCAAAGAAGACATCCAAACAGCCAACAGACACATGAAAAAGTACTCAACATCGCTCGGCATCAGGGAAATCCAAATCAAATCCTCAATGAGATATCACCTCACACCAGTCTGAATGGCTAAAATGAACAAGTCAGGAAATGACAGATGTTGGTGGGGATGCCGAGTAAGGGGAACCTTCCTATACTGTTGGTGGAAATGCAAGCTGGTGCAGCCACTCTGCGAAACAGTATGGAGGTTCTTCAAAGTTTAAAATAGAGCTACTATATGATTCAGCAATTGCACTACTGGGTATTTATGCCAAAGATACAAATGTAGGGATCTGAAGGAGTATCTGCACCCCAATTATTATCAGCGTGTTTATGCTATAAAAGGTAGAAAAATAAATTATTATAATCTGGAAATACAGAAACATATCCCAAGATTACTCTTCATCACAGCAATGTCCACAATAGCCAAACTATGGAAAGAGCTAAGATGTCCATTGACAGATGAATGGATATATACACAATGGAATATTATGCAGCCATCAAAAGGAATGAAATCTTGCCATTTGCAACGATGTGGATAGAACTGGAGGGTATTATGCTAAGCGAAATAAGTTAATCAGAGAAAGACATGTATCATATGACCTCACTGATATGAGGAATTCTTAATCTCAGGAAACAAACTGAGGGTTGCTGGAGTAGTGGGCCATGGGAGGGATGGTGTGGCTGGGTGATAGACATTGGGGAGGGTATGTGCTATGGTGAGTGCTGTGAAGTGTGCAAGACTGTTGAATCACAGATCTGTACTTCTGAAGCAAATGATATATTATATGTTAAAAAAAAATAAAAAGAAGAAGAAGATAGCAGGAGGGGAAGAATGAAGGGGGGGAAATCGGAGGGGGAGACAAACCATGAGAGACTATGGACTCTGAAAAACAAACTGAGGGTTCTAGAGGGGAGGGGGGGTGGGGGGATGGGTTAGCCCGGTGATGGGTATTAAAGAGGGCACGTTCTGCATGGAGCACTGGGTGTTATATGCAAATAATGAATCATGGAACACTACATCAAAAACTAATGATGTAATGTATAGTGATTATCATAACATAATAAAAAAAAAGAAGATAGGTACTTTCATTTGTGATTACTTCAACCAAAACACAATATCAAGAGTAATCTTGGGATTTTTTTTCTGTATTTCCAGATTATAATAATTTATTTTTCTATCTTTTATAGCATAAACATGCTGATAATAGAACACTATTTCTATTCTGTTACCTCATGTTTTAAAAAACATTTTACTAATTTGATAGGAAAAGGAATATGCAATGTGCTTACAAATATTACTTGTCAGGGCGCTTGGGTGGCTCAGATGTTTAAGCGTCTGCCTTTGGCTCAGGTCATGATCCCAGGTCCTGGGATCGAGTCCCACATCGGGCTCCCTGCTCTGTGGGAAGCCTGCTTCTCCCTCTGCCTCTGTCTCTCATGAATAAATAAATAAAATCTTTTAAAAAAACACAAATATTACTTATCAATATTCTACCATGATTTGAATTCTTAGGGTTTTTTCCATAATACAGTGAAAGTGCCAAATATCTGTATCTAATAAAAGGTCATGCTACCCATTGTATATTTCAAACAGAGGTTCTCCAAATGGTAATCTGTAAACTGGAACTCATACATATTTTTGCATTACCTGCATTCAGATTTCTCCCTTGCCAGTAGACATACTTTTTAAAGCATTCATAAATCATGTTTATAATCTTTTGCCAATTAATAATGCAATAACTACAGCACAGAAATATTGCCAGTAAGTGGTTTATTAGTGATGGTTTAATGTAGGAGAGTTTGGCACATGCAAAATACATATAGAAATCTTCTCAAACAAAAGAGCATTCAGAGGAATGTGAGTGTAAAATCCTATCTTTGGGGATTTTCTAATCTAAGATGTAAAGAGCAACAAAAAAAGATAACTTACAGGCACATTTCAATTGCTTAACTCCGTAGATATGTTGATATCTTATATTTGACAGCTACACTGTATTGAACATTTTCTCAGGACAATAAAACCAATTCCCATAATCTGAGAATTGTAAAAAAATTACCCAATTTTAGAGGGATAAATATGGAAATAACCACATAATAACCATAAAACAATATTCAAAATCCATTGTTTCAAAACTAGACTCACAGAAAGCATAACCACAGAACATTAGAGATTGTCAGATCTCAGCCCCCATTTAAGCTTTTATTTCCCTATTTTGTTAAATGACCCCTCAGATAATCTGAGTGGGTTTTATATCTCATATATAAAAACATTACTTGCCCATTCATAATTCCGGCCAGTAGATTTCATATCCGATGATAAAGGGATGTATGGATATCAAGACAGGCTAAAGGGAGATATAGTCTGTGACGGTCTGTAATAAATTGCTTACAAAATAGCTGTAATTATTCCCCTTCCTGTGTCCACACCCTATTACAAAGCCAAATCTAGTTCTACTCCCCTAAAATCCAGGTTACCTCTGTGACTTGCTTTGGCAAGAGAATGCAAGGGAAGGGGCAATGTGTCAGTTTTGAACCCTGACTCTAGGGGAGTGGCATGCATCTACTCTCTTTCTGCTTTCTCTTGGACTCTTGTTCCCACCACATGAAGAAGTCCAGTCTAGTGTGCCAGAGGATGCAATGTCACTTGGAACAGAGATGAGTCATTCCAATTGAGATGCCACAACAAAACTGGTAGCTGATCACAGCTGCATGAGTGAGCCCAATGGACCAGAAAAATTGCCCAGCCAAACCCGGTCCAAATTGCCACTCTGCAATTGTGGGCCCAAAAAATGTTTGTTTAGTTAAGCCATAACTTTTAGGGGAGTTTGCCGGTGATCTGTTGCAGCCAGGTCATCTCAGGGGTAGGATTAAAGAGTAAAGCCAATAATAAGAAAACATCCCCTTGCACCCAAGGATGAACATCAGTGACTTGGGACAACAAGATTTCTTTAAAATTAATTGCCAGAGTGCCATTGCCCATTGGCCAATACCAATACAGAATACGAGGTGAGGATCATTCTTGTTACTCAAGCTCAGTGACCATTTAGAAAGCTCAATGTATATTGCCAGGAAGATGAGGGATATAGCAAATGGCATTTGACACTTTCTTTGAGAAGTTCCTTCTACCAGCAGCACCAAGGAGACAAGGATTACATTGAGAACCAACAGTCTGTGATAAGAGATAAGAGAGTGAAAGCATTCACGGTTGAGCCAGATGTGGACCCTGTGGAAGGGGGGGTTAGATATAACCGTTCCTGAGGAGTTCACCCAAGAGGGCACCCTGAAGGGGTAACGTGACCCCAGCTATGGGAAGAGTGATGGAAGGTAAGGGCTTGAGTTAAGTTGTCAGTGACTGTGAGCTGCGTTATTGCCCAGATGAAAAAAATTGGAACAGAGAGCAATTGGATACGCACTTCACATAGCCCCCAATAAAACTCAGCATAAAGGAAGGAATTAGCCACAGATTTTGAACATTTGGGCCAAATTAAAAAGTCGTAAGAGATTTTTTTCTTTCCCTTAACTCTCGTCTCTCCATTTCTTCCTGCTCAGAAGGAACCCAAAACAGCAACTGATGATTAGAGAAGAAAAGAAGTGGAAAAGAAAGAAGCGAACCACAGATCCTTCCCCATTCCACGTTTTCTCGTTTTAGTCAGACCTAAGCTTTAAGAAGAAAACTTTAAAATTGGGTGAGTAATCTGTGGTTTGATATTATGTTGAGAGGGACTGCTTTTAAATATAATGGAAAAAATAGACTATTTTTCATTACTTGAAAGTAACCAGAAAACTTTTTCTTTTCCTTTAATATCATCCAAAGTTGGAGAAAAGCAACTCCAGTAAATTGCTTTGGGAAGACATTGGTGAGAATGAATAAAGGGACACAGGACCAAGTCCAGCTCAAACAATACATAAATTCAGTTTAAGTTCTAATTCCCTTTAGAAGACCCATGTTTAATAACGATAATGAAATTATCTTAAAGGAAGCAATGATTTTATTCAACCAAAAAAAAACCAATGAACTATTAAATGTCTAAATGTTGGAAATAAAAAAATGAAATGACAGAAGTTTCCTTCCATAATTCCTAGCGAGTTTGGTATATTATTTTTTCCCAGGCACATGAAGATAACTTGTGAGAAATGACTATCGTTATTTTTCCATTGCTGCAATATTTATACCAGAGTGCATCCCATTTGGGCCTCCTTCCTTCTTGGCATTTTTTTTTACCCATTTTATTGTCGTCCATTTATTCAATTAGCAGCTATTTATTGTCCATCTACTTTGCAAAACCATGTAACTGGTACAAGAGATAAAAGGAGAAAACCACAGCCTCATTCCCCACTAAAAGTTCATTAAATGGTAAGGAAGACAAAACATCAGAAAAATGCATCCATACAATTAACTGAGACAAGTAGTTGGCACTTGGAAACACAATGGAGGCTGCCTGCCGGAGCCAAGATGAATTGGGAGGAGGGGACCTTTCTGACCTAAATTGTTAAGAACGAACAGAAATGTATTCTAGGCAGAGAACAGGGGAAAGGGGGGTCCTAACAGAGAAGAACACTGAGGGTAAAGACATAAACAGAACCAGCATGGTGCATTCAAGGAATGACATGTGTCCTCTGGCTGCAGAGAAGTACATTTGGGTCCAAGATGGAAGTGAGAAGAATAAAGAGGTAAGAGACAAATCTTGACTAGCCTTATTCTGAAGGCAGTGAGGAGCCCCTCAGTGACAAGATCCACTTCCATGTTTACATTTTCCTAAGTCAATGTTGTATTGAATCTCCAAGGCATCCCCTACCTAGCAGCCGCACGGCCTTCTGCTGCACGCCCTGAGGGGTACGCGGTTTCCATTAAGTCCCCCTTCTTCCCTAATATGTGTGCTGTCAGGTTGTCCTCATTGTCCAGTCCTTGGAAATACGGACAGTAATTCTGCAGAAGAGAGCTAAAAGAATTAGCTCTACAAGATTTGACAATCATCTTCCATTTTTCCATTTCCCTCTGTTCTTTTGTAACTGCTCTGGGGACATTTTGTTACAAGAGGAAAAGAGACTTAGCAAGACAGGAGAGAAAGGAGACTCCAGTATCCCCCACCCCTTATCCACAGTTGTGCTTTGTGCGGTTTCAATTACTTGCTGTCAACCACAGCCCAGAAGCAGATGATCTTCCTTCTGACCTATCATCAGGAGGTCAAAAGTAGCACAACACTGCATCACAATGCCTGTGTTGTTTACCTCACTATATCTCCTCACATAGGCATTTTGTCATCTCACAACAGCACAAAAAGAAGGGTGAGCACAGTACAATGAGATATTTTGAGAGGGAGAGAGAGAGCTCATAGTCACCTGACTTTCATTGCAGTGTATTGTTATAATTTTTTTATCTTATTATCAGCTATTATTACTTTCCTACTGTGCTTAATTTATAAATTTAACTTGATCACAGGTATGCATAGAGAGGGAAGAAAATAGTATATATAAGGTTCGGTACTTTCTACAGCATCAGGCATCACTGGGGGTCTTGGAGTGAATCCCCCACAGGTAAGGGGGCCTACTGTAATTGAAGACGGGATAAAAGAGACACCAAAAAATACCAACTTAAGATTAAAATAACAGGGAGTTGGAACTGAGAAAAGAGAAGAAAAATCAAGTAGAAAGAAATGAGGGATAGTAACTGAGATTTGGCAGGTAATCAGTATAACATTTGCGGCCAGGTGGCTGGCAGAAAGAAAAGAATAAAGAAAGCCAGCAAAAGAAAGATTAATAAAGGAGTATAAATATAATGGTGGTAAAGAACATTTTATTACAATACATTATTAATTTATACTGCATTATTTAATACTTGCCCAGTAGCACATATAGCACTTAGATACTGTTTCAGTGGATGTTATGGCTCTAACATAAAAGAGAAATCGGAGAATGTATATTTTGCCTTGTAGCAACAAAGGTCAAATGAACACTAAGGTGAATAGTGTCTGCTAGTGCATAAGTGGTCAGTGCTGATATGGAACACCCCTGCTTCCTCACCTCTTCTTTATAGTTACACACATGGGCTTCTCAGCAAATGTTTGTGGTTGGGGGTGAAGTGATGAACAGGAAGCCACAAAGTAAATCAATGGTAAATATGTGAATAGAACTCTAGACTCATGACTTGCATTTTTAATCATGGCTGCACAGAGTTGTTCTCACATGCATGAAATGCAGTAAAATCACTTGAGGGAGACTTCTTCCTGCTTCCTCATGATTCAGTACTTTAATCCTTGTCGACTGTGGCACTGTAGACACTTGTGGCCAGGGAATGCTTTGTTTGAGGAGGGGGTTCTGTGAATTTTATGATAGTCACAGCACCTCTGAGCTCTACCTACTAGATGCCAGTAGCATGACAACCAAAAATATCTCTGGATATTGCCAAATGTCCTCTGAGGGGTAAAATCACTCCGTACTGAAAACCAGTGGGCTCATGAGAATGGCAGTAGATCAGGCTGCCCCAGAAACCAGACCTAGTTCCAGAACTAAGTGTGCAACTTGAGGCAAGCCATTTTTCTTTCACATCACTTCCTCGTCTGGCTAGTGACAAACATTCTGTCACCGACCAAGCTCTACTCAGGCTCCCTGAACTCTTTTCCAACTAGTCCTGACTTTTGGACTCCTGTGTTCCTCTCTGCATTGTCCAATTGCAGCAAGAATTCCGATAAGTCAGTTACACCGGAACTCACAGCCTCAATATCTGATCATCCTCAATGTCTTTTTTTTAATTTTTAATTTTTTCTTAAAGATTTTATTTATTTATTTGAGAGAGAGAGAATGAGAGAGAGCACAGGAGAGGGGTAAGGGTCAGAGGGCGAAGCAGACTCCCCGCCGAGCAGGGAGCCCGATGTGGGACTCGATCCTGGGACTCCACGATCGTGACCTAAGGCGAAAGCAGTCGCTTAACCAACTGAACCACCCAGGTGCCCCCATCCTCAATGTCTAATAGAGGTTCCTCACCCCCATCACCCCCAAGGCGATGTCTGATCACTCTGGCTTACTTTCAGAAAGAATCTTGTTAGATCACTTGAGCCAGAATCCTCCCTACCCCTGAAATTTCCTCTTATTAATTTTCCTTCACTGACCCTCACCTTGCCCCTTGACTATGAATCCCCCCTTGCATATGCTGCAAACTCATTGTAAAATTCCATCACAGCTGTCCTTGTACCTACTGTGATGAATAGTCTTCTAAACTGTGCTTTAACAGGAGCCATTGAATAATTTTTCTTTGACACTAGTTCTTTTTTACACGGCCAAGATGCATTAGTTGTGAATCTTAACTAAAGGAGAAGTAAAGTTAGGAAGATTGTCAAAGCAGCTCAAGTCTGGAAAGATGCTGGTCTACAGCAGTCACTGATGCAGAGAGTTTGGTGAAGGCCGGAATCATGGATAGGAATAAAAGTTATAGCTGGGGGTTAGGGGGGTCATTGTCAAGAGGGAAGAGTATGGAAGATGAAGAATGAGGAGGAAGACTGAGGGCCGTGGAGCCAGGGTGGAGTGGAATCAGATTCAGGGAAGGAAGAGGAGAGAGTGCGTATGATTCCAGTAAAACTAAGTTCAGGGCATCACACATGTGGCCAGAGCAGCTTGCTTATGCAGGGCCTCGTGCCGGCTCTGAAGTTCAGCATGACAGCGTGGCAGAGGTACAGATTAGAGAATGCTCGCCCCTGGTGTCTCAGATGTCCCACTTGCATTTCATGGTTGACTTCAAAAAATTATTTATTAAACTTAAGGCACTGGCCTGGGCACTTGATTATCTTAGGCCATTTTATTTTTTAAATATTCCCAACATCTGATTCCCTTATTTGCAAACATTGAGATAATCCCCTTTGAATACTCTGATGTTATCTGAAAAGAGCTACAACAGATCTTGAATCATGGTAGATTTCTAATAAAGCCTATATTACGTCCTTTCTTTCTCCTTTCTTGGGAGGCACAAATGTAAATAAAACATAATACTTTCTTCCTTCTAGTAAAGAAGGGGGCTTGTGGAAAGAAAGGGTGGTTAAGTGTTTTCCCAGCATACCACACAGACATACATTCAGTCTTCACACACTTGTGTAAAGTATTATGACCTTGTGTTAACGGAGAAGAAAAGTCAGATTCAGAGGGAGAAAATAAGTTATTTAATATCGATGTGAATAGTTACATGAGTTGAAAGTCACATTGAAAGTAGGCAATCCCAGAGTCCACACAGTTTCACTCACAGCACGTCTCTACTCTTAACATCTACCCTGGTGGAATCAAGGTGGTGAATGCTATTTATAAAAATAAACACACTATAAAAATACAAGATGTTATTACTACTTCAAAGTCAGGAAGAGGAAAACACACCTGACAGTTGGGAACAAAGTTGGCATCCCCAATATATCATATCTCAGAATTTTAGAGGAAGTTTTGCTATTCTGTTAGCTGTGGGAGTAGCCAAATGATTCCAAAAACATTTGGAAAGCCTCCAAACTTGGTAAAGGGATTGGCAAGCACTTTTAAATTCAGACTTTCATTCCAATTTTGCTAACTGAAGAATGTGGACAAGATTGCAATGGCTGAAAATATCCACAATACTTATTTTCTCTATTTGAAATGCACAGACTAATTTCTGAATCCATAATACTTTCACAAAAATCCAAGTAACCATTCTGTCTAATAGACGAAGCAATTACTTATTTCCTATGAATGAGAGAAATGCACTTGCATGAACAGGACAAGGTACCCTATCAGGTGGTGAGAAGCAAAAAGAAATCTTTCTTCATCATGGCTACTATAATACAACATTTTCTGAAAACTTTTCTCCTTACCCAGAACAACCAAAATAAATAAATAAATAAATAAATAATGAAAAAGATGATCAGTGAGCCCTTTTTGCATGGAAATATTTGAAGAAGCTCATATATCGTAAGTCAAATGTTTGGTCTTTTCTTCCATTGTCTTCCTTGGGAAAGTGGGAAAGTTGAATGAATCTGCAGTTGCTTAAAATCATGCTACTTCAAATTGCCGTATCTTAGTCTTTGACATTTTATCAGTGCCATGCATTGGATTAAAATGGTCCTTAATAAGATAGTATTTAAAATAAGAAGGCACAACCTTGTCATTATTACTAGCACAATGGAAAGGCTCACTGGAATCAGCCATCCAAGCTATGGAGGGGCTTGAAGTTAATTACATCACCTTAGACAATAAGTTGGTCTTTGTGGTTCCAGTTATCTCTGCACACAGTTGGCTCTATTTTTTTGTTGTTTTGTAATGTCCCATTAATCACAGTTACATTTGTTCCCTGCTGTGTGATTCATCATCCTTTCCCCCTGAAAGGACTTCCTTTCTCCAGGACTCAAGATAAACCACTAATTTAAAGTGGCAGTGGCCAACCTTGCCTATCACAATGGTGTCGTTTGAATGAGGAGGGTCAACAGCAACATGCACAGACTCTAGGAGATTCAGTCGATTCAGATTATCCCCAGTGATTGGGTTCAGGCACTGGGACACAGATCAGGTGTGACAATTACAGGATGAACTCTCGAAATGGAGCTGACGGTGCATTTGCCTTTGGAACTTTTCCAAGCACTATTTATTCGAAAAAGATGACAAAGTGAAGTATGTGGAGAGGAAGCAAAGTGTAGTGGGGAAAACACTGGGCTCAGTGTTGGGAAATGTGCTCTAACTTTTGCTTTAGAAGAAAATATCTGTGTGACCTTGAGCAAGTCGTTTCATCACCCTGGGTTTCATTTTCAAGAAACCAAGAACTTGGAACAGGTGACGTGTCTCATTTGGCATAGGGAGGCTTCCTTTTGATAAGAATTTCAACAAAAGTATCATATAACACATTTTGAAATGATTTTAAAGATTACAGAGTATTATTTGGGGGATAAACAGACTTCTGCTGTGAGTTATAGCTCCTTCCCTTTATGGGGACCAGAATTCGGCATTCAACAATCTGAGTCCCACAGGTGGAGGGAGTAGAGGATTAGCTCTATGCAAGTCAGTGCTTATTTTATTTTCACCAGCTACTAATCCTAACTTTGTCGAACAACTGCAAATCCCTCTTAACTCTCTGGTTAATTATTTTATGCAATTTAGCAGCTGAAGGAAGAAACTGCTTGTCTGATTCCCTCCAAGGCATTCCTTGAATTTGGGTACAAAGGGCCCATTGCATAACACAAGTCACTAACAACAAAAAAGAAATTTCCAGAGACCTGGGCTATTGATGGAAATTTTGAAATTGCAAACCAATTGTTATCTTAAAATTAATATTGTCATATAAATATGGTATATGGATAATCATTTTTATCACATTAATTCTTCTCCTCAAGATGAGGCATTGCAGAAATATTGCCCCTCTAATTCTGTCCCCTGTGATGGTTTAATTCATTCGTTATAGTACAGGCCACTGTTTTCATTATGTTTCTTTCTACCTTAGTGCACTTCTTAAAAACAGGGTCTGGACATTATACCTTTGAAAACTCAGTTCTAGCATGATTCCTAGACAGAGCATTTAATAAACGTTCCTGGCAAAAAATGCATTGTCCAGGGTAGTATTGATCGAGGAGTACCTATTTTCCAGCCCTCCTCCCTCAGGTCTTAGGAGGAGTTCCTAATTGTCACTTGTTTGGTTTCAGGGAACTAAATAATAGTTACAATCATATATTGTCTAAGATGTGCTCTGGGCCATACATACCTCATTTATAGCTTCATAATATGTGTGCAACGCAGCTGCTCCCACCTCCCTTTTATATCTGAGAAGACTGAGGTTTGGAGAAGCTAAATCATGTGCACAGAATCATATGCCCACTAGACAGTGGGTTGAGAACCACACCCAGGTTATTAGTCCCCTATGCCTATGTAAGTTCCATTACTTAATGCTTCCTAAAGCATATTAACTGGTAGACTTATGATTACCTGGACTCAGAGACTTAATCTATGTGGGGCTCTGAGGAAATCATTTGGCATGGCTCTTTCTTATAGCCAATATGTCAGGTACCATAAGTTTTTTAAATTAAGAACCGATTAAGATGAAAGGGAACATGGGGAACATTTAGACCAAACAAGAATGGGCTGCATGTGGCATTTAAAAAAACCAATCTGTACCTTCATAAAGATCAGTGCTTCTCAACCACAGGCAATTTTGTGCAATGTTTGGGGACATTTGGCAATGTCCGGGGACATTTTTTAGTTACTGCAACTGGGGGAATGAATACTACCGGCATCTAGGGTGTAAAGCCAAGGATGCTGCTAGTATCCTGTAATGCACAAGGCAGTGAATTATCTGGCCCAAAATGTCAACTTGTGCCAAAGTTGAAAAAACATGTCATAGTCAGATAATAATGAATTATAAAATGTAATTGGAGAAAATTGGGCACACATTAAGAATAACAACAAAAGCTGTATACAAAGAGAAAAATATAAGAAATATGCATACTCATTTTTGGGAAAAATAACATAATTTTTGTATAGGATGCAGTTATAAAAAAGAAAACAGGGAAATAAATATAGCTCATTCTAGTTTAGAGAAACTTAACACAGTGACCCCCTCTTCTCTGTGGTTCTACTTCCTGCGGTTTCAGTGACCTGTGGTCAACTGCCCTCCAGAGCAGATGATCCTCTTTCTGACATAAAGTCAGAAGGTCGATAGGAGCCTAACTCTACATCATAGTGCCTGCATCATTCCCCTCACTTCATCTCCTCACATAGGCATTTTATCACCTCACATCATCACAAGAAGTGTGAAGACAGCATATTTTGAGACAGATACCACATTCATATAACTTTTATTACAATATATTGCTACAATTATTCTATTTGATTATTAATTATTGTTAATTTTTACTATGTCTAATTTATAAATTAAGCTTTGTCATACATATGTACGTACAGGAAAAAACACAGTATTACAGGGATGGTACTATCCTTGGCTTCAGGCATCCACTGGGGGTCCTGGAACATATCCCCCGTGGATAAGAGGGAATTATTGTAATGTAAATATGGCAATTCTTCATAAATTAATCTCCAGCCAAAGAGATCCCATAAAACTGTTCACCGAAATAGTGAAGTAGCCTAGGGCAGAAGTATGTGTGGTAGCAAAGTTATTGTGCTAGAGGTAGAACTTGTGGGATCTTGCAGGACATTGTAAAAACTTTAGCTTTTCCCTTAGTGAGAAAAGACAGCACAGGAAGATATCAACAGGTGTGATTATTTTCAAGTCTCCATCAGACAACTGTGTGGAAATAGTTTGTGTGTCTATGTTGTGAGAAGGGCACTCAGGACTGACCACAAGGACGACGTGTCTTAGTGGGATCAGTGAGAGATGGTGGTCTTTGTTCTCAGATAATGACAACAAGGGTTATGGACATGGGTGAGTGAAGAGAATTCTGAGGTTAAAGCTGTAACAACATTCACTTTATGATGGGTTCTTGTGGGGAGAGAAATTAGTCAGGAATGATTTTCAGGTGTTGGTCTGAACACCTGCTGCAGTTTTGATTTGTCATTTGGTGACATGGGAATAACGGAGACAAGAGCAGATTTGAGTGCAGGTGGAAAAGAAATGTAGATTTGAGGAATGTTAAGCTTGAGATGTATTAGACACTGGATAGATGTCACAGACAGACAATGGGCATGAAGTTCATGGGAGAAAGCGGGACTTGAGTTATATGTTTGGAGTCATCAAGGTTAAGGTGGCGCATAAAATCATGCAGTCAATGGGATAATCTAGAGGAAATCTGATGACAAAGGGCAGGTCTAAGGACTGAACCCTGAAACATTCTAGTGTTCAATGATCTGAGAACAGAGAAAAATTTACTGAAAATGAGTGGCCCGTGAGATTAGCAGACAAATTATGAAACCATAAAAATTAAAGTTTAAATAGTATATTTTATTACTTTCACTGTAATTGATAAAACTCTTGCTAGCAATTAAACTACTTCCCAAGAGTAATAAAATATTTTAAATAAGCTTCAAAACTAAATACCATTTAAATAATTTACTATTTAAAAATCATATGTATGAAACTTACCCTAAAATGATAAATATTTGCATGTATTAGCAAAATTAAAAGAAAAGAAAGAAACCACCTATAACCTGTAAAAGAGGAAATATTGAATATATTATACCAAGCTAATGATAACTGTCAAATAGTATTTTTCAAGAATATTAGGTAATCTAGAGAAATTCAAGTAATGTTACAGTGGGGAGCAAAATAATGTTTATAATATGACATAAATTTTGTTAAATAAACTATAAATGCATATATGCATTTAAATTAAAATATACATATAATGTCTGGTTGTTAAGAGAGGGAAGATAGAGATAAAAATAAGGAAAATTTAACAGTGAAATTATGGGTGTGGGTATCTTAAATTTTTCATATTTACATTTCTGGTATCTTACAAATTTTTGATGATCTGAATAAAATTTTATAAGTATTTCAATGTAATAACATTATAAGAATATAATAATATATACTCATAGTCATACAATGTGTTACTTGTGGTTTAAGTCTATAAAGATATTCATGCCATCAGCCTTAGATAATTCAAAATGTGTTCCAGTTAATGCCCCATTTTTGAATAATCTCCTTATATTTCTAGTGTGGCACTCTGCCTACTGCCACCAGAGTTATAAAAGTTTCATGCGTCTTACACATTTTATGAAGAAATATTTCCTTAAGGGAGTTATTGCCCATACTTTGAGAAATGCCTTTGAATGATGAAGTCACCCTTAGGGAATAAATACATAGTGAAAGAGTAGAAATTGGTTTTGTATGCTGGCCACCAATACTTGGCTACATCAACTACTCAAGTCCTTCCACTTTGTACTGCTATAATATTGTTTCAGTGAGAAACAGTGGTCATTTTTCCATCTTTCCTTCCCAAAATAATTATTGCATTACTGATATGTGACAAGCACCAGTAGTTGTTGGTAATACAACTGAATAAGATTTACTTTCTGCCTGCAGAAGAGAGACAAGCACATAGACAATTACAGTACAGCATGGTAAGACATATACAAGAGGCTTGGTATTAGAACATAGGTGCCTAAACAGATTTGGGATAGAGGTGAGGGAGATAAAAAACACTTCTCTGAGCAGAAACATGAAAGACTAGTGGGAATTAGACAAAGATTATAATGAAGAGAATATGCAGAGAGACAAGAGCAGGGAATATAATGAAGAGAATGTGCAGAGAGACAAGAGCAGGGAAAAAGGCTCAGGTGACAGACAACATGTCCGTACTATGCTCATAAGAGGGAAAAGAAAGTGTACATCTTGGTGACACACAGGGCAAGATGGTAGAAGCAGTCCACCCCACATTCAGACAATAAAGTTGTACATTCTGAACAATGTTAGTGCAAAGAATTGTTGCAGTTAATACTGAGTTTTTATAGCATATATGTGAGATTCCAACTGGTATGTATTTGACACATATCCTTTACTAAACATGATATTCCTCACAGAATTTAATTTGGATAATTCCAATTAATACCATCAGTCCCTTGCCACACATACTTAGGTAAGTGTATTCTATTTGAGAGTAAGTACAAAAGTAATTTCACAAGGGTGTAGAATAGTTCAAGCTCACTTGGGAGACTCTGGATCTCCAAGGTCTTTGGTACTTTGTAATTCTGCACAAAAAGGTATATTTGAAATAAACAATAGTACACTGATTATAAAATTGAAGAAACACCACTTGAGTCACTTCAATCCTATCATTCCACATGAACATTTGGAATACTTATTTGTATCGAAAATTGTGAAACAATGTGAAGTGTAATATTTTTACTTGGTAAATCCAATTTTAACACATACAGAAAATTATTTTGCTGAATGTGAATGAATAATATCTATACAACTGAAATGAATTATTTTCAAATTGGCAACAATTTGTTTTAAAAGTGAAAAAGAGGAGTGCCTGGGGTGGCGCAATTGGTTAAACGTCCGACTCTTGGTTTAGATTCAGGCCATGATCTCAGGGTCATGAGATCAAGCCCCACGTGGTACTCCATGCTCAGCATGGAGTCTGCTTGAGATTCTCTCTCCCCCTCTCCCTCTACCCCTCCCTCTTGTGCTCTCTCTCTAAAAATAAATAAATAAATCTTTTAAAAAGGTGAAAAAAGAAAATAATGATTTTTAGTGATCATTAACTGTTACTGAAAAAAATTTCATTGTAAAGAGGAAATATGTTGCTGAATGGAGCAAAAATGATCTCTGAACTACGTCAGTGAAAATGGCAGATTTCCAAAATTCACTCTATTGTAAAGACAACACAAAACTGGCATTAGTTGTCATAATCAAATTTTTCAGGACTCTGGAAATTAGCCAAAAGCTTTCAAGAACTCAAGATAGTTTGTTCAAGAGAAATGACTAATTCTTGGTATGAACCATAAGACTTGTGATGTCCTAATTTGACCATGTCCCATTTCCTGCTGTCCAGTTCTGTGATGACCTTAAAAATCAACACTTGCTATCATGGTGGTAGAATGGGGTTGGAGTTCCTTCAAACCTCGTTCTCAGAATTTTGACATTATTTCACCTGTCTAGTGTTCTCCTTGAAGTCCCCACGTGAAACATCTTTATTTGACCTAACTCAGTGCTTACCCAGTGTGAAAAAAGCTTTTCTCTGGGGGCTGTCAAAAACAATCACAGGAAATTGTATAACTTCCTAAGGAAGTGTTCCTATGTTTAACTTCACAGCTTCCTAAAGCAGTGGATAACAGTTGAGGCAAACAATAAACTAGCCAAAAAGCTTAAAGAGGAAAGACTGGTGAATGAGATAGGCATGGGGCCTTGAAGAGCTTTGACATGTTCCTGGAAATGCCATGTGTATGTGTAGGTCTGTGTTCATGCCCAGAGATTTCCAGATGCTCATCGGAAAGGGTTCCAGCTCTCATCCTTGCCTAAGTTTGAGGCTCTGCACAAGTAGGAAGTGAATTATAAGTCAAATGTGTCAATTGTCCATCAATTGTCTGAGTGTTTAAGATATGCACAAGCATGAATACAGAGCCCCTTGGCAAAGACTGGGAGATTCACTGGTTACAGGCATTTAAGGAGATTCTGTACAATCACTAGCTGACTATTCAGTTAATAAAAGAGAAATTTTGGTGAAAATACAGACTTTAAAGAATTAATTCAGAAAAATCACTAAACAAACAAAAATAACAAATAGTACCAACAACAAATCTTGGGGAGGGGAGGGTCTGATTTACAGAATTGCCATCTTATATTATTTTAAATGTCTGGGTTTTCTTTTTTTAACAAAAACAATTATGAGTTATGAAAGAAGCAAGAGAGTATAGCCCATACACAAGGAAAAAAATCTATCATAGAAACTGTACCTGAGGAGGTCCAGGCATTGGACTCACTAGACAGACTTGAAATAGGGCTGTTTTAAATATTTTCCAAGAACCACATGCAACCTCACTTACAGAACTAGAGGAAAGTATGAGATAGATGTTTCACCAAATTAAAAAAAAAATCAGTTAAAAAAAAAAGAACGAAACAGAAATCCTCAAATTGAAAATACAATAACTGAAATGAAGGAATCACTAAAGGAAGTCCACAGCATATTGCAGCAGGCCAAAGAAAGGATCCACACATGTGAAGATGTTATATGAAGATTATCCAGGCTGAAGAACAGAAAGGGAAAAGAATGAAGAGAAAAGAAAAGACACAGAAACCTGTGTGACATCATCAAGCACATCACATTCACATAAAGGAATTCTGGAGTCTCATAAGATATGAAAAAGAGAAAGGGAAACTAGGATGTGAAGAAATAAAATCCACTTTCTACATTTGATGAAAACCTACACACCTACAAAGGTCAATGAAATTCAAGGCAGAAATCCACACTTAGACACATCATAATCAGAGGAAACAAAGAAAATTTTGAAAGCAGCAAGAGAGAAATACTTATGCACAAGGGTTCCTCGGTAAGATTAACAACTGATTTCTTAACAACAACCAAAAGATGAAGGGTAGAAGCCAATGTGATGCAGTCAAAGTGCTGAGAAGAACAGGTGGAATTTCTTCCAGAATAGACCATCTATTAACCATAAGAAAAATCAGTAACTTTAGGAGGATTAAAGTCATACAAAGTATATTCTCCTACTAAAATGGTATGGAATTGGAAATATATAACAGATGGGAATTTAGGAAATTCACAAATATGTGGAAATTAAACAATGCACTCCTATAAAACCAATGGGTCAAAAAAGAAATCACAAAGGAAATTTGAAAATACATTCAGATGAATGAAGAAGGAAACACAACACATAAAAACTCATGGGCTATAATGAAAGCAGAGTTTAGATGAAAATTTATAGGTGTTTATGACTATATTAAAAATGATAAATAAAAAAAACCTGTATTAGTTTTCTAGTGCTGCCATGAGAACATGTCTGGGTGACTCAAACAACAAAAATTTATTTTCTCAACAATTCTGGAGGTTAGAAGTCGAAGATCAAGGTCTTTACGTAGTTGTTTCCTTCCGAGGCCTCTCCCCTTGCTGGTACTGGCTACCTTCTCCCTGTCTTCACGTGGTCTTCTCTATGGACCTATGTGTGTCCAAATTCCTTCTTCTTACAAGGATATCAGTCATACTGGATCACGGTCCACCCTGAAGACCTCATCTTAACTTAATTACCTCTTTAAAGACCTCTCCAAATACAGTCACATTTGAGGCAGGCAGTGATGGGACTTCAACACAGAAATGTTTGGCCCAGGGGTGCCAGGGTGGTTCAGTCGGTTAAGCATCCAACTCTTGGTTTGACTCAGGTCATGATCTTAAGGTCATGAGATGGAGCCCCACACCAGGCTCCATGGGTTCCATGCGAAGTGTGGAGCCTGCATAAGATTCTCTCTCCCTCTCCCTCTGCCCCTCTCCCCACCTGCCTGCACTCTCTTTCTCTCTCTCAAAAAAAAAAAAAAAATGAAAGAAATGTTTAGCCATAAATTTATTCAAATCAAACCTAACCTTCCATCTTAAGAAACTAGGAAAATAAGAATGAACTAAACTCAAAGCAAGCAAACAGAAGGAAATGACAGTGATTAGAATGGAAATAAAATAGAGAATAGCAAAATAGCAGAGAAAATCAACAAAACCAAAATTCAATTCCTTGAAAAGATTAAAAAATTGACAAGTTAGTTACACTAAGAAAAAAAAAAGATGAAAGATTACTAAAATCAGGAATGAAAGATGATGCATTATTAGCACCCTTACAGAAAGAGACAGGATAGTAAGGTTTGTGAAAATCAGTCCTGTGGGGCTTCTTTGGCCCTTGTATAGCAGCATAAAGTGAGCCTCAGACCTGGAACAACTCCTTACATGGACATAACCCTTGTGTCTGCATTGTGCTTATTGCTGGGTTTGAGCATATCTTTCCCTGTTCTGGACTTGATGTAGACTGCTTTGTTCTACTCAGTCTATGTGTCATATGGCACCTGGCCAACCCCACTGTTATATCTGTTCTTGCTGAGAGGGAAAGGGCTTCTTTGGCTACAGCACAGAGGGACTCAGGCAGTACCATCTCCCCACATCAGCTGCAAGATAGGAGCCATTGGACACAGGGACCAATTCTCATTATTAATGGTGATCTTGCTCTGTCTCCTCTATGTGTTCCATCCAGTGCCTGTGTGAGTCATATCTTTCATAGTGACCCTGACACCTGCAAACCATGCACTGTGTTGATATTCTGGGACTGCTGCTCCTTATGGTAAGCAGGTGACACTTGTTCAACACATGTAATACCATAACCATCTGGATGTCAACAAATCAGCACTAAAGTAAAAAGCACATATTCCTAGAAAAATTCAAATCACCTAAACTGAATCAAGAATAAATAGAAAATCAAAAGATACTCTAACAAACAGAAAGAGTTAATTATTCATCAAAAACATTTCTACAAGGAAAAGCCTTGGATCAGGTGGCTTTACTGGTAAAATCTACCTAAAATTTATTTTCATTTTAAATTTATTAATTTTATTTTATTATGTTATGTTAGTCACCATACATTACATCATTAGTTTTTGATGTAGTGTTTCATGATTCATTGTTTGTGTATAACACCCAGCTGTCCATTCAGTACATGTCCTCCTTAATACCCAACACCAGGCTAACCCATCTCCCCATCCCCTCCCATCTAAGACCCTCAGTTTGTTTCTCAGAGTCCATAGTCTCTCATGGTGGTTTGCTTCCCCCTCTGATTCCCCCCACCTTCATTTTTCCCTTCCTAATATTTTCTTTTTTTTTTCATATAATGTACTATTTGTTTCAGAGGTACAGGTCTGTGATTCATCAGTCTTACACAATTCACAGTGCTCACCATAGTACATGCCCTCACCAATGTCTATCGACCAGCCACCCCAACCCTCCCACCCCACCCCCACTCCAGCAACTCTGTTTGTTTCCTGAGATTAAGAATTCCTCATATCAGTGAGATCATATTATACTTGTCTTTCTCTGATTGACTTATTTTGCCTAGCATAATACCATATAGTTCCATCCACGTGATTGCACATGGCAAGATTTCAAGGTTTTTGATGGCTGCATAATATTCCATTGTATATATATACCACTCTTCTTTATCTATTCATCGGTTGATGGACATCTTGGCTCTTTCCATAGTTTGACTATTGTGGACACTGCTGCTATAAATATTGGGGTGCACATACCCCTTCAGATCCCTACATTTGTATCTTTCAGGTAAATACCCAGTAGTGCAATTGTTGGGTTGAAGGCTATCTCTGTTTTCAACTTTTTGAGGAACCTCCATATTGTTTTCCAGAGTGGCTGCACTAGCTTGCATTCCCACCAACAGTGTAGGAGGGTTCCCCTTTCTCCATATCCTCACCAACATCTGTCGTTTCCTGACTTGTTAATTTTAGCCTTTCTGACTGGTGTGAGGAGGTATCTCATTGAGGTTTTGATTCGGATTTCCCTGATACCAAGTGATTTTGAGCACTTTTTCAAGTTTCTGTTGGCCATTTGGATGTCTTCTTTGGAAAAATGTCTGTTCATGTCTTCTGCCCATTTCTTGATTGGATTATTTGTTCTTTGAGTGTTGAGTTTGATAAGTTCTTTATAGATTTTGGATACTAGCCCTGTATCTGATATGTCATTTGCAAATGTCTTCTCCCATTCTGTTGTTGTCTTATGGTTTTCTTGACTGTTTCCTTTGCTGGGCAAAAGCTTCTTATCTTGATGAAATCCCAGTAGTTCATTTTTGCCCTTGCTTCCCTTGCCTTATGTGAAGTTTCTAGGAAGAAGTTGCTGCAGCTGAGGTCGAAGAGGTTGCTGCCTGTGTTCTCCTTTAGGATTTTGATGGACTCCTGTCTCACATTTAGGTCTTTCAACCATTTGGAGTCTATTTTTGTGTGTGGTGTAAGGAAATGGTCCAGTTTCATTTTTCTGCATGTGGCTGTCCAATTTTCCCAACACCATCTGTTGAAGAGATTGTATTTTTCCATTGGGTATTCTTCCCTGCTTTGTCAAAGATGAGTTGACCATAGAGTTGAGGGTCCATTTCTGGGTTCTCTATTCTGTTCCATTGATTGATGTACCTGTTTTTGTGCCAGTACCATACTGTCTTGATGATGACAGCTTTGTAATAGAGCTTGAAGTCCGGAATTGTGATGCCACCAGCTTTGCTTTTCTTTTTCACCATTCCTCTGGCTATTCAGGGTCTTTTCTGGTTCCATAAAAATTTTAGGGTTATTTGTTCCATTTCTTTGAAAAAAGTGGATGGTATTTTGATGGGGATTGCATTGAATGTATAGATTTCTCTAGGTAGCATGGACATGTTCACAATATTTTTTCTTCCAATCGATGAGCATGGAATGTTTTTCCATTTTTTTGTGTCTTCCTCAATTTCTTTCATGAGAACCTTATAGTTTTCTGAGTACAAATTCTTTGCTTCTTTGGTTAGATTGATTCCTAGGTATCTTATGATTTCAGTGCAATTATAAATGGGATCGACTCCTTAATTTCTCTTTCCTCTGTCTTGTTGTTGGTGTCTAGAAATGCAACGGATTTCTGTGCATTGATTTTATATCCTGCCACTTTACTGAAATCCTGTATGAGTTCTAGCAGTTTTGGGGTGGAGTCCTTGGGGTTTTCCACATAAAGTATCATGTCGTCTGCAAAGAGTGAGAGTTTGACTTCTTCTTTGCTGATTCAGATACCTTTTATTTATTTGTGTTGTCTGATTGCTGTGGCTAGGACTTCTAGTGCTGTGTTGAATAAAAGTGGTGATAGTGGACATCCTGCTGTGTTCCTGACCTTAGGGGAAAAGCTCTCAGTTTTTCCCCTTTGAGAATGATATTTGCTGTGGGTTTTTCAGAGATAGCTTTTATGATATTGAGGTATGTACCCTCTATCCCTACACTCTGGAGAGTTTTAATCAAGAAAGGATGCTGTCAAATGCTTTTTTTGCATCTATTGAGAGGATCATATGGTTCTTGTTCTTTCTTTTATTAACGTATTGTATTACCTTGATTGATTTGCAGATATTGAACCAACCTTGTAGCCTAGGAATAAACCCCACTTGGTCATGGTGAATAATCCTTTTAATGTACTGTTGGATCCTATTGCCTAGTATTTTGGTGAGAATTTTTGCATCCATGTTCACCAGGGATATTGGTCTGTAATTCTCCTTTTTGATGGGGTCTTTGTCTGGTTTTGGGATCAAGGTAATGCTGGCCTCATAAAATGAGTTTGGAAGTTTTCCTTCCATTTCTATTTTTTGGGAACAATTTCAGAAGGATGGATATTAATTTTTCTTGAAATGTTTGGTAGAATTTCCCTGGGAAGCCATCTGGCCCTGGGCACTTGTTTTTTGGGAGATTTTTGATTACTGCTTCAATTTCCTTAGTGGTTATGGGTCTGCTCAGGTTTTCTATTTCTTCCTGGCTCAGTTTTGGTATACATCTATAGGAATGCATCCATTTCTTCCAGATTATCTAAGTTGCTGGAGTATAGTTGCTCATAATATGTTCTTATAAGTGTTTGTATTTCTTTGGTGTTGGTTCTGATCTCTCCTCTTTCATTCATGTTTTTATTTATTTGGGTCCTCTTTCTTTTCTTTTTGATAAGTCAGTTCAGGGATTTATCAATCTTATTAACTCTTTCAAAGAATCAGCTCCTAGTTTTGTTGATCTATTCTACTGTTCTTTTCATTTATATTTCATTGATTTCTGCTCTGATCTTTATTATTTCTCTTCTCCTGCTGAGTTTAGGCTTTATTTGCTGTTCTTTCTCCAGCTCCTTTAGGTGTAGGGTTAGGTTGTGTATTTGAGGCCTTTTTGTCTCTTGAGGAAGGCTTGTATTGCTATATACTTTCCTCTTAGACCACCTTTACTGCATCCCAAAGATTTTGAACAGTTGTGTTTTCATTTTCATTGGTTTCCATGAATTTTTTTAATTCTTCTTTAATTTCCTCATTGATCCATTCATTCTTTAGTAGGATGCTCTTTAACCTCCATGTATTTGAGTTCTTTCCAACTTTCCTCTTATAATTGAGTTCTAGTTTCAAAGCATTGTCATCTGAAAATATGCAGGGAAAGACCCCAATCTGTTGGTACAAATTGAGACCTGATTTGTGACCTAATATGTGATCTATTCTGGAGAATATTCCATGGGCACTAGAGGAGAACGTGTATTCTGTTGCTTTGGGATGGAAAGTTCTGAATATATCTGTGAGGTCCATTTGGTCCAGTGTCTCATTTAAAATTTTATTTCCTTGTTAATCTTTTGCTTAGATGATCTATTCATTTCGGAGGAGGGTGTTAACGTCCCCTACTATTATTGTATTGTTGTCAATATGTTTCTTTGCTTTTGTTATTGATTGCCTTATATAATTGGCTGCTCCCATGTTAGGGGCATAGATATTTACAGTTGTTAGATCTTCTTGTTGGATAGACCCTTTAAGTAGGATATAGTGTCCTTCTTCATCTCTTATTACAGTCTTTGTTGAAAATCTGATTTGTCTGATATAAGGATTGCCATCCCAGCTTTCTTTTGGTGTCCATTAGCATGGTAAATGGTATTTCACACCCTCACTTTCAATCTGGGGGTGTCTTTGGGTCTAAAATGAGTCTCTTGCAGACACCATATGGATGGGTCTTGTTTTATTTTCTCCAATCTGATACCCTGTGTCTTTTGATTTACATTCAGGGTAACTATTGAAAGATATGAATTTAGTGCCATTGTATTGTCCGTAAGGTGACTGTTACTCTATATTGTCTGTGTTCCTTTCTGGTCTATATTACTTTTAGGTTCTCTCTTTGCTTAGAAGACCCCATTCAATATATCTTGTAGGGCTGGTTTGGTGTTTGCAAATTCTTTTAGTTTTTGTCCTGGAAACTTTTTATCTATCATTCTATTCTCAATGATAGCCGAGCTGGATATAGTATTCTTTGTTGCATATTTTTCTCATTTAGTGCTCTGAATATATCGTGCCAGTCCTTTCTGGTCTGCCAGGTCTCTGTGGATAAGTCTGTTGCCAATATAATGTTTCTATCATTGTAGGTTACAGACCTCTTGTCCTGAGCTGCTTTCAGGATTTTCCTTTTGTCTCTGAGACTTGTAAGTTTTATTATTAGATGTCGGGGTGTTGACCTATTTTTACTGATTTTGAGGGGGATTCTCTGTGCCTCCTGGATTTTGATGCCTAGTTCCTTCGCCAAATTAGGGAAGTTCTCTGCTATAATATGCTCCAATATACTTTCTGCCCCTCTCTCTCTTTCTTCTTCTTCTGGGATCCCTATTATTCTAATATCATTTCATCTTATGGTATCACTTATCTCTCGAATTCTGCCCTCGTGATCCAGTAGTTGTTAATTTCTTTCTTTTCTCAGTTTCCTTATTCTCCATCATTTGGTCTTTTATATCACTAATTCAATCTTGTGCCTCATTTATCCTAGCAGTTAGAGCCTCCATTTTTTATTGCATCTCCTTAATAACCTTTTTGATTTTGACTTGGTTAGATTTTAGTTCTTTTATTTTTCCAGAAAGGATTTCTCTAGTATCTTCCATACTTCTTTCAAGTCCAGCTAGTATCTTTAAAATCATGATTCTGAACTCTAGTTCCAACATCTTACTAATGTCCATGTTGATTAGGTCCCTGGCAGTCAGTACTGACTCTTATTCTTTTTTTGAGGTGAATTTTTCCATCTTGTCATTTTGTCCAGAGGAGAATAGATGAATGAGAGAACAAAATGCTAACAGGGTAACAATGACTCCAGAAAAATATACACTAAACAAATCAGAAGAGACCTGAAACTGGGGGGAAAAGAAAGGGAAAGAAAGGAAAGAAATAAAACAAAAGAATATGATCAAATATGATCAGGCTGGTGAATTGATCAGTGCCACACAGTAGATTTTGGGTATATTTTGGTCTGTTAGAAGAAAGTGCTTCCCAAAATTTTAAAGAAAGAAAAACTTAAATACGTACAAAAATAAGGGTAAATATGATGAAGGGATACAATAGGACTGTAAAAATGAAAATTATAAAAGGTTTTATAAAAGGAATTGAAATATAAGAAGTTGGTTGAAAAAAGAAAGAAGAGAAATTAAAAAAAATAAGGGGGGGAGGAGAGAATGTCATCAAGCAGAAGACTAGAACAAAGCCATACACTAGAGATTTAGGGTATATTTTGGTCTGTTAGAAGAAACTGTATCCCAAAATTTTAAAGAAAGAACAATTTATATACATACAAAAAATAACATTAACTACAATGAAGGAATAGAATATGATTCTAAAAATGAAAAATAAAAAAGATTTTTTAAAAAGGGATTGATAAGATGTTGGTTGAAAAGGGGAAAAAATAAAAAAATAGAAAAAGAAAAAAGAAAATTAAAAAAATTAACTTTGAAAGATTAAAGAATCATGGGGAAAAAAATCCATGAATTCTATGTTCTGTATTCCCATAGTGCTGGAGTTCTGCTGTTCTCATTGATGGGTAAACTTGGTCTTGGCTGGCTGCTCTTGTTGATCTTCTTAAGGAGGGGCCCGTTGCAGTGATTCTCAAATGTTTTTGCCTGAGGTGGAATTGCCCCACCCTTGCCAGGGGCCAGGCTAAGTAATCTGCTCGGTTTTGCTCCCGGGAGCTTTTGTTCCCTGAAAACTTTCTATACAGCTTTGGAGTATGAAAATGAAAATGGCGGTCTCCCAATCTCCCCCTGGAGGAGCCAAGAACTCGGGGCCCCACTCCTCAGTGAGCCCCCAGAGAAAAGCAGTCAATCACTCCCATCTCCCTAGTCTCCGGCCGCACTCCTTGCTCACCTGTCCTGTGACCGAACATGTCTATCTCTGGCACCCGACCCCGTGTGGAGTCTCCAAACCCAGCAGACTCTTGTGGTGCACTCTTGCACCACTCCTCCCAGGGGAGGAAGGAGTCTCCCTGGATCTGCCACTTGTTGGGTCCCTGCTAGAAGAGCAGTGGCCCGACTGTGCCATGGATCACAGTTTATGGGCACCCCGAGCTGAGAGCCCACTCCTCAGCTCCGTCTTTGCCACTAGCTTCCCTGCTTCGATACCTGGGAGCTCTGCCACACTCAGGGACCCCTGCTCTTTCTGTGACACTGAGGGTCCTGAGACCACACTGTCCCAGCGAGGGCTCCACCCCCTGCTTAGCCACTGGAGCAACATCGTTCAGCAGAGTAGACTTCTAAAAAGTTCTGATTTTGTGCTGCACTGCTGTATCACTTGCGGGTAGCCGCTCCCTCCCCCCATGGTTTATCTTCCCAAATATCGCCTCAGATTCACTTCTCCACACATCTTACCTTCCAGAGAATGGTCACTTTTCTGTTCATAGACTTGCTGCTACTCTTTTCTTCGATTTCCTGTTGAATTCTTAGGTGTTCAGAATGGTTTGATACCTATTTAGCTGAATTCCTGGGACCAGACGAAATTTAGGTCTCTTACTTCTCCGCCATCTTGATCATCCCTCTCTACCTAACATTTAAAGAAGTGTTAATGTCAATCATTTGCTAACTCATCAAAAATATCAAAGAGAAGGTGAAATTTTCCAACTTCTTCTGTGAAGTCAGGAGCACTGTAATACCAAAATGAGACAAACATCTCACATAAACGGTAACTACAAACCAATAGCCCTTATAAATATGGACACAAACATTCTCAAAAATAAATAAATAAATAAATAAATAAAAAACAGGAAACCAAAGCTAGGAACACACGGAAATGATTATACATCATGACCAAGTAGTATTTATGTCAGGAATGAAAGGTTGGTTCAACATATGAAAGTCAATCCATGTAACTCACCATATTAATAGAAAAATGGATAAAACTAACATGATCATGTTATAAATACGCACAGAATAAGCGTTTGGCAAAATCCGATACCCATTTATGACAAAACTGCTCAGTAAACTAGGAATAAAAAGGAACTTCCTTAACCTGATAAAGGACATTCTACGAAAAATCCACAATTAACATCGGACTTAACAGTAAAAGATTGAGATTTTCTCCACTATAAGGATCAAAATAAGGATTTCTTCTCCCATCACTTCTATTCTACCTTGTACTGGAAGTTTTAGGAAACAATTATGCAAGGGAAAAAAAATGAAACAACACATCTAAATTGAAAAGGAAAAGGAAAACTCTTTATTCTCAGAAGCCATAATCTTTTATACTCCTAAGAAATCTACAAAATAACTATCAGTGCTAAAAACAAATTTAGCGATGTTGAAACTATCAATATAAAAATGAGTTCTATTTCTATAGGCTAAAAATAAATAATCTAAATTTAAAATTTAAAAATTAGGGGGGCGGAGCAAGATGGTGGAGGAGTAGGAGACCTGGACTTCGTCTGGTCTCAGGAATTCAGCTGGATAGGGATCAAACCATTCTGAACACCTACGAACTCAACAGGAGATCGAAGAAGAGAGTAGCAACAACTCTGAACAGAGAAGCGACCACTTACTGGAAGGTAGGACGTGTGGAGAAGTGAATCCGAGGCAATATTCGGGAGGATAGACGGCGGGGGAGGGGGCCTCCGTCGGCTGCTTCTGGCAAGTGATAGAGCCGCGGAGCACAAAATCAGAACTTTTAGAAGTCGGCTCCGCTGAGGGACGTCGCTCCAGTGGCTAAGTGGGGGGTGGAATCCTCGCAGGACAGTGTGGTCTCAGGACCCTCGGGGTCACAGAAAGACTGGGGGTGCCTGAGGGCGGCAGAGCTCCCAGGTATTGGAGCGGGGAAGCCGGCTGCAGAGACAGAGCCGAGGTGCGGGCTCTCAGCTTGGGGTTGCCGTAAACTATGATCCGCGGCCCAGTCGGGCCACTGCTCCTCCAGCAGGGACCCAACAAGTGGCAGATCGGGGAAACTCTCCTTCCTCCCCCGGGAGGAGCGGCATGGGAGTGCACCGCAGGGAACTGCTGGGTTTGGAGACTCCACACGGGGTCGGGTGCCAGAGATACAAACGCTCGGTCACAGGCCGGGTGAGCACGGAGTGCGGCCGGAGACCCGGGAGACGGGAGTGACTGCTTTTCTCTGGGGGCGCACTGAGGAGCGGGGCCCCAAGTTCCCAGCTCCTCCAGGCGGAGATTGGGAGGCCACCATTTTCACCCTGGTCCTCCAAAGCTGTATCGAGAGCTTGCAGGGAACAAAAGCTCCTGAGAGCAAACCCGAGCAGCTTGCTTAGCCCGGACTCATAAGGGTGGGGCAATTCCGCCTCCGGCAAAGACATTTAGGAACCTCGGCAACAGGCCCCTCCGCCAGAAGATCAGCTCGAACAGCCAGCAAGCCAAGACCAAGTTTCCGATCAAGGAGAACGGAAGAACTCCAGTGCTAGGAGAACACTGCACATAGAATACATGGCTTTTTTACCATAATTCATTAGTTTTTCAAAGTTAAATTTTAACTGTTTTTCTTTTGAATTTTTCTTTTTCCCTTTTTCAACGAACATCTTATCAATCCCTTTTTTAAAAAAAACATTTTTTATTTTTCATTTTTAGAGTCATATTTTTATCCCTTCATAGTAGTTACCCTTATTTTTGGCATATATATATAAGTTGTGCTCTCTTTAAAATTTTGAGATACAGTTTCTTCTAACAGATCAAAATATACCCTAAATCACTAGGGTATGGTTTTGATCTAGTCTCCTGCCTGATCACATTCTCTCCCTTTTTTTTTCTTTTTTTTCTCTTTTCTTTTTTTTTTAAATCTTTTTCTTTCTTTGTAAAAACAACTTCTTATCTTATCAATTCCTTTTATAAAATATTTTATAATTTTCATCTTTACATTCATCTTCCATCCCTTCATTGTATCAGCCCTTAATTTGTACATATATGTCTTTCTTCCTTTAAAATTTTAGCAGGCACTTTCTTCTAACAGACCAAAATACTCCCAAAATCTAGTGTGTGGCACTGATCTATGCACTAACCTGACCATATTTGATCATATTCTGGGTTTTTTTTGTTTTGTTTTGTTCTGTTTTTGTTTGTTTTTATCTTTTTCTTTTTCCCTTTTTTTTTTCTCTTACTTCTTTCTTTCCCTTTATTGTCCCCTGGTTTCAGGTCTTTTCTGATTTCTATAGAGTATATTTGCTGGAGACGTTGTTAACCTGTGAGCATTCTGTTCTCCCATTCATCTATTCTCCTCTGGACAAAATGACAAGTCGAAAAAAATCACCTCAGCAAGAAGAACAAGAGGTAGTACCATCTGCCAGGGACCTACTCAATATGGACATTAGTACGATGTCGGACCTAGAGTTCAGAATCATGACTTTAAAGATACTAGCTGGGCTTGAAAAAAGCGTGGAAGTTATTAGAGAAACCCTTTCTGGAGAAATAAAAGAACTAAAATCTAACCAAGTCGAAATCAAAAAGGCTATTAATGAGGTGCAATAAAAAATGGGGGCAATAACTGCTAGGGTAAATGAGGCAGAAGAGAGAATCAGCGATATAGAAGACCAAATGATGGAAAATAAGGAGGCTGAGAAAAAGAGAGAGAAACAACTACAGGATCACGAGGGCAGAATTCGAGAGATAAGTGATACGATAAGACAAAACAAAATTAGAATAATTGGGATCCCAGAAGAAGAAGGAGAGAGAGGGGAAGAAGGTATATTGGAGCAAATTATAGCAGAGAACTTCCATAATATGGGGAAGGAAACAGGCATCAAAATCCAGGAGGCACAGAGAACTCCTCTCAAAATCAATAAAAATAAGTCAACACCTCGACATCTAATAGTAAAACTTACAAGTCTCAGAGACAAAGAGAAAATACTGAAAGCAGCTCAGGAGAAGAGATATGTAACCTACAATGGTAGAAATATTAGATTGGCAACAGACCTATCCACAGAGACCTGGCAGGCCAGAAAGGACTGGCATGATATCTTCAGAGCACTAAACGAGAAAAATATGCAGCCAAGAATACTATATCCAGCTAGGCTGTCATTGAAAATTGAAGGAGAAATAAAAAGCTTCCAGGACAAACAAAAACTAAGGCATTTGCAAACATGACAGCAGCCCTACAAGAAATATTGAAAGGGGTCCTCTAAGCAAAAAGGGGGCCTAAAAGCAGCATAGATCAGAAAGGAACACAGACAATATAGAGTAACAGTCACCTTACAGGCAATACAGTGGCACTAAATTCATACCTTTAATAGTTACCCTGAATGTAAATGGGCTAAATGCCCCAATCAAAAGACACAGGCTATCAGATTGGATTAAAAAATAAGACCCATCAATATGCTGTCTGCAAGAGACTAATTTTAGAACCAAAGACACCCCCAGATTGAAAGTGCGGGGTGGAAAACAATTTACCAAGCTAATGGACACCAAAAGAAAGCTGGGGTGGCAATCCTTATATCAGACAAATTAGATTTTAAAACAAAGACTGTAATAAGAGATGAAGAAGGACACTATATCCTAATTAAAAGGTCTATCCAACAAGAAGATCTAACAATTGTAAATATCTATGCCCCGAACATGGGAGCAGCCAATTATATAAGGCAATTAATAACAAAAGCAAAGAAACACGTTGACAACAATAAAATAAGAGTGGGGGACTTTAACACCCCCCTAGCTGAAATGGACAGATCATCTAAGCAAAAGATTAACAAGGAAATAAAGACTTTAAATGAAACACTGGACCAAATGGACTTCACAGACATATTCAGAACATTCCATCCCAAAGCAATGGAATACACATTCTTCTCTAGTGCCCATGGAACATTCTCCAGAATTGATCACATCCTAGGTCACAAATCAGGTCTCAACCGGTACCAAAAGATTGGGATCATTCCCTGCATATTTTCAGACCACACTGCTTTGAAACGAGAACTCAATCACAAGAGGAAAGTCGGAAAGAACTCAAATACATGGAGGCTAAAGAGCATCCTACTAAAGAATGAATGGGTCAAACAGGAAATTAAAGAAGAATTTAAAAAATTCATGGAAACCAATGAAAATGAAAACACAACTGTTCAAAATCTTTGGGATACAGCAAAGGCAGTCCTGAGAGGAAAGTATATGGCAATACAAGTCTTTCTCAAGAAACAAGAAAGAAATCAAATACACAACCTAACCCTACACCTAAAGGAGCTAGAGAAAAAACAGCAAATAAAGCCTAAACCCAGCAGGAGAAGAGAAATAATAAAGATCAGAGCAGAAATCAATGAAATAGAAACCAAAAAACAGTAGAACACATCAACGAAAGTAGGAGCTGGTTCTTTGAAGGAATTAACAAGATTGATAAACCCCTGGCCAGACTTAGCAAAAAGAAAAGAAAAATGACCCAAATCAACAAAATCATGAATGAGGAGGAGAGATCACAACCAACACCAAAGAAATACAAACAATTATAAGAACATATTATGAGCAACTCTATGCCGGCAAATTAGATAACCTGGAAGAAATGGATGCATTTCTAGAGATGTATCAACTACCAAAACTGAACCAGGAAGAAATAGAAAACCTGAACGGACCTATAACCCCTAAGGTAATCGAAGCAGTCATCAAAAATCTCCCAACAAACAAAAGCCCAGGGCCAGATGGCTTCCCAGGGGAATTCTATCAAACATTTAAAGAAGAATTAATACCTATTCTCCTGAAACTGTTCCAAAAAATAGAAATGGAAGGAAAATTTCCAAACTCATTTTATGAGGCCACCATTACCTTGATCCCAAAACCAGACAAAGACCCCATCAAAAAGGAGAATTACAGACCAATATTCTTGATGAACATGGATGCAAAAATTCTCACAAAATACTAGCCAATAGGATCCAGCAGTACATTAAAAGGATTATTCACCATGACCAAGTGGGATTTATCCCTGGGCTGCAAATTTGGTTCAACATCCACAAATCAATCAACGTGATACAATACATTAACAAAAGAAAGAACGAGAATCATATGATCCTCTCAATAGATGCAGAAAAAGCATTTGACAAAGTACAGCATCCTTTCTTGATCAAAACTCTTCAGAGTATAGGGATAGAAGGTACATACCTCAATATCCTAAAAGCCATCTATGAAAAACCTACAGCAAATATCATTCTCAATGGGGAAAGGCTGAGAGCTTTTCCCCTAAGGTCAGGAACGCGGCAGGGATGTCTACTATCACCACTGCTATTCAACATAATATTAGAAGTCCTAGCCACAGCAATCAGACAACAAAAAGAAATCAAAGGCATCCAAATCGGCAAAGAGGAAGTCAAACTCTCACTCTTTGCAGATGATATGGTACTGTATGTGGAAAACCCAAAAGACTCCACCCCAAAACTCCTAGAATTCATACAGGAATTCAGTAAAGTGGCAGGATATAAAATCAATGCACAGAAATCAGTGGCATTCTTATACACCAACAACAAGACAGAAGAGAGACAAATCAAGGAGTCGATCCCATTTACTATTGCACCCAAAACCATATGATACCTAGGAACAAATTTAACCAAAAAGGCAGAGGATCTGTACTCAGAAAACTATAAAATACTCATGAAAGAAATTGAAGACACAAAGAAATGGAAAAACATTCCATGCTCATGGATTGGAAGAACAAACATTGTGAAGATGTCAATGCTACCTAGAGCAATCTATACATTCAATGCAATCGCCATCAAAATACCATCCACTTTTTTCAAAGAAATGGAACAAATAATCCTAAAATTTGTGTGGAACCAGAAGAGACCCCGAATAGCCAGAGGAATATTGAAAAAGAAAAGCAAAGCTGGCGGCATCACAATTCCGGACTTCCAGCTCTATTACAAAGCTGTCATCATCAAGACAGTGTGGTATTGGCACAAAAACAGACACATAGATCAATGGAACAGAATAGAGAGCCCAGAAATGGACCCTCAACTCTATGGTCAACTTTTCTTTGACAAAGCAGGAAAGAATGTCCAATGGCAAAAAGACAGTCTCTTCAACAAATGGTGTTGGGAAAATTGGACAGCCACATGCAGAAGAATGAAACTGGACCATTTCCTTACACCACACACAAAAATAGACTCAAAATGGTTGAAAGACCTAAATGGGAGACCGGAGTCCATCAAAATCCTAAAGGAGAACACAGGCAGCAACCTCTTCGACCTCAGCCGCAGCAACTTCTTCCTAGAAACATTGCCAAAGGCAAGGGAAGCAAGGGCAAAAATGAACTATTGGGACTTCATCAAGATAAAAAGCTTTTGCACAGCAAAGGAAACAGTCCACAAAACCAAAAGACAACAGACTGAATGGGAGAAAATATTTTCAAATGACATATCAGATACAGGGCTAGTATCCAAAATCTATAAAGAACTTATCAAACTCAACACCCAAAGAACAAATAATACAATCAAGAAATGGCAGAAGACATGAACAGACATTTTTCCAAAGAAGATATCCAAATGGCCAAGAGGCACATGAAAAAGTGCTCAACATCGCTCGGCATCAGGGAAATCCAAATCATAACCTCAATGAGATACCACCTCACACCAGTCAGAATGGCTAAAATGAACAAGTCAGGAAGCAGCAGATATTGGCGAGGATGCAGAGAAAGGGGAACCCTCCTACATTGTTGGTGGGAATGCAAGCTGGTGCAGTCACTCTGGAAAACAGTATGGAGATTCCTCAAACAGTTAAAAGTAGAGCTACCATAGGATCCAGAATTGCACTACAGGCTATTTACCACAAAGATACAAATGTAGGGATCCGAAGGGGTACGTGCACCCCAGTGTTTATAGCAGCAATGTCCACAATAGCCAAACTGTGGAAAGAGCCAAGATGTCCATCGACAGATGAATGGATAAAGGAGAGGTGGTATATATACACAATGGAATATTATGCAGCCATCAAAAGGAATGAGATCTTGCCATTTGCAACGATGTGGATGGAACTGGAGGGTGTTATGCTGAGTGAAATATGTCAATCAGAGAAAGACATGTATCATATGACCTCACTGATATGAGGAATTCTTAATCTCAGGAAACAAACTGAGGGTTGCTGGAGTGGTGGGGGGTGGGAGGGATGGGGTGGCTGGGTGATAGACATTGGGGAGGGTATGTGCTATGGTGAGCGCTGTGAATTGTAGAAGACTGATGAATCACAGATCTGTACTTCTGAAACAAATAATGCAATATATGTTAAGAAAAAGAAAAAGAAGAAGAAGATAGCAGAAGGGGAAGAATGAAGGGGAGTAAGTCAGAGGGGGAGACGAACCATTAGAGACGATGGACTCTGAAAAACAAACTGCTGGTTCTAGAGGGGAGGGGGGTGGGGGGATGGGTTAACCTGGTGATGGGTATTAAAGAGGGCACATTTGTGTGGAGCACTGGGTGTTATGCACAAACAATGAATCATGGAACACTACATCAAAAACTAATGATGTAATGTATGGTGATTAACAAAACAATAAAAAAATTATTTAAAAAAATTTAAAAAATAAAATTAAAAATCATTTACATTAGCATGATGTACTGTATGGTAACTAACATAACATAATAAAAACGGGGAAAACAAAACAAAACAAAAAAACAATAGCATCAAAGTGAATAAAATAATTAAAAAATGAATGTAACACAAAAAATGTAAAAGCTGTATATTAATAACTGCAAAGTATCATTATGAGAAAGTATATGAGGGAAGATTTAAAAAGATGAAAGAGCATCCATATGCATGAATTAGAATACTTAATATTATTGAGGACATTATTTTCTCAATTGATATACAGATTCAGTACAATCCCTGTCAAAATTCCAGCTGCCTTCTTAACAAAAATTGGCAAGTTTATCCTAAAATTCATATGTAAATGAAAGAGAACCAAAAAAAATAAATAAATAAAGTTGCAGGATTCATACTTTGCAATTACAAAACTTACTACAAAGCTACAGCAATCAAGACTCTGCAGTACTGGCAAAAAAATAAGTTTATAGACCAGTGGAATAAAATTGAGAGTTAATACTAAGTCTATACACTTAGGGTCAATTGAATTTTTATAAGGCTTCCAGGACAACTCCCTAAGAGAAATAATACCTTTTCGACAAATAATACTTTCACAACTGGATATCCACACACAAAGGAATGAAGCTGGACCTCCGCTTTACTCTGTATACAAAAATTAACTCAAAATGTGTCAAAGACCTGAGGGTAAGAACTAAAACTACAATACAAAGTTCCTCAGGAAAATATGGGAGTAAAGTTTTGTGACCTTGTGTTAAAAAAAGAATTTTTAAATATGATACCAAAAACATCAAAAACAAAAAGAAAAAAATACTAGATAAATTTGGCTATAAAAAAATTAAAATCTTATGTGCTTCAAAGGGTAACATCAAGAAAGCAAAAAAACAAAACAAAACAAAATTGAAGAATACATTTGCAAATCATATACTTAATGAGCATCTTGTATCCAGAATATATAAAGAACATTTAAAACTCAAGAATAAAAAGACAAATCACCCAATTAATATGTGGGCAGATAGTTGAATAGACATTTCTCCAAAGAAGATATACAAATGCTCAAGAACCACATGAAAGGATGGTTAACATTTTTAGTCACTACAGAAATTTAAATCAAAACCAGAATGAGATACCATTTCACATACACTTGATTGACTATAATCAACAAGATGGACAATAAAAAGTGTTGAAGAGGATGTAAAGAATTTGGAATAAAATTTGTGAAGACTTTTGAAATGAAAAAATGTGCAGCTACTTTGACAGTTTGGCATTTCCTCAAAATACTATGAATAGAGTTACTCTCTGACAAACAATTGCTCTCCTAGGTCTATACCCAAAATAAATGAAAACATATATCCACACCAAAACATACACAGACACATAGCAGCATCATTTATAATATCCAAAAAGTGGAACAACCCTAGTGTTTATCAACTGAGTTATAGATAAAACATTAAAAATCCATAAAATGGAATATTATTCCATTATAAAAGACAATAAAGTACTGGTGCCTTCTACAACATGGATAAATGATGAAGCCATTATGCTAAAGGAAGGAAGTCAGACCTAAAAGGTCACATCTGGTATGACTCTGTTTACATACAATGTTCAGAATAGGCAAATCCTTAGTGACAGAAAGTATATTGGTTGTAGAGGGAGGTGTGGGATATGTAGTATGTAGTAGTAGTAGTAGTAGTAGTAGTAGAGGGAGGTGTGGGATATGTAGTATGTAGTAGTAGTAGTAGTAGTAGAGGGAGGTATGGGATATGTAGTATGTAGTAGTAGTAGTAGTAGTAGAGGGAGGTGTGGGATATGTAGTATGTAGTAGTAGTAGTAGTAGTAGAGGGAGGTGTGGGATATGTAGTATGTAGTAGTAGTAGTAGTAGTAGAGGGAGGTGTGGGATATGTAGTATGTAGTAGTAGTAGTAGTAGTAGAGGGAGGTGTGGGATATGTAGTATGTAGTAGTAGTAGTAGTAGTAGTAGAGGGAGGTGTGGGATATGTAGTATGTAGTAGTAGTAGTAGTAGTAGAGGGAGGTGTGGGATATGTAGTATGTAGTAGTAGTAGTAGTAGTAGAGGGAGGTGTGGGATATGTAGTATGTAGTAGTAGTAGTAGTAGTAGAGGGAGGTGTGGGATATGTAGTATGTAGTAGTAGTAGTAGTAGTAGAGGGAGGTGTGGGATATGTAGTATGTAGTAGTAGTAGTAGTAGTAGAGGGAGGTGTGGGATATGTAGTATGTAGTAGTAGTAGTAGTAGTAGAGGGAGGTGTGGGATATGTAGTATGTAGTAGTAGTAGTAGTAGTAGAGGGAGGAATGGGATATGACTACTAATAAGTACATAGCTTCTTTTGGGAGCAATCAAAAGTTTCCAGAATTAGATTATGATGATGGTTGGACTTTAAAAGGGTGAATATTATTATGTGGGAATTAAAAGAGAAAGAAAAGGATCTGTCCCACATGTCAAATACTTTAGGAATGCTGGGGATACCCTCATGTGGTCTGTCATATCATGTCCCAACTTCCTTCTCTCTCCTCTTGCTTCAATCAGCTTTGGACTCTCAACAGACTCTCATGAGGGCAGTTGCCATTTAGTTATGGCATATACAATGTGGATACACATTAGTAGATATACAATGAGTTGTCCAGGGAAAATGAGTTTATTTTTATTGGAAACCATGAAGAAATTCCAATTGTCCAAACCATGAACACAAGTGTGTGAGACCTTCCTTGTTAGAGCCAACTTCCTCCTAGACTCCTACCCTGTTGGGTTCCATGAACCTGTTTGACAGTCACAATCCAGTAGGGTCAATCTTTCAGATACCCGCAGCTCATCCTCTAGATGACACAGAATACCCCACCTGTTGTTCTTAATTTGATGGGCTCACAGTTATCAAGTGTGGTTATCAACCTAAAATAATCTAAAATAAATGTCACGTCACTAAATCTAATTCATAATTATATTGGAATTGAGGGTAGGAGATTGAAATTAAGTTTAAAATCAATATGAGAAGTACAACATAGGGGATACAATCAATAATATTGTAATAACTTAGTATGGTGACAGTGACCACACTTATGGTGATGATAACTATACATTTTATATAACTTTCAAATCACTCACTATGTCCTACACTTGGAACTAATGTAATAATGTATATCAATAACACTTCTATTAAAAATGTTTAAATTAATGAATTTCCTATTATTATGTGATGTTTCTTAATAAATAACAGAAACAATTTATGTGGAACAGCATAGTCCATGAATGGTAAAATCATATGAATGGGACATCCCAGTGAAAGATCTATATGAAGTATTCAAGAAATTTGGTTTGTACTTTTACTGCACATCAGTCTGAAAGGTGTCTTGTGTGTGTGTGTGTGCGCGCGCGCATGTGTGTACGAGTTTATACACTCACAATGATGGCTACAGTGTATGTAATTATATAGTTAGAGTGGTCATAGCTATTGGCAATGTAAAGTTAAATCATTTTGATTAATCATTTCATTAGGTTATACTGTGATAATAAACCACAATCCTATATCTCTATAGCCTCCCACAACAAAGGTTTATTTCTTTCCTGTTTTACATGTCAGCAGCTGCAGGTTGCTGTGGCTCTGCTCAAAGCCTCTATTCACTTCACAACTCAGCTTTAAGAATCAGCCCTGACTCAACCTTATGATAAAAAGAAAGGAAACAACAACCAAACCATACAGAGATCTTAAAGCTTCTGTTTGAATGCAACAAGGTCACTACCTTTTTCTTTCTACTGCCCACAGCAAGTCAGTCTTGACATCAGTGATGGGCAGCCATCTCTATGTACTGGAGAATGGTATTAGAAGTCACATGGCAACACACCAAGTTGCAAATTCTCTCACAGAAGAAGAGAAAAAATAAGAAAAATAAAACAATTTATGATATTCATGTTATAATCTCTAAAAGAATCAGTCTTGTACTTACTTTTCTACCCTTCAGATACTGCCCCCCTGTCTAATATCCTCCCGTGTCTGGATGCCTGGCAACTTGTATGAATTCCCCACAATCAAGTCTCTCAATCTTGTTTTCCCAATGAATGTATTTGGTACCTTCTTTGTTTTTCCATAAAGTTTTTTTCTCGAAGACTTTATAATAAAAATTAATATTCTACCACGATTTTTTTATTTATTGACTTTTCTATTACCTCTGTCTAACTGCAAGCTACTCAAGACTATAGAGAGTTCTCTTTGTTACTTGGATTCTGAAACTGTAAGCGTTCCGTGAGTATTTGATAAATTCGTGACAGAACACTCTCAAGATCTATTATTAAGGTGGACATTGTACGTCTTATTTGATGACATCTTTTTCCCTTCTTCCCTGCCTCCTTTCCAACTTTAATGTTAGTTGAGTGCTTTCTATTCTTTCAACAATGCAGTATGAAAAAAAGTAATGAATAGAGTATTGTTTGTATCATTCAAGGAACCAGTTACTAGAAGACTGAAATACTTGAATAAAGAGTCAGATTAACTTAAATAATGTCCAGATTGATGTCACCAACATGAAGCTGAAATCTGACAGCCTCCATACGTTACCAGCAATTCGATTGCAGGGCTTTCTGTATTCCAATTCAGGGAGTTTTGAATGACATTATCTTAATTGTAGAACGTCTAAGGGAATTCTGAACAAATTACATTTATGTGAAAAATCTTTGGTCATGTTTTATGGTTGACACACTTGCTTTTATTTTGCAGACAGCTGTCCTTCGTGGCTCATGCAAGACAATCATTTCCTCATAAGTCTATATTTTTATGGTTTTTAAACTGGCCTGCTGATGTTTAAACAACTCTCATCAAATCACCCTTATCATCTTGTCATCTTGACCCCAATACAGTACAATTATCACCAATGTGTTGGTTGTTAATTAAATAATAAGTTATATTTTAAATGTTAACAATGTGTCATATCCCAAAGGGGTTCATCTGGATGTGGTTAAAATGAGAACTAGTTAACTGAATTAAAATACTTAGTGTTGAGATAAGGAGGAAAAGCAGAAACACTTTTTCTAGACAACCAAAGTTCTGTGAGAACAAAAATGCCTTTGCAGTAACACAGTTTTTGAAATAATGAAATACCTGCAAGTTTTGGCATTCTGTTCAGAACAGACAAATCCACATGGAATGAGGTAAAGAGCTAATTTTTTGTGGTAAAACAAAGTCTGATCTCTTCTTTAAAATAGGTTTTCTCCATGATATAAGTTGATTGAGTTAGCTGATAATCCAATCATCCAACATTTCAGATGCTTTTGAGGAAAACAGTGGGCTCAGTTCCCTGAAATGATTTCATTACTGTCATGGGAGAAGACTCCACTCTTTCCACCACTCTTTTAACTCCTTCTGATTATAGAAAGAATATTGCATAGATTCTTTGTGTCATGCTTCAGAAGGAAATTTAAACAATTGTCATCTCCCAGAGATGGTGAATAAACTGTGAGGAAGCTGGAAATATGCCATTGGAGCAGGATATTAGCTACTAATTGCTGCATAACAAGTTACTACAAAACATGGAAGCTTGAGACAGCAATACATTTATTATCCCACACAGTGTGTGGGTGGGGAATTTGGGAGTGATTTAACTGAGTGTCTCTGGCTTAATTTCTCTCTTTAGGTTACTTTCAAGATATTCGCCAGACTTGTCATCTAAAGGCTTGACTGGATTGGAGGATCCTGTTCCAAGATGGTGCCCTCACACGGCTGGCAGTACATGCTGGCTGTTGACAAGAGGTGTCAGTTCCTCCCAGGGTAGGCCTCTCCATAGGACTATTTGAGTGTTCTCGTGGACCTGGCTTTTCCCAGAGCAAGTAATCTGAGAAAAACTATGACAGACCATTTCAAAGACTATACCTACCAAATTGTCTAAAGTAAGTCTTTAGCCTAAAGTTTGTTAAGTTCAACATTATTGACATTTTGAGCCAGATAATTATTTATTTGGGGGGCTTTTCTTGTACATCAAAGAGTGTTTAACATCATTCTTGGCTTCTACCTACTAGATGCCAGTAGTACCCCTCCCCAATTGTGACTTTACCAAGAACCACTGAAACTGAGCACAGCCAAGCTCTCAACTAATTCTCAAAGAAACTACAATTAGCAAAGATGACAATCAGGCTTAAAAAAAAAAAAAAACTTTTAAAAAAGGAAAAAAAAAAAAAGAAGAAAAGTCTTCTCTAGAGTCTACATAGTTTCACTCCAGACCCCAAACTGAAATGTGATAACAAATCATATACAAATATTGACTGATCACTTCCTGTGGTCTGAGAAAATGACAGGTCTGGAGGATAACAAATGAATGGAATGTGGTGATGGTTTCAAAGAAATTGCCCTTTTCAATTTTTCTTCTAAGGTTTTCCATCTCTCACCAGTCATATTCACTAAAAATTCAATAGGGTACTTTAGGTAAGAAAAATAAAATTATTAAAGAGAAATAATTTTCAACAACACACTTAACCATAATATATCATTTTCTTTTATAGCCCAAATTCCCCTCTCAATAACTGTTTTTGCTGAAAGGTTTTTATTCCCAGCCTCAGGATTCAAAGTATAATAAATAGCTTACAAAAATCCATATAATGGAATAAAAAGTGAAATATGCAAGAAAATCAGAAACCAGATAATTTTGTCATAACAACAACAATAATGATAATAATAATGTGTCCAAATGCTTGACAAAGATAAAAAATTAAATATATTATTTATAATATCTTGATTGCTAAATATACATTCAAATTTTAATTTGAGCTTCCTGAAACCTACAGCAAAATGGGAGATATGACCAGCTCCATTAATTTCATAGAAATATTCATTCTGTGTAATTATCATCAGTGATTTCTTCCTCTTTCCTCCCCAAACTGTTGATAAAAGTTGAACTGAAGTGGAAGGGGGGAAATTAGTTTTCTGCATTAAAAGCTGATGACTGTAACCACTGTTAATTTGGATTTGTGCACTGGTCTGCTACTTACATAGGTTTGAATTCAAGGGAAATATAAAAAAACAATATTTCAACTTGGAAACATGACTAGTTTTCTATGACAAATGTTGATAGAAAGAAAATTTACAATTAAAGTTTTACCAGTATGAACCTTGAAAATAAGTAGATCTGTTGCTAAAAGGTAGGGGAAGGGAGAGTGGGTAGTGATGCCAATGAATATGGCTTTCTTTTGGGACTGATGAAAATGTTCTAGAATTAATTAATGGTGATGTTGGTACAACTCTGTGAATACATTTAAAACTACTGAATTTTACACTTTAAAGGGGTAAATTTCATGGTATGTGAAGTATGTTTCAATTTTTAAAAATTAAAAGTGTGTTAATAATATGAATATTTGACTTGAAAAATAGTCAAATGAAATAAATTAGAAAGTTCTTCTACTGAACTTTTAAACAACAACAGTAAGTTTTGAGTCTTGTACCTATGTAATATTTATGAAAACAACTAGTCCTTTTTTCTTTTGCCAACATAAAAACAGGTCCTATTTATTTCTTAAATTGATTTCTTTGCTAGATGAATTGTATAATTGTTTTGCCTTTTCATAGACCCAACATAGCAAACTTTGCAAATAGGTGCTATGTAATATAATTCTGTTGTACACCCTCAAAGTGACTAGCATAGTTTGGGGACCAGAGAGATTGAATAATACAAACTCAGTGATTGACAATTGACATGATCTCAGTGACTTTTTAAGTCCTGTTACAGGATGTTGAGCCAATCTATTTGTAGATGATAAAAAGATGCAAAGAAGCCCAAGTCTGTTCAATTCAATGACAGATTGGTATACAAAAAAATGTATCAGTAGTATATAAAGATGGGCTGAGTATAACATGGATTTTAGAAAGAAACATAAAAACAAACAAACAAGTTCTGGGATGTGATTTTAAAACCAAATTGATGAAATATCCAAGAAAGAAAACAAGCTTAGTTACTGCACTTGTGAAAATGACTCAAAGTGCCAGTTGGCAGGCAATGTGCTGTTAAAAGCTGGGCTAAACCCTCAGAAGACCCATGTGTGAATATGAGTGATCTCAGTTTAGCCACGTTACCAAATTTGGACAGTTTCTAAGAATTCGTCTAAAAATACCCATTCTTTCTTCAAGTTCTTCTCCACCCCCATTCTTTCTATTTTTTTCTTTCCTTTTGCAACTTCTGGCAGTTATATATCATGTCTCTCAATCTACATCTTTATCACATTATGCTTCATTCTGGATAATTTTCTCTGATTTATCATCTAATTTATAAACATTCTCTTCAGCTGTATCTAGTTGACTTTGGGCCCCCCAGTAGGTGCTTTTCCACTTATTTCAGAGGGCTGTTCACTTCTGGGTATGTTAAGAAAACACACAGTGTCATTTAAAGTGAAGGGTCTGTAATCAGCCAGACCTGGGTCTCAATCATAAATCTGTTTTCTCTAGTAACAGACCTGTGGACCTCAGGAAATTCTCAGGACTTTTTTTTTTTTTCTTATCCAAATATGAGGAAAATAGCACCTGCCTCACAGAGCCATTGTAAGGGTTTTTATTAGTTTGGATTCCCCAAGATGTAGATGCCATGACTAGAATAAATGTCTAAGGATTTAATAATAGGTGAAAACTCCATTAGAAAAATAGGAGCTGGAAACACTTGGGGACTGATTGGGAACAATCCCAATCCTAGGGGAGGCAAGAGGCAAGGAAGGTTGTTGGAAGTATCCTAGACCACCAGATTGTCTCAGAGACGTTCAGCAAGGCCATTGTCAGGGAGGCCTCCAGTCAAAGTCAGCCATCAGTTGAGAGCCATGTCTCCAAAAGTGGACTTGTCTTCATCTCCTAGCCACACTCAGCCACTGGGTGAGAGTGTGGGCACAGGAAGAGTGGCTTTCATGCAAATGTGACAATAGACTTCAGAGCACAGCAGGTAGGGCCTTTGGTCAAGCAAGCTCCCTGTTTCTGAAGGCCTCCAAGTCCTGCTGCTACAATGTTAAATAATGATATATAATAAGTGCTCACCATAGGATCTAACACAGCACATTCTACTAAGTAAAGGATTAATGAATGCTCACTATCATTATTATTTTGGGATAGGTAATTGAGACATGATGTTGGAGTGGATAACTGTCCACTGCTGAGTCTGAGGGTCCCCCTAAGCCAAAAATCAACATCTAGATATCATCTTAATTTGGGTGTTCCACAAATGTCAGTAAACCACAGCCACTAGAATTACAGGGTACAGGGGTATATTTAGGAAGTCTTAATGGACAAACATGGAGCCCTAAAGAACAGGAGTATCAAAGGAATCCCAGGCAGGCATAGAAACGGTGTCTGTGGATGGATCTACTGACATCCATCAAAGATGAAAGTCATGAATTCATAGATGAGCAAAGGCCAACAGCAATATTGAGAGAATGGTGATTCAGAACATTTCCTCAGCAAATATGCTGCCGGGGACCTCCTTCCACAGAATGTGAGAGAAGTACCTTTGGGGTAAGAGTTTTCTGCAGTCATTTGAGTCTTCCAAAACAAATGAGACAACAGTGGGCCTTGGAAAGACTTCTTGGGGGCTCAGAGTAAATACTCATAACTTCAAGACCCAAAACTGAACACTTTTCCATGTTGTCAAAGAAGTTCTGCATGTTATCCAACAAGGAAGTGGGGCTTCTGGGAAAAAGGAAACTCAGCGATGGAGGTTGGAGAATCCCAAGGTTTCTATTTCATCCATAGTTCTGCCCTCACTGCCTCTGCGACTTGGAGCAAGTCACCTACCTCTGAAACTGCTTTCTCGTCCTTACAATCGGTGCTAGGATTGCTTGTTCTCCAAGGCCATTCATTCCCAACCAGAACAACACTACAACTTTGCCCTAGGTAATCACTAAAACCAGTAGACACTGAGGATTTCTGATCCAAAAGCTGTTTTATCCCTTTCAGCTCTCTGCTTCTTATTTTACTCCCAGTGGGAGAAAGGAAACTGCTGCCATCCACCGAAGGTGAAAGTCATGAAACTGCTAATTGGTTTTGAATTTAGTCTCATCAGGGGGTCAAGAAAAAATGTGGATCAGAGCTGACAGTTTTGAGTTTGTCCTTAATTTATTGTCTTTGACAAAAAGAAAAGATGAGATACATTTTTCAAAAGTAGAAGAGAAAATGATCTCCCAGCTATCTAATTTGCATGTTAGAAATCTGCCTTGGCCATCAAGGTTCACGGAAGTTTGAGTTTATATCAAAAGGGATAGTTGATTCCCAGATAACAAAGGAAGGAACGGGAACCGGGACATGGATAGCCCAAAATTATGGCAGCAGGGAGTACTGCTGGGGCGATGAAGCTGGCACCATACCTGATGTAATCGTTGATCGCACTTCCCGCTCACCGACCGTGGGTGTGATTCCCTTATCCTCCCTTTTCTATCCAAGGACCTTCCAATGTCATGCTTGCCATCTATGCTCACAAAACTTATAGAAGAGGAAACATATGGAGAGACCCTAGTCAATGAAGGCTTCTATGCCTTCCTTTGACCTGATCCTCATCAGCTAAAATGCCAACTTCTTCCCTCTAAAATCCTAATTATGTGGAAAATCCAAGCCCCCCATCTATTAATTACTGCACACCAGACCAGCCTTAGTTACTTGATTTAAAGTAGATATGGAGATGGGTGATACAGGATAGGAGGGACTGTGTATTGAAGTTAGGGAGAAGAGAAATGAGAAGTTGGCTAATAATGACCCCCTCATACTTTCTTGAATGGGAAGGACATCTCTATGTTAACCACAGAGAATTTGCAGACCCATTACCCTGACCCTGGATAACTGACATTTGAGCACTTATATCAGATATTATTGGAGTCCATTAACTTATGGACTCCAGTAATATCTAGTCTAGGGACTCAGGCCCTAGAGGTATGCAGTGGGTATAAACCTGCCTAGCACTCAAGGCTCAGTGAAAGCTGGATTCCCACAAGCATTCACAATGTTCTTAATCTGAGAAGCACCCCTTCTCCCTTCAGTTGAGTTCAATTTGACAAACATTATTTAGACACATTTTATTTTATTTTTTAAAGAGTTTATTTATTCACTTCACAGATAGACAGCACAAATGGGGGCAGGAGCAGAAGGACAAGCAGACTCCCCGCTGAGCAGGGAGCCAAACTCAGGGCTCAATCCCAGGACCCTGAGATCATGACCTGAGCCAAAGTCAGATGCTTAACGGACTGAGCCACCCAGGTGCCCCAAGACACATTTTATATGCCAGGAGCTGAGATAGATGCTGAAGATTATGAATAAAACAGGGTCTCATTAGCTCATAGACCAGTGGGAGAAGCAGTTATAAATAGATTATTTCAGTGTAGTAGTATAAACTCATTGATAAAGGGAGGGCTTGGAAGATGTGAAAGCAGAGGGAGGTGGGTGTCCTAAATGGGGGAGAATTTCCTTCTCTATCTATAAAAAAATGCACTTGAGAATTTCATTGTCCTTTTGACAATATCTTTGAGTAGCCATAAGTCATAAAACAATAAATTTTAAGCTGAATTTAAGTTTGAAGTTCAAGCAACCTCACCAGCATGATAATGTCCAGAAACAGTTACTAGTGTTCTATTTCAATATAAGATGCTAATTATCTCTTGAAGCTTTTTTAGCTTAAGGAAACAAACTCTGTTGACTCAGTCTCCTTAGAATAATATGTCTTAGTTACTGAATCCTCATGTTTGCTTATTTTCTACACTGGAACATTATTCATTCTCACCAGGACTCCAGGGACAGAGGGTAGAGTAACTTCTGAAGCTGGGGAGGAGATTGAGAGGCACAGAGACATAACCAGAGAAATACTGAGGTAACTACATCAGCCAGAAAGTTAGAGGTTGGATTAAGAGGTGATTAATATCAAGAAAGTTTGGTTGTCCACTTTCCTCTCACTTAAGGCAAAGCAGTCTGTGTAAGTGACCCAGGCTAGTGTTCTCTTTGAAGCCTGAATAAATGATAGAATCTTGGTAGATAATTCCTGCTCTGGCAGTTAGTCCTCCGATCCAGGAAGCTGGTGATCACCTTGACTCCCTCCACAAGTATGAGGGATATTGTATTGCTCCCCATCCTCCATGACTGGCTATGGGATAGAAACATTGATGGCAGCATTTGGTTACGCTGAGTTGGTCTTTAAAGGTTATTTGTCAAGAATGAATTTAGAAAAAAGCAACATGCCCTGAATAAAAAGGAAAGGTCAGGGAACATGGTGAGGGGTTGTGAACCAGTCAACTGGACTGCTATATAAAAAGGACTGGAGTGTCTAGGAAGCTGGCACAATGAAGCAAGAGAGACTAAGGAACAAACATAGGACGAAATAGAGGAGAATTGAGGGCTGACTCCAGACTTACTTAATGTTGAATGTCAATATTCATGCCTGTGGAGATTTCTTACATGTGTCATGACTTGTCTTATCTCATTTTCCCCCCAAGTGAACTGGGACTGTGATAATACCTATCATAAAGTTCTGTGGAGGGCTAACAAATACATACAACGTGCATGCATGTGCACACGTGTGTGTACACATACACACAGAATTCTCTTGACTTGGTACATAGAAGTTTAGAAGGAATTCAATCAATATCCATTCTTAGTATTGTTTTTATTATTATTGTTGTTGTTGTTTTAATCTTTGGAATCATATATTCTAGAGTATGTGAATAGATCTTTGATCATGATAGATTTTTCTTAAATATTTATTTGTCTGAGAGAGAGAGTGAGCAAGAGAGAGTACAAGCCAGGGGGAGAAGTAGAGGGAGATGGAGAAGTAGACCGCTCGCTGAGCAGGGAGCCCCATGTGCAGCTTGATCCCAATACCCTGGGATCATGATCCGAGCCAAAGGCAGATGCTCAACCAACTGAGCCACCCAAGCCCCCCATGATGGATATTCTTAAACATTCCTCAAGGTTCTTAGGTCTTAAGACTAGTGACAATTTTTTGCTCTGGTTCAGCCGTTTTTCTTTATCCCCAGTAATTGAAGGTGAGGGATTGTGTCTCCTCTGCAGTTTGTAATTCACTCCCATCCTTCCAATTCATGAACTTAAGCTACTTGTTGTAAATTCTGTTTGGATACAAACACATATCAAATGTGATCTGGGACTCCAGACTTATGATCATTAGCTGATTCTCTCATCATGGCCAACAGAAGTATTTTGATATTTATTTCTTTTAATAACAAGTTGCTAGGTGTCTGACATAGTTGATTTAATCTCTATGAGGTTAATACAATTGCACCTATCTTACAGATAAGGCAATTGAGTGTCAGAGAAATTAATTCATTTACAAAAAATAGGACCACTTGGGTAATTTGGAAGTGCTGGATTTGAACCAAGGGCTGCTTGGTGTTGGAGTTCAGTCTCTTCATCCTTCCTCCTGCTGCCTCCCCTTAATGCCATCATCAAGAAGTCAAAATCGTGCCTCAGTGGCCCCTTTTCTACCTCCTGCCTTGCGCTGCACTCTCAAGAGTCTTGCTAACCCCTTATGTTGAAGCCATCTGCTTTTAATCTTGTGATTTGGAGTGATCTAAGCACATTTCTGATTTTCTCAGTTACTTAGCTCCATTCTTATTCTATTATCTGCTGAGTGTGTTGGTATCCCCTGCCCCTTCCTCCAGTGAACCCGGCAGGCCTGTGTCTCAGTCTCCTTCACTATCCCACTGGCTGACCAGCCCCTCAGGATGTTACTACCTGGTGGCTCTCAGCAGCATCAGCCTTTCCTGGGAACTTGCTGGAAATGCAAATTCTCAGGCCCCTCCCCACACCTCCGGTCCCAGAAACTCTGGAAATGAGGATCTCTAGATGATTCTGAAACACACACAAGTTGGAGAACTGCTGTGATAGTCTAGTAATGTGGTCCCACACATTGTTCACTATAAAAACTCTAAAGGGATCCTCTCTTATTCCAATCTATGAAATGATACAATGTAAAATTTTTAAAAAATGTTCTAACTCTCCTTATATAAATCCTGCATGTTTATCACTTAGATGGTTACCAAAAACAAACAAACAAACAAAAAACAGGCACATGGTAACCCAGGCTTGCATGTGTGGGGGTGGGATGGTGCACAGAAGGGACAAAGAAATCCCATTTAAATGCTAGACTTCAAAGGAAATTGTTAACTGGGAATTAAACTCACAGACTCTGGGTCACAAAAAAATTCAACAGTTACATTTTGAAAACCTGTATGTTAATTTCTGATTCATGGGCCTGTCCATGATTTATTCTCTACAACATAATCTGGTATTTGCCTATTTGCCTTCCAAGTTCTTTTTATTATTATTATTATTAAAAGGTTTTATTTATTTATTTGACAGAGAGAGAGAGAGCACAAGCAGTGGGAGCGGCAGGCAGAAGGAGAAGGAGAAGCAGGCTCCCCGCTAAGCAGAGAGCCAGACATGGGGCTCAATCCCAGGACTGTGGGATCATGACCTGAGCCAAAGGCAGACGCTTAACGACTGAGCCACCCAGGTGCCCCTGCCTTCCAAATTCTATTTTTGTTTTTTTTTTTAATTTTATTTTTTTTTATTTATTTGAGAAAGAGAGAATGAGAGATAGAAAGCACGAGAGGGAAGAGGGTCAGAGGGAGTAGCAGACTCCCTGCTGAGCAGGGAGCCCGATGTGGGACTCGATCCCTGGACTCCAGGATCATGACCTGAGCCGAAGGCAGTGGCTTAACCAACTGAGCCGCCCAGGCACCCCTTGCCTTCCAAATTCTTAAGGAAAATTATAGAGCAATGCAGGGAGCTGGGGAGAGGCCAATGCCCAAAGGTAAGAGAGAAATTTAATTTTGACACAAAGGATATGACCTAAGAAAGCACTAGTTATAGGAAAAACTGTCTTAACAGGAGAACAGTTAAATTTGAATGAGTTCAACCAAATGAACTGTTAAAAAGCTAATTACAGTCTTTTTTTTTAACCTCACTTTGCAGAAATAAGCATCTGTTTTATTTGAAATATTGGTTTGAGTATGTGGCACTGTCCAGAGCAACCAAGTGTATCACGTAATATAAAAAAATGTGTCTCAGATTATCTTTCAAAAATCGGAAAACCTCCAAATTCCCAAGCACCAAGCACCACTGGGCCTCTACTCTTCAAAGGATAATGAACCCATGGGCCTGCCTGCTTCCTGCAGCCATACTCTCACAGGTTCTCATATTCCCTTTCACTTGTAATTCCTTTGTCTCCTCCTCTTAAACAAGCTCCTTCAGCGCCAGCAAGAACCTTAGGGCAATGATCCTTTTTATGACATTGCCAGAGAGAAAAAGTTGCTTTTCCTCTGGGCTCCCATTTTGCACCTCCCTTCCCATAGAAATGAAGTGCTTTTCCTGGTGTCACATAATTACACAGGTTTGGGACTCAAGCTCAGACTCTGAATCCTTAGAAAGGGTGAGGAGAGGAGAAGAGCAAAATAAGAAGGAAGTATCAAGTAGGCAGGACATCCATCTAGGTGCTCAAATGTCTGAAAACTCTCGGTTCCAAAAAATTCAGAGAAGCACAAGTGTTCCATTCTGTAGACCTGGTGCCAAGTAGGACACCCTTGAAACATCTGCCTTTTACAAAGAGGATGTTGGCCATTCTCAGCTCCTAAATGGCTCTCTCATCTTCCATTCAGAAGCAGAGAAAGAGGCAGCTTATTCCTGATATGTTTCCTTATCCCTTTAACTTCTCCCCTCCCCAACACAACACCTCCTAGAGCCATCCATTCATCACACCTCACCTATGCTGTGTTCCAGCCCTAATAAGTTCCTTTTTACCGCAGGGAGCTTACTGCCAAGACTTTAATGAACTGCAGATTGTATTTACTTCTCTTGTAAATTGTTCATTACCCTTGCAAGGAAGGACACTTTATTTTTTTGCCATTTTCATTATTTGAGACACTCATGTTAAATCACTATGTGTGCATTTTTATTTTATTTTATTTACAAATCATATATACACCCGTCCTTCAACTTTAATTATAGGAAGAATAAAATATTTATAATTTTCTGACACCTTTAAATTTCTCAGATGAATTTTCTGATCATTTTTAATCAGTTTCCTTCTGTAAGACTGCAATAGTTTCCTTCCAAAGACTGGTTCAATTGAATTCATAAAATGGCACAACACGTGATATGTGTACATCCCAATGGTGGAGAATTCCTAATTCTGGAGACAGGCTGGCTTGCCTTTTACAGCATGCACTGGTGTTTACTAGATGTGGTGTACTTAAACTCTTCAGTAACAACAAGTGTTAATATTTATGCTAAGCCTCTTAGTTCAAGGCCACTGTGATACGCACTTAAACATTTTCCCTTTTCAGCTCTACAATAATCATATGGGATGAATACAAATATTCCCACTTTACAGATGAGAAATCTGAGGCACAGAGAGGTTAAGCATTGTGTTTAAAAATCACTCAGCTAGTAAATAGACGACTGGAATTCAAAGCCAGGCAAGGGATCTCCAAAATCTACTCCCAAAGTCATGTTCTTTTAAATATGTTTCCTCTTTTGTAAAATTGGGTAATGTTACTGATCAGAGGAGTTCTTGAGAGGAGGAGAAAGAGAGGGGCTAAGACACCCAGCACCCAGTGAGGGCTTTTTCTAAAGACCACCCATGGGGAACTTCCCAAGGTCACAGCCAGTAAACAGCTCAAAGGTATGCAGGAAGTTAAGGGAAAAGTCAAACAAACGATCATGAGCTTGGGGAGATTTAGAAGCTGGGAGCAACTAAACATGAAGATTGACATTTTGGGAAATAGGCCCTCATCTCTATTTTCAGAATCCCTGATATATTAAAAAACAAAACAAAACAAAACAAACAACAAAAAAACACACTCTTAGCAGAGACATAAAAGTGTAGAATTACTTACACTGGTTTTTCTAATCTCCCCAAGTTATTTTTTCCCAATCTTTTTTTTGTATTCATCTTTTTCTTCCTAGACTTTTTCCAGCAAAGTAGCAAAACTGTAAATGCCTTGCCATGGTTTGTGAAAGGAAGAGAAGTGTCTTTTTAACTGTCCTCTCCATGCCAAGATCTTCGCTTAGCTCCCTGGACCCTCACACTGTCTGTAAAAAGATGCTATTATCCCATACTACAGATGAGGAAATTTGCCTGTAGTCCATGGAAAGGCAGCTCTCCTGCCTTTGATCCAGAGATAAACTCGAAGGAGTTCACTCTCACATGGACCCAGAAATAATACAGTCTGCATCCACAAAGAAAATCCCATTCATCTGTTTTAAAGAAAAATCCTTCAATTTGCTTCTCTTTTATTTATTAATGCAATAATTGCTCTCCTCTTGCAGCTCTGTGTTTGCTCCTCCGGGGAAGAGAAACCGGTCTCTTAGCTCATCATTTTTGTGACTTCCATATTGACCACTGGCTTAGCGCACTGCCTTCTCAAGTACCGGGGGATAACGGGTGTATTGAGATTTTGACCTCCGCGCGGAATCAGTCTTCCTGTTCTTCCTGCAGATTGCTTCCTTCTCCTGTGCCTCGTTGCTCTCCCCTTCTTCTAAGATTGAAATGGCGTCACTTATTTCTAGAATGGCGTGGTTTTATTTTTTCTCCTTTTCTAGTTTGGTAAAAATAAAATAATAAAAGCTGACGTCCTAAACATATGAGAGAGGCGGAAACTGAATTTCCCCTTTTCCATCACACATCTTGCCTCCTGGCACAGGCAAGGACATTGCATCCCTTTTGGCAAACTTTTTTTTTTTTTAAACAGTAATGTAGGTAGGTTGATTTCAAAGACTTCAGATGAATTAGTTTGATGGTATGCCCCTGAGGCAATATTACCACAATGGAAAAGAGCCAAGAGGGGAGTAGGTACTTAGCAAGTAAGTAGATAAGGGATTTGTATTTGGGGTTAAAAACCCAGATGAAAGAAATGGGCAAAATAAGAAGGCTGACTGGATCTGACTCTTTGTAGACCGAGACCCTGGCTTAGTCACATTGTCCAACCCGGACTCAGTTCCCTTCAGCTGTGCTAAATGTCCAGGAGATTCTGGTTTAGATTAAGACATACTACTGAGAGGGGCTCCTGGTTGGCTCAGTCAGTTAGTTAATCGTCTGATTATTGACTTTGGCTCAGGTCATGATCTCAGGGTCTTGAGATTGAGCTCCCCGTCTGGCTCTGGGCTCCGTGGGGAGTCTGCTTGAGATTCTCTCTCTTCCCCTGCCCCTCCCCCCACTCTCTCAAATAAATAAATAATATTAAAAAAAATACAACTGAGAGAGGAGAGAGTGAGGGCACTGCTAGAATGAGCACCCCCGCCCCTTTCTCTGTCCCCCCAGCCTCCCTCCACGGGGGCCCCTTCTGCCCTGTAAAACTGAACCCTCTTCCTAAGCACTGGCTTCTAACACCTCCGATTACAGCCTTCCTCCAGTACTGACTCCATTCTCTCTCCCTTATCTTTATCATCTCTTCCTGTACTGGTTCTTTCCATAAAGGATTTAAAGCACTCGAGTCTCTCTCAATGCAAGGAAACAAATAGGGCGTGATTTTCTTCTGGCCCCAAGACTCCTCCAGGTATCTCTCCCTCACTGTCCTCCTCTGAGAGCCAGACATGTCATCTTCTCTAGATGCTCCCCCACCGTATCCAGTCTCCCACCCCCTCTCCCACCCACTTTATTCTGTCTTCTCCTTTCTACTTTTCCTTTTTAAATATGCTTGTTTTGCCTTCTAGGGGCCACCTCTATATTGTCACTACTACTTTTTTTTTTTAAACATTATTTGTTTGCTTTGGCCATAAATGGTGAGAATTTAACTATTTTTTTCCTCTCTGTTCCTTTGCCATTTTGATAGTTACTTCTCTCCACTTCTTTCCTAAGTCATCAATTTTATGTTGTCTTTGTGGCTTCCCATTCATTATTTACATGAAAATATGAGCATACCCTCTTCTGGTCTTTACCTGCCCTATGCTGCCTCCCAATTTCTGTCAACTGTACCTTGACTTTTGCATTGTAAAAATGTGTAACATTTATTTTCTGTTCTCTAAACATTATTCCATCTTCTGTTTTGTCAAAGTTTGATCCCTAAAGTTGGACATAAACCAAACAGTGTTATTTTATTTACTTTGTTTTGCATTGTTGACATAAAAAAATAAAACATCTGTTTCTTTACACTCTTGAGAATGTTTTCTACCTTCTTAGTAATTCTAATAATTGGGATTCACCCCATACCTCTTTTTGCAGTTTATAGGTTTAATATTTTAATTTAGACCACTAGCTTTCTGAGCCTGATTTTCAACAGTGACTTTGTGATTTTAGTGTGGATTCCCACTCTAACTAATATCTACCTCAAGTCATATTTTGCTGCTATCCATCCTGTGAATTCTGTTACAATTTAAGGCATACAACTGTGTATAATATTAAAACAATTTCTACAGTTACTATGGCATAACTCTTTGGGGGAGGATGGCTTTTACTAAATTCAAATTATAAAACACATGCTGTTCGAGAAGCACATAATTCATGATAGATTAAATATTTAATATATTTTTTATTTAGAAAGGAAGATGCCCTTAGACTTGGCTAAGGATATTTTTTAAAGGTAATAATAAATAACAGAATGTTCAACCCCTAGCTGTTCACCCTTTCTAGAGTTATCTAAAGAAATGAGGTGAGTGGAAATCTTTTTATACTGAGATGAGATTAATTAGAAAGACACATTTGAAGACGGACTGTGGCATAATGGAAACACTCTACACTCCTGTTTCTCTATCATTGCTTTATTATATACAAAACCCTATAAATTATAGTTGTCTTAATAATCATCATCATGGTTGTCATTTTAACATTAAAAAAAAAGAGAGCAGGCACACCTGGGTGGCTATGTCAGTTAAGTGTCCAACTCTTGATTTTGGCTCAGGTCATGATCTCAGGGTCCTGAGATCAAGCCCTCCATCGGGCTCCATGATCAGGGGGGAGTCTGCTTGAGATTCTCTCTCTCTCTGCTTCTGCCCTCCCCTGACTCTGCTCTAAAAAAAAAAAAAAAGAAAAGAACAAATTAATCTACACTGATTTTCTCTTGTGTCTCCCTCATTCCCAAACCCTTTAGCTTTGTTTTTTTAATTTCAGCTTTATTGAGGTATAATTGACATAAAATTATAAGATATTTAAAGTGTGCATTGTAGTGATTTTATACACATATACATTGTGAAGGGATTCCCCCTTGGTATCTAGTTAATTAACATATCCATCACTTCAAAAATTTGTTTTTTTCTTTAATTTGGTGAGAACATTTAAATTCTACTTTCTTAGCAAATTTTAATTTTACAGTACAATATTATCAACTATAGTCACCATGTTATACATTAGATCTTCAGACCTTATTCATTTTACAGCTGAAAATGTGTACCCTTTATCCGGATTCTCTCTATTTTCCCCAACCTGCTGCCACTGGCAACCACTTTTCTACTCTGTTTCTATGAGATGGACTTTTTTTTTTTTAGGTTCCACATGTGAGTGATACCATATGGTATTTGTCTTTCTCTATCCATCTTCACTCACTTAGATTAATGCCCTCAAGTTTCATCCATGTTGTGGCAAATGGCAGAATTTCTTTCTTTTTAATAGCTGAATAATAGTCCTCTGTGTGTATGTGTGTGTGTGTGTGTAACGTATCTCACATCTTTATTCATTCATCCATTGATGGACACTTAGGTTATTTCCATATCTAGGCTACTATAAATAATGTTGCAATGAACATGGGAGTGCAGATGTGTCTTTGATACCCAGCTTTTGTTTCATTTGGCTATATACCCAGAAGTTGGATTGCTGGATCATATGGTAGCTTTACTTTTAAATTTTTTGAGGAACTCAACACTGGTTTCCATAGTGCCTGCACCAATCAGTGTTCCCACCAACAGCACACAAGTGTTCCCCTTTTCTCTGCATCCTCACCAACACTTCTTATCTCTTTTCTTTTGATGATAGCTATTCTAGCAATTGTCAGGTGGTATCTCAGTGTGGTTTTGGATGCATTTCCTTGATGATGAGTGATGCTGAGCATCTTTGTATGTACCTGTTGGCCATTTGAATGTCTTCTTTGGAAAAATGTCTATTCAGTTCCCCTGCCCATTCTTTCATTGGATTGTTTAGTGTCTTTTGCTAAGTTGTATGAGTTCTTTATATATTCTGGATATTAACCCTGTATCTGCTATGCAGTTTGAAAATATTTCCCATTCTGTAGGTTGTCTTTTCACTTTGTTGATGGTTTACTTTGCTGTACAGAAGTAGTTTGATTGTAATCACATTTGTTTATTTTTGCTTTTGTTGTCTTTGATATTGATGTTAAATTGAAAAAAAAAAATCATTGCCAAGACCAATGTTAAAGAGTTTATACCCTATGTTTTCTTTTAAGAGTTTTATGGTTTCAGGTCTTATTTCTAGTCTTTAATCCATTTTGAGTCAATTTTTGAGTATGGTATAAGATAGGAGTCTAATTTCATTGTTTTGCCTGTGACTGTCCAGTTTTCCAAACACCATTTATTACAGCCATTATCCTTTCCCTATTGTATATTCTTGGTTTCTTTGTTGTAAATTAATGGATCATGTGTACTTGAGTTTATTTCTGGGCTCTTTATTCTGTTCCATTGATGTATGTGTCTTTTTTAATGCCAATACCATGTTGTTTTGATTATTATAGCTATGTCATATAGTTTGAAGTCAGAAAGTGTTCTTTTTCAAGATTGCTTTGGCTCTTTGGGGCCTTTTGTGATTCCATACAAATTTTAGGATTCTTTGTTCTATTTCTGGGGGGAAAATGCCATTGGAGTTTTGATTGGGATTGAATTGAATCTGTAGGTTGTTCTGGGTTGTATGGATATTTAAACAATATTCATTCTTTCAATCTATGAGCATGGAATATCTTTCCATTTATTTGTACCTTCTTCAGTTTATTTCACCAATGTCTTACAGTTTTCAATGCATAGATCTTTAATTCCTTCATTAAATTTATTCATAGGTTTTATTCCTTTTGTTGTAATTGTAAATGGAATTGATTTCTTAATTTCTCTTTCTGATAGTTCATTATTAGTGTATAGAAATGCAACAGATTTTTGTATGTTGATCTGGTATCCTGCAACTTTATGAATTTGTTTATTAGTTCTAACAATGTTTTGATGGAGTCTCTAGGCAAGCCCACTAGCTTTAATTTCAGTATGCATTAATTTCTAAAAGTACTATTTTGTTCATTTAGTCATATTCCAACAGTTTCCTTTAATCCACGTTTTTTTTTTTCCCTAGTTAATTTGTCCAAATATTTATAAGCTCTGGCATGGAAACAGCAAAGAAGGAAAAAGAAAGGGGAAAAGAGAAGAAAAGAAGAGGAGAAGGCGATGGGGAGGCAAGGAAAGGTATTGAGACTTCTCTTTGAAGTAGAATATATCACTTATACCTCCAACGAATTCAAGTTTAGAATCTTTCAGTGCTCAGATGAAAGTGGAAAGGTCATAAAAAACAACAATTTGGTTTATAAAAGAAGGAAAGAGCTTGCTGCCCTATATTTCAATCCATTTGATCCTACCACAGTGCCAGCTCATTTTTTTCAAATGTCATTTACTCATGGCAGAGGCAAACACTTTCACCTCCTGAAGGTGTTACCTTGTTAAGAAGCATAATGCTTTCCTAATAAAATCCAGGTGATTTATAGCATGTACACAGAGGAAACAGATTTGGGGTAAAAATTGACAGTTATGCAAGTATCAGAAATGCCAGCTGTTGCATTGTGGTTCCCACTGGAAAGAAATTTGCCCTCTTGCTGTGAGCCATCTGTATAGGAGTAGGAAGACTCATTCCCAAGATGTTCCACCATATCTATGTGCTAAAATAATCTAAACAGACTTTTTCATAGTCTTCTTTCATGTTGTTAACAAGAAAATTAATAGTACATAGTTTAATGTCAATTCATAATAATAAGAATAATTGAAAATATCAACTAATAACTAAACATTGGGAGTGTTGTGTTCAAAATTGTTTGTGTATTTCTTCCTTTAGGCATTCCTCTCTGATCATGCCTCATACCAAGAGGACTAAGGACTCCTCCTCATGGTGCCTAGCATAGCATCCTTTGCTTAACCTTTGTAAAAACTGATGCACTGTATCTTAATTATTGCTTTCCTTTCTTTTGTTAACTAAAGTAAGAGATTATGTCTCATTTGAATGTATATCCTCAATATGTGGTTCAGTTCCTGGTGTATAATAGGCACTTAATAAATTTTAACAAATGAATAAACTCACAAAGCACTGCACATACAGTTTCTCATCTGATTAGTACAATTATCCTGCTGAGTAAAAGCACAGAAAATTTTATTAGCACCCCTTTTACATATGACAGGGAGCAAAAAAGCTTAGGGACATGATTTACGAAGGTTACACTGCAAATCAATGGTGGAGGGAATACTCCATGCTCTGTGCTCTGTTTTTTCAAGCTGCTGATGCTTCCATACAAAGATGATGGCGAGTGACAGATCTTGTGCCCAGGTCTCTTTGGACCCTAGATGAGAAGTCAGGGACCTAGGCATTACTAGCCTCATGTCTTGGAGCAAATCATTTAAGCTCTATTTCTTCATACTACCTACCTAAAGAAAGTGAGCAGATAAATGTGAAGGTGTATTACAAAATAAAAACCCAAAGTAAACTAATGTTTTAGTCATTTATAATCCAAAGAGAATGATACAGCCCAAAGTGGCCATTTGTTCATTCATTCCAGGGAGTCTGTTGAGAAACTAATCGGTTTCATTGTTTCCATTCCTAATATCCACTCCCCTAAAATACATTCTCCACATTGTAGCCAAGTGATCTTTTCAACAGATGAAGCTTTGGTCTCCTAATTTAAGCCTTCCAAGGGCTCCTGGAATCTCAAACCATTAGCTAAGCTACATGGTCCTTCATGAGATGATTCCTGCTCACTTTTCTAATCTCATCAAGACCCAGTCTCACTCTGCTGGGTATCCTCTTACCTCATTCATCTTTTACACTTCCTCAAAACACATATGTAAGGAATGGTAGATAAAGGTATGGTGTGTGTGTGTGTGTGTGTGTGCATGTGCGTGTGTGCATGAATATATTCATAGTATGTGAGAACACTATATATAATGTGGAGGTCTTTTGCAAAATGAAATTACTTGCATCATGGGATATTATTATAGCCATTTAAAATAGTGCCTAAAGTGTCTATTTATTTTCTCATTTAGGGATCATCTATTAAGATCTATCTATACCTATTATCTATAATTATATCTGTATTATTCCTTACTTGAGAGAGCCTTCCTGACCTCCTAGACCAGTTTAAAGCTCTCTGTTCTAGGCTTCTAGAAATCCCTAGAACCTTACATTTCTGCTTTCATAAAATTTATCACACGTTTACCATGTCTGTCTCTGTAGAAGACTATAAGTTCTATGAATCCAGAGAACCTGTTTGTTTACCTTATTCATCACTGTGTCCTAAGGATTTAGTATAGTAAATCCTCAGTATATAGTAAATGCCCAATAGATATGTGTGAGGTGGATACTTGATGAGTAGATACACAAATGTAATATGCTGGGCTTGGTTTAAGTGAAGGAGGTAGAAAATTGAAATACTTTGTGATGAATGCTATAAAAAGACATCTACTGCTTTATCTTTTAAGCATTCAATCATCTTTCTCATACTTTCTTTGGAGATCCACCCCATTTCATCCCCTCCACTCTTGACACCTTTGGTCCAGGCAAGCTGACTCAAGAGCTTTGTCCCCTGGATGCACATGACCAAAGCAAGGACCTTTAAGGTCTGTACTGGCACTTGGACTGCGACTAACAGAAAAGTGAGATCTTGCCTCTACAGTTACAGAGCTTTGTAGAATGTAAGCTTTGATTTGCAGAAAGCCCTCTTTGCACCTCATGGAGGGAATCCACTTAAGAATGAAATCAATATCTGGGAAAGAGGAGTTGAGCTCGCAAAAGAAAGACCAAGTTCCAAAGATGTTGTTGGAACATTTTTATCAGGTCATGTCTTAATTTAGTCAATCTCTTCACTTTTTCTTTTAGTTAAGCAGTCAATTTTAACCTAAATTAAATTAAGTTTAGCTTTAGTCAGTCTGAATTCAGTTTCTGCAAACTGCAATGGAAAATGTTTGACCTCACTTAATGAGGCAAGTGCAAGAAGCAATGGGAACTCCCTTGACCAACGGGAGACAGGGGGCTTCAGAGAAGCCCACGCAGAGGAGGATACTTCTGAAGCTAAACCCAAACTAGTGTTGTTAATACTCAAGAGAAAATTAAACCTGAGCTTGGTACAAATTGCATTTTGTGCTCTTGATAGAGGGCAGTGAGTCATACATAAATGTGTGGCTTTATCACTTGGAGTCAAAATATGCCTAAAGCCCATATATTTACTTAGCCCATAATCTTCCCTTTTCTAATCCCTAATAATCCAGATTTTGCAGAGAAGCATAATTTTCTAAACTATGCCCCTACCAGAATAGTGACAAAAGCATCAGATCTTGAACCCACTCTGATTGCACCATCTATAAGTAGTATTGAAATACCACAGGAAAATTTCTGTTTCTCTTAATTTCACAGATCCTCCTCTTCCTTATCCATAAAATTATGATAGAAATACCTAATTGAAAAAAAATGGGGTAACATATAATAAATGCCCAACGTAGAGCCTAGTACATAATCGAGGGTCAGACTTCATTTAGTTAGCTTAAACGTTCTGAGAGAATTCTGGATCCTGAATTCTCATGTGAAAAGATATTACACCATTTCTGCAACTTAAATATAATGTCTCACACAACTTGGACACTCAATGACTGTTAATGGAAAAAATAAAATTAAACGAAGACCAGCATAGGCTACCTGGACTCACTTTGTCTCCAACTTTCTTCTCTGTTCACTGTAGCCATGGTTCTGTGTTCACTACTCCACACATATCTCATCTCCAAATCCAATAGATGTATTTTATGTCTTACCAAATTTGACCTCTATGCAGCATTAAATCCCATGAGCCATTTTTCCTTTCTTAAAACTATCTCCTCTGAATTTCAAGAAATTGCTTTCATTTGCTATTCCTTTGTGAACACCTCTCGCTGTTGAGTCAGTTAGTCTTTCTATACCTGATCATTAAAAGTTGATGTTTAGGAGGTTGCCACTGGCTGGGGAGAGGGAAATTGGGAGTTAGTGTTTAATGGGAACAGAATTTCAGTTTGGGAACATGAAAAACTTTTGCAGATGGACGGTGGTGATGGTTGCACAACATTGTGAATGTATTTAATACCACAGAGTAACGCACTTAAAAATGGTAAAAATGGTAAATCTTACATATATTTTACAACAGTAAAAATGTTGGTACTTATCCAAATTCTGTCCCAGTCTTCTTACTATTCAATATTTTTTGTAGTAATCGCATCCAAACCCAAACTTTCAACTGTCATTTATACTCTATAACTTAAACTTAATTTTAAAATCTACTATCTCTAGTTTCAAATGATGCCCTAGATCCATCAATGTGGTCATTTAGAAATCATTCACTGCATGCCACTTACACATCCAGCACTGAGCTAACAATTTGGTATATGTTGTAAACCAACAGATATTTTCATTTGGATATATATCCTAGTTTGGATTCTCTCCAAATTAATCCTGAAACCAGCACTTGGGTACAGATCACTTTTGGTGGTGGGGGGGGCGGGGGGGGGTTACAGGAAGCACAAGAGAATTGGTGATATGAAGCAGGGAATGCTGTGTTAATGAGGAGCTATGCATCACTGTGGGGTACGGGCATTTCATCCTACTGGGGACTCTGCAATCTGCATGGAACAACCACGGAATGATCCCACCAGATCGTGGGAAGCTTGGCACATGTATCCACAACCCCCACCTCTCACTGTTTGAGGGTTGCCCCCACAGACATTAACTACATCACACTTCTAAATCCTGCCTGCCTGCTTGAAGAGGAACAAGTTCCAATGATGCTGGAGAAATTCCTCAAACAAGAGGAACTTACTTCCAGACTCTTGAAATAAGGAATGCTCAGTGTGCTGAAAACCATACTCCACAAATACCCTCAAAAACTTATGTGGACCAGGACAGCACCAACCCTTCTTTCAATGTCTCCTGGGCCTGTTAAATCAATACTACCCTAACTGACCATTCAGCCATCTCTCTCACTCTTGTACCTCAGCCCATCTCCTCATCACAGTCAATGGCACCATTGTATGCCCTGACCAAATGTGAAACACAATATCCCCACTTACTGAGTAACTACTATATTCCAGGCACTGAAAGAAGCTTATTTACCTTCTCTCATATGTTCAACATTACTGCAAGAATAAAGTATGTTCCCCAGTCTAGAAATAAGTAAATTTAAAGATCATCATCTTCAAGTCATTTGCCCCAAATCACACAATTGTGATGTAACAGAAGCAAGTTTCAGACCCACATCTGATGACTTCTAAATCTAGCCTCATGTCCCTCTTCTGTAAAATGGAGATAACCGTATTTCTTCAAAGCATTGGTGAAAGAATTATACATGATAGCATATATTTAGTATCTGCATACAGTCCCCCAGGGTAGGTATTTCATACATGTTGGTACCCTCCCATGTCCAGGACTGGTTCATCTCTTTCTTGGTAGAAAGAAACTATAGAACCTCCCAACTTGGTAGTTAAAACTATAGAACCCCAAGGAAAACAAAGAAAGGAAAGGTATGCCTTCTTTTTGCTTTAGTCCCTGAAACAATAATAGAAGTTCAATAGATGAGAACTCAGTTTTTTCCCTCAGTGTCTCCTGACTTCCATAATCTTCCATTCCAATTAGTCTCCCATATTTTCACTAAACTGGTATATCAAAAAAAAAAAAAAAACCTTTAAGGATTATTGTTTCACTTACACTGTAATCCATAATTTTTCAGTTTGTTACTGAAATGGGTTTCATGGCCTGTGCTGTTTTTCAGTGCACACAACACCAAACTATTCAGAGTTCCCTGGTGGTTATGTGCCAACTTCCTTCTGAAGACCTCTGTTCCTTCACTCTGCCTGGGATCTTCTTACACTGGTCTTCGTCCCCAGATGAGTTTGCTCACCCTCTGTGAATGCCTCCTTCCTTAACCACTGAGCTCCTTAGCTTCCTCTGGTTTAGTTTATAACTTTCCCTTTAGGATTCCCTCTGGCCCTTATGCATACTCTACAATAGCCCCTAGTAAAGTCTCTTGCAGAAGCTGTACTCCACAAGAGAAGAGATTATATTTTATTTATTGTTTTTAATCCCAAGATCTAATCAATGAGATAATAAAAGAGTAATTACGTAGTGTTTAATGGGTTAATTGAAGAGAGTTGTAGCGCACATTAGCCATTCTAAAAGACTTCGGCAAAATAGTCTCAGATAGTTTATAAGCAGAAGTTTCATTTTAATGAGTCATGGAATACAAGTAAAAATAATAGACTGAGAAACATTTTTGCCCAAATTTATCTGAAACTAAAGGGGAGGTGAGAAAACATAGCTCTCAGGAACTAGTGGGAAATTCTACCAAGTCATAGTTCATATTATGCTTTCTCTTATACTCTGATTAGTGAGGACCCTCCTGAGCTATATATTTAGCAATAAATAATTAGTTCAATTATCGGAAATGGGGTGCAGGAGTGAATTACAGGTAGAGACACCAATATTAATAAATACATGAAGCTCTTTATTCATTGCACAGATTTTTTTTTTTTTTTTTTTAGTATGTACCAGGCAATGGGTACATGCAAGGAGAGAGGATCCCATGTGGAATCCTGGTGACCACCTGGGTGCCTCTTGGTATCCCCTTCCCATTGTGATGGTAAAAGGATAGGCAGAGCAGCCTCTAACTGAGAAAGGACATCATGACTAGATGGTCTGGTCCCTCAAGGATGAGGGTCTGGGTCTGTACAATATCTGTTGACACCAGCAGCAAGAGTGGCCAAGAGGAAAAGGAACTTAGATTGGGTAAAGCAGTAGAGAGGTGATGAATACCAGTTGCAGCCCTGAGACCACTGTAGCTGTTTATCCATCTTTCATCTTACAAGCTCCCCTCAAGAACAGAGCTCCATCAGAATCCTGCAGAAACCATTTCCTCACTGTACATGGATAAATTCATCTGCAGTACACAAGGGTTAAACAATGGTAGACATGGAGATACACTCTCCAGATCATGTTCATGAAGCATTTGTTGCCCAGTCATGGAAAATATTGTCAAGAAAGAGTCTTCTGCTGTTATTTCCTTCAGAGTCTGTCTCTGCTATAGAGAACTGTCTCATCTAAGGTCACATCCTTCCCAAAGCATTGTGCATCTTTGTGACTGAGTGAAGTGAGTTGGGTGTAAATCTGAGTCATCAGAACCCTGAAGGCTCAGTATATGAGTGTGAGCTTGTAGTGGATTTCACCTTAACTACAGACCATTAATGGATAGCTCTGATAGATAACTGCAAGATAAATTTCTCCCAATGGGCAGAGAGATGTGATTTTCCACTTCACGTTGAAAGAGAAGTTCCCTAAAGTCAGTTTATATATGGACCTTGGGCAGTGGTAAATGGCCCGGTTGGCTGGAAGAAGGGTGGAAGGAGAAAGATTGGAAGATGAGTAACAAGGAGGTCTAGGGTAGGAGGATAGGCAAGGAGATCAAGGAGGACGTCAAGTGGGAAGATCTTTCTGTGTTAATTTCCACTAGTGAGCATTTATCACAAAAAGGGGCACTAACCAATCAAGGAGAAAAAATGCCTTGGCCAGTTGATGTAACCCAGCTTCTAACCTTGGCCACCTCCATTCTAACGGAATTACAATACATGTGAACAGGCTGTGACAATAAAGATGAAGGATATGCATAAGGCCTCATTAGCCCAAACTGATCTAGCTGCTGCCACTGCCACAGTTCAACTTGCCAGCAACAGAGCTCAACTCTTGTTCTCCAAGTGGCACCCTTCCTTAAGGAGATCAAATGGTCACTTGGTAGAAAGTGACAGCATTGAATTTCTTCAATCTAGGAAATGAAAGCAGTTCATTTTGGCAAAGATAGATGTATGAATACATGAATACATATGTATTCTGAGTGTGCTCATGGTTTTCTTCCCCTTTTTGCAAGGCCTCAAAGACATCTTTGTATGGGCCCAGGATTACAGGATCTACTCTCCATATGTCACCACTTTGAATCAAAGATGTATATATGTTGAGGTGTCCCCAGTAAGATGGCTATGTTGGATAAGGAGCACAAATGTGGAAGCAGGAGTGGCTGTGCTTGCCATCTTTCCTAGGGACCCACTCGAGGAATTTGTGCTTCTTGTCTCCAAGCTGTGAGTGGAAGTATTTTTAGCTTTTTCTAGGACCAGATCTCTTTCATGGTCTGCTGTATCTCTCTGGACCACAGTCACCACCTGTCACATGTAGATTTCTCAAGTGTATGAAACACACATCAGGCCACTGTAGCCCCCCGATTTTAGTTTTGCAAAAGGTCCTTTTAAATTCCTATTCGTTTGACTTGAAGTGAGAGAAAATCATGAAGGAAGGAAAATTCTCCAGAACTGAGCTTCTTTAAGGAAATGATCTCTTTTGGCCCCTCAAAGACAGATCTTGAAGGCTAATGGACTAGAAACCAGTTTTGGAATGACAGAGTACTTTCCGCTGGTCTTCATTTGGTTCTTAGCTTTTGGGAGCCTCAGAGAAAAACAAGCAGAAAGAAAATGTCCTATTTAAAACTGTCTTACACAAGGTCATAAATGTGTGCTGAAGATAACCCACAGGGTTTTGAATGCCAGGCCAAAGACAGTGGAAAACATTAAAAATTCTCCAAACTAATTTTTGGTGACATCTGTTCCTGCCTTTCTATGTAATCCTGTGTCTCTGTTTGCAGGTTCCTCAAAAACTCAAAAATTTGAATGGCACAGGCCTGTTGGAGCCCGGTGAAAATTTGGTTTTCATCATATGCCTCAGATATTATATCAGCTCCCATTGATTTGAAACTTGACTGAGGTCTTCTAAAAAGACTTAAGTTTCTTTTCTGGGTTTTTAGATTGGACCAATTTCACTCAATTTTGAATTTCAGTACAAACTGCCTTCTGAATTCAATGGAAAGCCTATTTCCCTTGCAAGCCCACCAAATGCATCACTCCAAATTGCACTTGAACTTTTCTCAATGGGATATCAGCAACCTCCATGATAAATATTGATCTTGTATTCAGCCATTCTGAAATAAAACATTTCCCATTTTCATGCATTTCATGCGGAGGCAAATCCTCCAAAGGAGAGGCCAATCTTCACCTTTCATCAAATAACTAGTACACCTGGTTTCTACTGAGCCAGGATGATCTGAACAGGTTTTCAGATGCCTTCTCCTCAAATTAGCTGTTAGATCTTGAAGCCCAAGGGTCAAAGGCTTATTGAGAATTTGTGGTGTTCGTATGAGAATTACAAGGATACTCATGTATAATATATACAGCTGGGAAAGGCATTTATTTTTGTTCATGGAAAACCTATCATTTTACCTAAGACTACAAATGTAAATATCTAAAAGTTATATAAAATTTAAACAACAGGAAACAAATGGAAAGCATTATCTGTTTTTTTTATTAAACTATCAGAGGTCCCTCTGTCTGTAGCCTGAGACTTACTAAATCCATCTCTACTCTTGATGTACTAACCTCCCCCCTAAAAACTTGATTTCATCCTGTAACATCTGAGCCCCCCAAATTTTAGCAGTTCTCCATGGTTTAAATGTTGAAAGTATTAGTCTAGGGATCTAGAACATTCGCATTCTGGTTCCAACTTATACATGCAGACCTTCTGACTCCTATAAGGATGAACCCTTTTCTTAAGTACCATGACCCAGTTAGGATACAGAATATTCTAGCTTTTTCCTGCCTGTATATCAAGGGCATCCAGACCTCTCAAATTATTTTCTAATTGACAAATTCCATACTTCAAAGTCTTAGAGAAGGACTTGGAGGCAGGTTTATTTGGGAGGTACCTCTGAAAACAGGAGTGACGGAATGGGGAAGTGGGTCCAGCAGAGGAAGGTGCATTATAAAGTAAGTTACTATTGTGAAAACTGGGCCTCAGTTCTTGTGGGGACTTTCTTTACGATCTGCTAGAATTAGTGTCAGCATTATGTCCGGAGCTGGAAGCAGAGGCATCTACCTCTAACTTCCATTCTTCAATAGTGGGGGATTCCTGGAAGGCATTATTCCCCCACCTTTCTGCACTGCACTAGGTACATGAGCTAAGTGGCCTTTGGTAAGAAGAAATCTCTGCCCCAGAAAAGTAGAATCTCAGTATGTCTGTTTGGGGTGGGATGCAGTCAGGGTACATGGAACTGTCCACTAGAGTGTCACTAAAATCAGAGATGGGCTCAGAGCCATGCTTTGGGGCATCAGTAGCATTGGCCCATGTTCCATTGGCACTTCAAAGTAAACCCCAGAGGGACTTACATTTGCTTTCTCCTTGTCCCTGGCTTCAGATGCACTACCTGGCTTCTGCTTTTATAGCTTTTATAGTGAATCACAGGCTCTATTTAATGACTTATGAATGACTTCTCAGAAGATGGATGGCCCCAGGTCCTCTGATTGTTATGTGCTTGTGTGGTTAGCAGTCTTTCCCCAGTGCACGGGGGGATACAGACATTACATACATCCCTAGCCTCCAACCAGATGCTGGGTTCAACAACTACCACACGTACCTTTTACTTTCACAAATGCTCAGAACCTCCTTTCTGCACAGTTCATCTTCTCACCTCCCCTGTTTAACCACTAGGTAACACCTATTCAACCACTAGTTAACATCCCCTATTTAACATCTGTTTTGCTTATCACGATACAGCTTATGCTTCAGAGTCCTACTTGGCTGCTCGCTGTAGCCTAGACACCACCTAGAAATCTGCTCGTATAATCTCATGCAATATGAAATGTTCTCTGATTGCCCCAATATAAAATCACCCCTCCTTTCTATTAATTCCTGTGATAATAACTATGACACACAAATGTCAGCAGAAATACCCTGTGCTTTCAGATGCAACAGAGAAATCAACCTTCTCAAACATTCAGGGATTCTGGGGGAGACGACGTACAATATTTTCTGGTTTTCAGTTGCTGTCTTCTCTGAATTAATTCTGTTTGTAGACCACATTGTAGATGGTGTCTCTATTCAGGCACATGTCAGAATAGACTTGGCGTGTAGCTCTCTTAAGTCCAGCAACAGCGATCACAATAACATAGCTATCAATCTACACGAGTCTTCCCCTTGCTCAGAAAACTGTCAAAACTTCTCATGTATTGCTGGTAATGTAATACTGGAATATAAAAATTGCAATGGCCATGTGTGACAAACAGGGATTCAACTTTCTTCCATATTAATGAGTGTCCTTCAGTTTTCTGTCTCTCCATTCTGTCATGCCTCCCTTTACCTCCCTCTGTCTTAAATTTCTGTTCATTTCATTTCTTCCACACCACGTGATCAACCTTCCAACATCAACCCTGATGTGATCATCATGGTATTTGCCTAACACAGTCGGTTTCTTCCCACAAAGAAACACTGGTACCACTTGTAAAATAATAACTTGTGTCTTTAAAGGGTGGCTATCAGGAGAAGACAGATATAAACCTGGTAATGATGAAGTGGCTTCTAAAAGAGATGCTCACTGGGTCTGACTCTGCTTAAGGGACCAGACACTGCTTTACTGACACCCAGTAATGATGAGACACTGAAAAAAATGACTCACTAAGTGAACAAATACAAAGTTGATGTGTCCCCTAAGTGTCACTTTGTCAACACACGATAAGAAATATAGTCATCTTGTGGGCCAAAGATGTTCAGATCTTCTCTGAATCTTTTCTTTCTCTGTAGCCAATAAACATAGGACTCCAAATCACAGCTAGAAAGGGTTACCAAATAACCATGAGGAATCACTGTAAGAGAGTGGAAACAAACAGTTTTTATCATCAATGCAGTGTCTCCTTACTGCCCTTTGGTGAGCATTGAAAGGAGGACTGGGAGAAGAATCCCAAGATCAAGAACAACTGGGTCAACATATCCAACTGATTGGACACTGATAACATAAACTCATCGGATTCTTCTCTTTCTATACTAACAGGCATGCCCAACCCCATTCTTACTGACATTATCTTCTAAGTATATTAATCTACTCAAAAATGTTGCTCTGGTGTCTAGCCATACCAGGAACTGTGTTCTGCTTCAGATAACTCTGCATGCCTACGCTCAATCTTTTATATATTGTCTCACAGTTCAATTTCCCTCTGTTCCAAGTTCTTAGGACGGTTGTATATTTTGGTTCAGGCGCAACAGTGATATTCTACAATTTGTAGCTCTAATCTTTAAAACTCACATTACAAGTTACATTTCATTATTCTCTGTTTTATAGTCTATATCTTGCCCTAGTCAACTGATATTTGCCTCATTATAGATATTTGTATATGCTTCCAATATCTTTCTCTTGAGTTATGAGCTCTTTAAAGGCAGGGGCAAAATCCAGGGGCACTAAGTGACCTACAAAAGTGTGAACTATACTATATAAAGCAAGAAGCAAAGGAAAGACTAAAGGCAACCATTTCATAGTGCATATAAAAAGGCAAAAAAAAAAAATCTGTCCAAATACTGTTGATAAGGATTCATGTTATTAAGTTTTGACATTTGAGGAATTGCACACGATTTTTTTCTAAAAATGAGTAATATTTTCCTCAGTCCATGACCATGACCAATCCAAGGAAGAAGAGTATGTGATGAGAACAGCACTGGGCACTTTAAGGAAAATCATTAACACAGAGGGTGACAGAGAGATTGCTTCCAAGAAGAGGGACGTGATTTGCCAAATGGGATGAGAAACACATTTGAAGTGAAATGACTGATACATATCATCATTGCATGAGTATCTGCTGTTAAAAAGAGATGGAGGGTGATAACTCAGTTAAAACTGTAGGTCAGACTCTAGAGTTTGAAGGTCAGGTAACTTCATAGGTTTCTGTTTCCTCATTGGGACAATGAAGTTGAGAAAACCTACCTTAAAGAACTATTGTAAAGATGGCATTTTAATTGCTCACAGTCACTGAGTACTCGCTGTAGCCTAGACACCACCTAGAAATCTGCTTGTATAATCTCATGCAATCATTTTAAGAATACTGAGATAGGTGGTATGATTTACGAAGAAGAACAAGATGGCATAGAGAGATCACTCAGGGTCAGCAGGGTAATACACTGGAGATAGAATTTGAGCCCAAGCATTCTGATCCCAGAGGCTCCCTGGTCTTAACCAGATTGCTGCACTGCCGCCTATGTGACCCATTATATACCGTTAGGGGTCTCCTTACATGAGACAATGCACAAAAATTCTTTATACCAGAACTTAAAATGTAAGTCCCATTTCTTATTACTTTATTATTATTAAATTTATAATTATTAAGTCCCACCGAAAAATAATAGACTGGGTTTCAGGCAACCTTAGTTCTGGTCTTAGTTCTGCCACCAACTTGGTGTATGGCTTTGGGGAAGTCACTTCCTTCTCTGGCATTCATTTTTCTCACCTGTAAAATGAAGCCTTGCCTGTGATATTGCCTTACTCTCTGCTCCAACAGCCTATGATTCTTAGGTAAATGTAAGGACTATTTATTAAACAGCTTAGAGGCTCCACTGAGCAAACTTTAAAGACCTCAAACTTTGTTTCCTGAGTACCTGGTTTTACTAAGTATTTTAGAAAGGATGCCAGGTTGGAAGGGAATTAATAATGCTAACGATTTATTTGCATTATGTGTTTCATCCAAGAACTGAGAAGAAAAAGAATAGCAAGTAAAAAGAAAAAAATCCCATCTTCATTTTCCAGAATGAGGCTCAGAGCCACAGAGGTGGAGAGATTTCATTGCCTGTCCAGAGTGATCTTGGATGTCCCTTGAAATAAATTGATCTGGGGTCTTAACATATGTAATTTCAATTTCAGTAATGGTAGGTCTGCAGCATTAGCTACAGTTGCCAAAAAAGGGTTGACATTTATTACCGGCTCAGACATGGAGAAAAATGATTCTTCACATGAATACATTTGCCTAAAGCAATGATAGTCTCAGAGGGAAATCATAAACAGAAAGAAAATGCTACTTGACTACCCTCAAATCCTGGGAAACCTAGAGAAGCTGAAGAACAAATAATTAGCATTCAGGAGAATTCACTTCCCTTTTTCCTTAGCTCATTTTAACAGATTCTGTTGGAGTTCTGCCATATCCTCTTGGTGGTTTCCATTCCATGTGTGCCAATGGCCTCCCGCTCAGGCATCTGTGCTTCTCTGCCTGGGGGCTTTCTCTGGCATGGGGCAAGTGAGAGGTGCCAGGTGGTTGACGCTCCTGGGAGCAGTCCTCATGTAATGCCACGTGGCACCTGGTGGATAAGTATCTCCTCAGCCCTCAGGTAGGATACCAGTTAGGTCTGTCCTCCCCAGGCATCAGAGGTCGTGAGCAAGACTGAGGCCCAATGCCCATGTTAGTAACACACTCTTTAAGAGCACCTGCACCTGGAATTGGCTTCTGTGATGGTTTTGAGAATACACCTGTCAGATCCCCGACTGCAGGGAAGTAATTGACTGAGAGACCCAGCTGTTGCATTCTTAAATCCAACACCACATTTGCACCAAGACCACGCTTCCCGTGGATTGTTCTCAACCAGTGACTGAGAGACAGAGACATTGAGGCATGTGCAATATTTCTCTGATAGCTTCTTAGGACTCAAGGGCTCTGTATAGGTTCTACCAGACTTTTCTAAGCAGTCTAAAATGCTTCTGCCCAAACTTCTTCCTTCCCTGTCCTTCAAACCTCCACTGAAATCTGACAGTCTCTAGGCTTCTCCTAGTCTCTCCCCATTTTCTCTTACATGCTTTCCTCCAATGAAATCCTTGTACATATAACCTTGTCTTGGTGTCTGCTTCTCAGAGGATGTGGAATAACACAGCTCTTTCCTTTTCTTATTTCCCTGTTGCCTACCAGAGTTTCCTGGGATCACCCAAATTGGGATTATCCAATCCACCACTTGCTTTCTAATCTTTGTCTCATGCTCTGCTACCAGAGACACCCAACTTAAGATGATCCTTTATCCTTTAATTCATAACACCCTGTAACTTGTAATGTCTATGTTCCCTCCATCATGTGCCCATGCGTGCACATATGCACACACACACACACACACACACACACACACACACACCACATATGCACACAGGCTTCAAATTGGCATGTTTTTATACAAGATTCAAATTGATAATTATAAGCTCCTTGACCCATATTGGCTTTTCATCCTTCTCCCATACACATGTGTGTATACACTGGCAATGGACTTCTTTAATATAAAACCATTTGAGACAATATTCTTCCACAGGTTTAAACATAGAATGAGCAGAGGATGTTAAATGCTGATGTTTATTAGAGACTTCAGAGGGGGAAGAGCTGAAATCACAGATGCCCAAATGACTAATGTTCAGCTCAGCTTCATACATGGGATCTATATAATGCTGGTTTACATGTGAACATGTAAGCAGGACCCACCAAAACATCCAGATCTTACAAAGATCAGAAATGATATGAAAAGTTTCCAGTACCAGGGGTGGAGATCATGGTAGCAAACTGATGAAGCCTTTCTCTTTGATAATGTCACCATATAGAATAGGGTTGGTGACCATGCTGAACTGGAAGAGGGCTCAAATTGGGAGAAGAATTAAAAGCCAAAATGGGGACAAAGGGCATATTATTATCAATTTGAATCTTGTATAAACACATGCCCATTTGAAGCCGTCTTGTGATTTTTACCTTTCTTCTGGTTGGCTTTATCTGGATAATGCATTTTCACTAGTCATTGCTTATCAGATGAAAACTTATCTTCTCTCTCATTGCCTGGCAATGAGAGAGGCCTAGCACTGATAACATAAAGCAGCCTCTATGCAAGGATCCATGACCTTATCACCTGGAGGAACTTGGACACCACATATGTTAGGTAGTGTTTGTACCCTACCTCATATCTGCTCCATTTACATTTTCATCCCAGCCATGGCTATGATGATCATTTGCAAGTGAATATACCCTTGTGGTACTTTCCTCTGTTACACTAAACATCACATGCTGTCACACGTGTTCCCTGTAACAACTGGATAAGTCGTTTTTGACACATGGACAAGCCTGGAATTATAATAGAGTTAATATTCCATGGGGCTAATTCTTGACCAAGGGGATACTGAAGCCAACGGGTAAATACAACTATTTCTGTCCCTCAGCTGGACTAGTTTGAGGAGCGTGACATATGGATCAAAGGTTTCCCAGCAGAATGTAGCCTAAGAAATCCATAACAGTGACATCCCAATAGCAAACTCTAGAATATTCTCTCCTTCCTTCCTTGCTTCATTTTCCTTATGCCCTATCCTGTTCCTTGGGATTACTTCTCAAAATAAACTATATGATGCAAGCCTTTGCCTGAGACTCTGATTTCTGAGAAATCTTGGCTACTGCTAGTGTCTAAAACTCATGGGGGAAAAACAAAGGTAAAATCTAGAAAAACCTGGAGAAAAGAATTTGATATGGCTAAAAACAGATCATCTGGGTGGAGGTCAGTCCAGAAGTTCAATATACAGTATGGTAAGAACTTTGGTTTTCTTTGAACTGGATGTGGTGTACAAGGATACCCAATAGAATGGATAGGGTCTAAAATACTAAAAAAAGGAGTTCTTGGTAGGAGGTGGATCTATATTTTCAAGGAGTCAGAGATGAGGTGCTTCTCAGTGGTCATACTTTTTAAACTAACAGCCTAGCGGAGCGTGAAAATCATAGCACTGTCAGGAAGGGAAGTGGAATAGTGGTTAGGGCTTGTGCAGAGCCTCATGCCCTTGCATGCAGGTGGAGCTCTTACAGCCAACGACATGACAGAACTGCCCACTGCACTTAAAGTCACCGAAATAAATGAAGAAACTGTCAGTTGTGTACATTCTGCAAAAGCATAATATGGAAAACAAAAATAATCGGCATAGAAAAAGAAGTAAAAGTCAAGTATGAATAGTACAGTTTACCTCAATGCCGTTTCATGGAGATAGCCACCGTAATCCTATTTGAACAACACAACCCCTCCTCCCAAAAGATTTATATATATAGCATGTAGGTCAGTCACTGAGCATATGGAGACCTATGACCCAGGTTCCTGGGGGGTTAAGATGATTCCAAATTACGAAAGATGCCAGGGTTTCAGCAAGTGGCCTGTGGTTCACGGCAGTGCCAGTGAGAAACCTGACTGCTAAGCAGGACCCAAGACAGAAGCCTATTTGGGTAGATCAGGTATGCAGTTGAGGGGACTGTGATTCAGTAGGTGAAGCATTCCCCCAAGGCAAACCAGATAGATGGTTATAGACCCCATGAGCTGTCTGGAAAAGAGATACTAACCCACAAAGTATTGGGGTGCCTGGGTGGCTCAGTCAATGAAGCATCTGACTCTTGATTTCCCCTCAGGTCATGATCTCAGGGTCATGAGATTGAGCCCCATGTTGGGCTCCATGCTCAGCAGGGAGTCTGCTTGAGAGTCTCTCTCCCTCTGCCCCTCCGCCCCACTCGCTCGTGCTCTGTGTCTCTCTCTTTAAAAGAAATAAATCTTTAAAAAAAACAAAATACAAACTGTTGTGTCCAAGACTTCTCAGGATCCAAGACTTTTCAGGAGTTAGGTGATGCAGGAAAGCACAGTAAATTGTCACGTGTGTGCCGTAGCTTCCTGAAGCTTGGGAAGGCAGGATTTAAGAGCTGCAACTGTGTGACCATGGTGTGCAACACAAGTACACTAGAGAGAGACATTCTTCACCCATCTATATCAAATAAATAGTCATTTTTTAAGGCACCGGGGCAGTGGTTCTCAATCAGGGGTGATTTGCACTACCCAGAGACATTCAGCAATGTCTGAAGACATTTTTGGTCACCACAGCCATGGAGTTGCCACTGGCATCTCTTGAGTAGAGGACAGGGATCCTGATAAACATCCCGCAGATTCCTACAGCCCCCATAACAAAAATGTATCTGCTCCCAATGCCAATAGCACCAAGGCTGAGAAATTCTAGACTAGAGTGATTTTCTCAGAGAGCTTAGGGGGTAAGAGAAATGGGGCTTACCCTACATAAAGAATGGGGAGGAAGTGACATTTCATAAGCACCTGATGTACATCAGGTCTACCACACAACTTCTTTTGAATCTCACTTGTGAGAGTAGGTATTATGATATCACTTGACAGAAAAGGAAACAGAGTCTCAGGAAGAGAAGCAACAACCCAATAAATGACTCATCTTACCTTGGACTTAAATCTTTTATAGACAAAGTCCAAAGCTGAGACTTTACTGGAAAAAAATGCATTCGTTATTTTTTCTAGTTTCAAAATGAAAATCATTTTCATCGATCCCTTATAATTTTTAACAAGGCAGGAAAATGTCATTGTGCTCATGACTGGCCTTATGTGCCAATAATTTCAGTCTCAAGCTAGTAGCTTTTAATAAATGTAGACATCATGCTATTAGAATGTTTATTTAATCATTAAGTTTTATTTAACACTGAAATATTAGAAATAGCTTTATCAGGGAGGTAGAATTACAGGTTATTTTTATTACTGCCTAATTATTTTTCCCAAGTTTATAGATTTTTTATAATAAGCATATATTAAAAACTATAAAGTTGCCAGATAGGTATATTTTAATGTGGTACAAATATATAATTATTTCAAGATACAGAATAAATAGCAGATGACATAGATGTTTATTTTGGGATTATATGGATTTGTTGGCCACAAAATCCAAAATTCGATTCTATCTAATAGGACAAATTTTTGCCTCAGAGGAGCTTGCAAAATATGGTTTTGTCATCCAAACTGATTCAAATGTTTGTAATGCTTTCTCCTCAGAGCTGCCTTTAAAGTCTCTGCAAATAGTCCCACAGCTAATTTGAATTCCATGTTTCCACAAATACTCCATCCACCGTTATTGGGTGTGATATCCTCTATGCCTCCACCCCTAGAGTACCTTCCTTGAATTTGTGATGCTCTAGCTACAATATTATTAGTTTCCTCCCCAAAATTACGAGTTTCAAAGGCCAAATTTTATGCTTATTCAGCTGTATATTTTCTTATCACCGAATGCAGTCTCCTGCAAATAGAAGGAAGTCAATAAATGCTTGCTTCGGTGAAATAATTCTAGCCCTTGGGCCAAAGTGCTAACAGATTGCCAGAGACTCTCAGAGGAGAAACAGGTGTGGGTGTTGCAAGGAGAGTCTATGCTTTGCAGGCATGTTTATATCCAGGGTTAGTGGCCTCTATTTTTAATACTTCTCATTTATTTTTTCCTTTCTGCAATTGACTGGTTTTTCCACAGTATTGACTTTTTTCTTAAATAATTTATTTATATCCGAAGATCAAAAGTCTTTCAGGTTGAAGCCCTGCCTACTCACTCATTTATGAGCTATACCCCCCAAAATGTCAAGGTACATTAAAAAACCCCTGACATGAAAAATGTGTCGCATCTACAAGGTTTTAAGGTGAACCAAGCAAAGAAATACGTAGCTCTACGTTTGTGGAGCAGCACAAGGCGGAGGTTTGGACTGCCGTGGCCCAAAGTTTAACCACACATCCCACAGGTGTGGGTGAAATCCATCGGAACAATGAGCGAAGTCTGCCATCTACAGGCCTATAAGTGTATTACCGTGTAGGTGCCGGTAGACCCTAAATCCAAGAAGTCTTCGACGATACAGAACTGACTACTCAGGGATGTGACCTCAAAGAGACGATCCTATGTTGAATTATTTGGAGTCCACGTTTTGTTTCTCTCCTTCAATACAGATATATAGGTAAAAAGTTAAAACTAGCTAAAAGAAAATGCTCCCATCCACCCCATTTCCTGCAAAATCATTACTTTACAAAATTGAAGATGGCGAGCTTTGTGCATCTCCCATTTTTAATTTTATCATGGTGCTCTGTCCTTACTTGCATTGTAACAATCTCTATATATGTCTATCTACCCAATAGTCAGTTAAGTCCTACAGTGCATGAGACCCCTAGAATTGATTTTGGTATGGCCTCTTGCCTAGCACAGTGTCTGACACATGGCAAATATTCCACAAAGATTGGATGCATGAATAATTAAGGGAATAAAAAAATAAATGAATAAAAAAGCAAATCAATAAACTAATTATTTCTGGGTCTTCTTGTCCCAATAAAATGTAGTCTAATATGCATATACATGAACACATACATGTTTATGTGAAATGTGAACATCTGTATGTGTATATATATATATGTGTGTGTGTATGCTTGTCAATCGTTTAGACAACTTCTGTAATAAATCAAGGGGTTTGCCACTTTTTATTAAAAATCCTTAAATCTGTATATTTAAGATTTTCTAAATCTGGCTTTAAGGTCCCAGCTATGTCATTTCATCAGACAAAATGTTCTGAAAGATTCATTTTATTTATAAAATAAATGTGGTACCAAGGCCACAGTTATTACTTCTCATTTATTTTATCCTTTCTGCAATTGACTGTCTAGCTCTAGTCAGAGGAAATGAGGGCCAAGGAAAAATGTGTAGATAAAATCATTATAGAAAGAATGAAAAAGAAAGTAGAAGAATAAGATAAATATTGTTTCTTCTAAGAGATCTGAATTTTCTTCCCAGTTCTCTCCCTACCAAGACAAACTTGAGGAAACTTTTTGGTTTTTTAATCTTGAACTGTCTTTAAAAGGAAGGGGCCAATATTCATTGTTCATTTCTGTGTGCCGGGCACTGTGCTTGGTATTTCCCAGATGTGAATTGTCACATTTAATATTGCCCAGCAGGCCCAGAACCAGGGATGGACAGATACTCTCTGTTGGGCCCAAAATTGAGTTTCAGAGAGATTAGTTCTGCAGGGTCACATCACAGGAGGTAACCATGGTGCACTGGAACCAGCTCATACCGGCTTGTGAAAGTCCACTGCCCCTTCACGAATGCGATATTGGTCACTTGAAGTCAGCCATAGTGGAATTACTTAGGAATTGTAGATCAACAATTGCTATGAACCAGTCCCCACTCCTACCCCAAGAGCCGATTGTTAAGGGTAACAGCATACCACTGGTTATAAAGCCGTAATAAAAGTTTAAGAATAATTGGCTCCAAATGCATGTTGTTTCCAATAGACCAAAGTACCCATGAATTAAGAGCTTGCTCACTAAAGATTTATATAGCAATATATAATGGTTAAAACAATCCTTTTATGTAAAATGAACCTGATCTCTATTTCTCTTTTCTTCCTCCCTGTTTCCTCCCTTCTCCTCCCCTTTCTCTCTTTCTATCACAGCCCCTGTCACATCCTGAGAGCATGCTGTGCGCTAGGCATTTGACATATACTACAAGATTTACAACACCCAGGGAAACGAGGCTGGGTCAGGGAAGGGATTTTGGTAAAACCATGAATTAACTAAGTGCAGAGCCCTGAATCCAGAAAGTTTTCCTCCCTTTTATCTGCTATGTGAGTCTCACAGTGACTCCCCAGACCAAGTCCTCAAGTTCCTTCTTCTGATGCCTTCTGGAGACCCTCACTTCTCCCTTTATTCATTTGTTCAATAAATAGCTGAGCAGAGAGTGTGTGCCCCGCATTGTTCCAGCTGCTCGAGATGCAGTAGTGAAGTCAGGAGGGTCTCTGCCCCTGGGAACTTCCCTTCGGGTGGGGGAGACAGAAACAGCAGTGACAGAATGGAGAGGCAGTCCAGCCAGAGAGCTTGGGTTTGAATCTTGGGTCCACCTCTTTCTGTGTTACTTGGGCGAGATACTTAACCTCTCTATGCCTCAGTTTCCTCTCACATGTTAAAAGGGAATAATAACAGTCCCCGAGAGTCTTAAAGTCCTTATGAGGATTAAATTTTGTAACGTTAAATAACGTCTGGTACATAGTAAGTGCTCAATACATGTTAACTACTACTTTGAAAGGAAAAAATTAATGACATTCTGTAGGGAGAGTTATGAAGAGAACATATCCAATCCTGTGGTTGGGATGAGGGGACAAGTTTAGATAAAGAGATGAACAAAGTCCTATCGCATGAATTGATGAGGAACTGAGGAGGAATCCATCTTGGCACCAGGAGCTTGAGGGAGAACACTTCCAATGTTAGGAATGGAAAGGCTGAGCTCTGGAATGGGTGTTTCGTGCTCAGGGAAGTGTTAGAAGTTCTTGGAACACAGGAAGTGTCCACTGAGACGAGGAATAAGGAACAGGTGGGGGAGAAATCAGGCAAGGTCCTTATAGCCTTAAGTAGTTTGCATTGTATTCTAAAAGCAAAAGAGAATTTGAGGCTCTTCCTCGTGGCATTTCTGTCCCAGCCCTGGCTTTCATGGAAGAATTTGTCTCTTCAGTGTACCTCTTTCTTCTGGCCTGCGGTTAAAGATCCCAGGGTCAACCTTGTTTTAGAGTCTTAGCATTGTTTCTTCTGAGAAAACATTGAGAGATAATGAGCAACCAATTAGAAACTGACATTTCCAAAATATCCCCAAATTGTTTGTGTCCTGGATCTTTGCCTTTGGTTTCTAACTCCTTCGCTTAATGAAGTAAGATCATCTGGATCTGAAATCCACTATTGGTTTCTGCAAATTTATGCATTAATCTACTTTCTGGAGAGAATTCCCATAACTTTCATCAAATCTCAGTGGGTGTTTGACTCAGGAATGACTGTTGACTTAAACTGTCCAAAAGCCCACTCAATTCTTGTTCTCACACCCTCCCATCTCCCAGATGCCTTCTTTGGGACCAGAACTCGGGAGGGACAGTTAGATGTTCTCTAATCTCAAGCTACGAATTTGAAGTTCAGGGAATTCCCAGCCTTGGAGACCAATGTCTTCTACCTCAGAATCCTCTAACAATATGGAAGTAACCTCCTGATGTTGCCTCTCTCAAGACAGTATTGTTGTTGTTGTTGTTGTTGTTTTATGAGTCAGGAAACAGCTTTAAACTTGGGCTGACTGGAAAAGTCTACAACCACAATCCTGGGCTTATTTCACCTGCCCCGATGCCTCAGGCGCAGCTCACTGAACTGGAGCTGGCAGCCCAGACCAGCTTCATGCTCTCTCCCAGTCTAACTACTCACTGTACTGGAAAGAGAATGAGGAGTGGGCAAAGAATATTTCTACTGGGTTTATAATAGAGAAACCAATAAAACCCGGCAAATGCCAGGGCTTATGACAGTTTCCCTACAGAGTCATATTAAAAAAAAAAAAAAAAAAGTTAGCATCCAAAATGATGAACGAGGGTATTCCAGTGACTGCACTTGTCTCTCCGACAAGAATTCGCAAAATCTGAATTCTCCTGTATCCCCGCCCATGCTTGCTGTCAGTCCCACCGAAAACCCCATCCATACATACACTCTTCCATGTATCTTCCTCCCAAATGTAATCAGTAACATGTCTGGCTTCTTTTATAATTCTCTTCCCATGTCCCCCATTATTCAGATGATCTACAACAAAATAACAGTGAGCAGGAGAGAGGAGGGGCTCTGGCTACACTGGCCTGAGTCCCCCCTCCTCCCGCACATGCACACTGTCCTCCCAGCCTTCCTTCCAGAACACAGAGCTCAGCAAGGAGGCTGAGTGCCTTCCCTGGGAGTAGAGGTCTGAAAAGTCAAGTTCTCCTCGGGGGCGGGAAGGAAGGAACATGGAAAGCCTGGGGCGCCTTGCCTGTTAATGGTTGCTGCTCTCATCTTACTAGGGGCCAGAAGCGCAAAACCTCCACACGGTGTAGAAAGCCGGTCTTGGACCCTATTCATATCCTTATAGCACAGCTACTTCTTTTCTGGAATGTTCCTTGTTGCAGCCTCCTTTTCCTCCTCCTCTTCCTTCTTTCTTATTGTAACTTGCTATGTGTCTAATAAAAACAGAAGTTGGTGTTTTCATTTAATGCAATCCCTATCAAAACACCATCAAGTTTTTTCAAAGAAATGGAACAGATAATCCTAAAATTTGTATGGAACCAGAAAAGACCCTGAATAGCCAGAGGAATGTTGCAAAAGAAAAGCAAAGCTGGCGGCATCACAATTCCGGACTTCCAGCTCTATTACAAAGCTGTCATCATCAAGACAGAATGGTCCTGGCACAAAAACAGACACATGGATCAATGGAAGAGAATCGAGAGCCCAGAAATGGACCCTCAACTCTATGGTCAACTAATCTTCGACAAAGCAGGAAAGAATGTCCAATGGAAAAAAGACAGTCTCTTCAACAAATGGTGTTGGGAAAATTGGACAGCCACATGCAGAAGAATGAAACTGGACCATTTCCTTACACCACACACAAAAATAGACTCCAAATGGATGAAAGACCTAAATGTGAGACAGGAGTCCATCAAAATCCTAAAGGAGAACACAGGCAGCAACCTCTTCGACCTCAGCCGCAGCAACTTCTTCCTAGAAACATCGCCAAAGGCAAGGGAAGCAAGGGCAAAAATGAACTATTGGAACTTTATCAAGATAAAAAGCTTTTGCACAGCAAAGGAAACAGTCAACAAAACAAAAAGACAACCGACAGAATAGGAAAAGATATTTGCAAATGACATATCAGATAAAGGGCTAGTGTCCAAAATCTATAAAGAACTTATCAAACTCAACACCCAAAGAACAAAGAATCCAATCAAGAAATGGGCAGAAGACATGAACAGACATTTTTCCAAAGAAGACATCCAAATGGCCAACAGACACATGAAAAATTGCTCAACATCACTCGGCATCAGGGAAATCCAAATCAAAACCTCAATGAGATACCACCTCACACCAGTCAGAATGGCTAAAATGAACAAGTCAGGAAACGACAGATGTTGGTGAGGATGCGGAGAAAGGGGAACCCTCTTACACTGTTGGTGGAAATGCAAGCTGGTGCAGCCACTCTGGAAAACAGTATGGAGGTTCCTCAAAAAATTGGAAATAGAGCTACCCTATGACCCAGCAATTGTACTACTGGGTATTTACCCCAAAGATAAATGTAATGTTCCAAAGGGGCACATGCACCCCAATGTTTATAGCAGCAATGTCCACAATAGCCAAACTATGGAAAGAGCCTAGATGTCCAACAACAAATGAATGGATAAAGAAGAGGTGGTAGATATATACAATGGAATATTATGCAGCCATCAAAAAATGAAATCTTGCCATTTGCAACGACATGGATGGAACTAGAGGGTATTATGCTAAGCGAATTAAGTTAATCAGAGAAAGACAAGTTTCATATGATCTCACTGATATGACGAATTTGAGGAACAAGACAGAGGATCATAGGGGAAAGGAGGGAAAAATGAAACAAGATGAAACCAGAGAGGGAGACAAACCATAAGAGACTCTTAATCTCAGGAAACAAAGTGAGGGTTGCTTGAGGGGAGGGGGTGGGACGGATGGGGTGGCTGGGTGATAGACATTGGGGAGGGTATGTGCTATGGTGAGCACTGTGAATTGTGTTAAGACTGATGAATCACAGACCTATACCCCTGAAACAAATAATAAATTATATGTTAATTTAAAAAAAGAAGTTGGTGTTTTTATTTTATGTATTAATTTTTATTATTGAAGTATAGCTGACATCTGATGTGATGTTAGTTTCAGATGTACAATATATGATTCAACAGTTCTATACATTACTCAGTGCTCACCACAGTAAGTGTGGTCACCATCTGCCACCACAGTGTTATTACAATGCTATTGACTATATTCCCTATGCTGTACTTTTCATCTCCATTACTTATTTATTTTATAACTGGCAGTTTGTATGTCTTTATCCCCTTTATCTATTTTACTCTTTTCCCCACCTCTCCCCTGTATTATGTTCCCTGTATTTATGAGTCTGTTCCCCTTTTTTTTGTTTGTTCATTTGTTTTTCAGAAAAAAAAATATATGATTGCACTTATATGTTTTTTATTTTCTTTAGAAACCCAGTGATAATCTTTACTGTCACCGAGATCCTATTTTCAAGGACTATTTTCATGAAATGACTTTTAGAGGCAATTTGGGGGGCAACAGGGATTTTTCAAGACCGCAGTGGAATCCAGGGTCCTGGGTCTCAGAGGTGAAATTGCTGGGGAAAGTATCCACTCTGGGCTGCTGTTGTCCTGACCTTGAAACCTGCGTGTGGGGGCCTGTCTCATCGGCCGTCTCAAATTGCCACAGAAAGAGGTGATGACAGTTTGCTTTCACCCATTCCCTCGAGTTATGAGTAATTTTGCTAGACTCTTGTCATTTTCTGGCAGATTTCACGAAGTTGTGCTGAATTTGCAAACAAAAGCAAAAGGCAAACAATGGTTTAAGCTGCTTTGAGGTTGCCTCATTAAACCACAGCCTGCTGGAAGCTTCCCGCTTATAGCAATGAACACATCTGAGCTCTACAATGATGTCACCGTCTAAAACTCTGTTCACATTGCTTTGGGGCGATAAAGTTGTCTCATGCACAACTGACAACAACAACAACAACAATAATAATAAATTAAGTACACAAGAAAGTAAAAAGGGAAAGAGCGGAAAACTGCTCCAGTTATCAGGAAAGCTGAATTTCAGATCTACTGCTGCTATATCAGCCCTAGCACCAAAAAACAATTTCCCTGACTTCTTCAAGAATCACTTTACCTCTATGGAAGTTGGATATACTGATGACCTTTCTGTGTGGGCATTCCACTTAGATCAACAGGTGCTTCCAGCCAGAGATGGAGGTTGTGTGCTGCGCTCTCTAGAATCCTTAATTTCAGAAAGGCGCATCTGTGAGATTATGTGAAAGCCTTTACAAACCACAAAGTCCTAAACACGTAAGGTTCCCCAGAGTATTTTCCATTCCAGTCGATTCCAGCACAATCCACAAACAAGAGCAGAGCAAAGTAACAAGAATGGTACACAAATAGAGTTTCATTAAAACTGCCAAAGTACCTGGACTGTGCAGAACTTGTGAAAGAGGTGCCATGATCCAATTCTGTCAGGTCAAGGTTATGAGAAGACTGAAGTTCACTGGTGCTGCTGGCAGGGGCAATTCTCTTGCTTTGAGGAAATACCCTTTGCTTCCAGCCAGTCTCCCACTAGACATTTCCTTGGGCCCAAGTTACCCTTTCCCTGTGGGTGCTCATACCGGCCAATGTTAGGAATATCTGTTTCCTGAGATACACCCTCCCCATGTTCACAGCCACTGATCCCGATCAGAAGCAGGTGCAGGGTCTTTGCCAGCCAGCAAGAGTTCCAGCATTGCTGATGCCAAGGGCACCACCATATCTGTCAGAGAAGGCTGATCCTCAGTAGCAGGCTGTAAGACCCCCAATGCTTATGTTTCCTCCCCTTCCATAGCCCACAACCCTGAGAGGACTGTTTTGCACAGCACTTCAAGTACGACCATTGCATCATGCACCAGCTTGTGGCAATCAAAATCTTCTTGCCGAACATAAAACAATCCCTGGGTTGATCAGAAACATAACTGGCTCACTGCAATGAGCTGCCACTTCCAGAGCAAATCTGTTTTGCCAAATGGAGAAAACAGCCCTCATTGATGGCATGCATTTTCCTGAAAGTGACTATAAAGTTACCTTGTCCTTTACGCTGAGCTGAGTCCTATGGATGAAGGGAAAACTGTTCCAATGACCACTCTCTGAGAAGTGTGGCTCTGGTGGTCAGAAATCTGAGAGTGACAGCAGCCAAAGAGAATAGGGTCCAATTCAAGGAGTACATGTCATTTGCATCCCATAGCCTAGGAAGAGAAAGCCACATCCAGAGACACAGGGTAAGATGAAGGAGAAGTCCACCTCATGCCACTCCAACCTCCTCAAATATTCATCACAATAAATACCTCTTGGAAAGACCATTAGGTTTTTAAAAATATGCTATGTTGTGTATTTTTGAGGAGCATTTAGAAAGAAACGGCTAGAAGAAAATGTTTTATTGGTACTGTGAACCAAGGTTTTATTTGCTATGAGGGTTGTGTCTTTAGCAACATTGGATCATTGGATGGCTCCAAATATCATGCTATGATTTCCACCATCTTACTTCCTGAAAACAATGTTTTCCAGTAGGTCTTTATCACTGTGGTCCCATTTAGCCTGTGAAGAATCCAAGGTGTGAAATTTTCTAGCCAAGGCTGGTAACAGAACTGGAATGAAGAGGCCACAGCTCACAGCCTTAGCTCTCAGTGAAAATGAACTTGAAGACAAAGGCCCAGGCAGCATGATGACTTTCCTGTCAGAAACATTTTTCCAGATCACATTTCTTATGTTCTACTCTTCATAGTCATCTGATAGAACACTGAGCCTGTGTCCATTTCATTACTGATGATTCAAAGACTGTAATGGTTGCTTACTTATGGGTTGGACAAGGAGTGCTTGTTTTCTAAAAAGAGAAAAAAAAAAAAACATTTAGTGTAAATTCTTTACCTTCTGCTGTATCCACTCTTTTTAAATTTACCTTTGAGGACATTAAAAGAAAGCAAGTTGGATAGCTAGACCCAAACCATGGGTCCTGTGAAACAGCACATCTCAGCCTTGAGTCTAAAGACTGAAGATCTAATTCTTGGAGAAAAATTAGCATCTTTTCCCTGAGAAATATTAATTCAATATACAGACCATTAAAATTAAACTGAGGTTGTATTGCTGAGTAAAATTCCTGACTACACATAAAGATCCCTCTGTTACTAGGAGGACAAGTGTTGGGTTATTTGTATTTATAACTTGAATCCATAACACAAAATGGGCACACATTAGAGGTCAGTAGAATAATTGAGTAAGTTAATAAGCAATGGAAATCAGTGATTGAATACAAAATACTCCCTGGGGGCAGCCAAATTGGAAACTAGAAAATCATGAACTCAGTACTCAAGCCAGGGAAATCCTAAAAGCTTCAGTCAGGAATGAAAGGAACATCACGAGAGAAATCAACCAAAACACGGGAGTTAAGGATGCAGGGGGTATCTTGAGGAAGGAACACAAGCTCCGGGTCAGACCACATTCAGTTAATATCTCAGTGCTATTGCTTGTAAATTGCATGACATTGATAGGTTTACTTACTCTTTCTAAGATTAATCTCTATGAGATTAAGTCAATTTCCTCATCTGCAAAATGGTAATAATCGTGGTGATTGTCAGGATAAGTTGAGTACTCGCTTCCGCAGCACATATACTAAAATTAGGACAAGTAGAGATGATATGTTTACTCTTTTAACACACTATATGATAAATAACAAGTTTGAAAACATACATTAATTTTATTTTTACTATTGATCCCATGAGTTGAATAGCAACAATGTGCCAGGTACTATGATGGGTCCTTGATACTCAGTACTTCCTTTATGCCTCTGATAGTAGCCATTTTTCTTTCTCAAGTTTTTGTTTTTGTTTTTAAGATTTATTTATTTATTTGAGAGAGAGAGAGAGTGTGTGTGTGTGTTTGTGTGTGTGTGTGTGTGAGTGTGCACGTGCATGGATTGTGGGGAGGGGCAGAGGGAGAGGGAAAGAGAGAATCCCAAGCAGACTCCCCGCCGAGCATGGAGCTCAATGTGGGCCTAATCCCACAAACCCGAGATCATGACCCAAGCCAAAATCAAGAGTCCAATGCCCAATCGACTGAGCCATGCAGGTACCCCTCTCACGTTGTTTTCAACAGGATTATTATACACATTTGTTGGCTTAAGCTTTAGGTGATCAGCTTGCCCCAATTTACCCAAGACTTTCCAATTCTACACTGAAGGTTCCACATTCCTGGGAACCTCTCCTTCCCAGGAAAAACAGAATAGTTGGTGTATAAGTTTTCTAGGGCTGCCACAATAAAATACCACAGACTGGGTGGCTGAAACAACACAAATGTATTTTCTCACAGTTCTGGAGGCCAGAAGTTTAAGATCAAGATGTCAATCAGTTTGGTTTCTCCTGAGACCTCTCCCCTTGGCTTGTAGATGGCTGCTTTCTCACTGTGTGCTCACATGAACTTTCCTTTGTGCACCCATATCCCTGGTGATTCACTGTGTGCCCAAATTTCCTCATCCAAATTTCCAGTAGATTGGATTAAGGCCCCACCCCAAGGGCCTCATTTTTTAATTAATCACCCCTTTTAAGGCCTTACCTCCAAATACAATCACATTCTGAGGTACTGGGGGTTAGGGTCTCGCCATATGAATTCTGGGGAGACACAATTTAGTCTGTAACGGTTTGTCATCTTAGTTAAGCCTCATAAAGTTTCTATAATTCAGCAAACACTCATTACAAATGTTCTTTGAGTCAGGAGGTATGCTGAAATATTCCACCCAACATCCACAAAGCTCTTCTTCTCATTACCCATTGAGAAATGGGGATGTAAGTACCTGATGACAAAGTAGAAAGTAAAATGCCCACTTTCCTGTAGAGGCCCGAGGATTTCATGTAGAATTGTTGAATCACTTTAGGTAGGAACATCTTTGAGCATATGAGAGGAAAAGAGAACATAGATGTGATGAGAGCCAAGAAGTCCATTTATTTCAGATTGCACCAGAGAAATATATGATATTTTATCATTTTGATTTATAGAAATAGGAATTTCATCCGTTTCATAGAGCAGAGTCTTCTTGCAGCAACTGCTCTGTTCAAAATAATTCTACCTTCTCTGGGAGTAGCCCTTCCATGCCAGTGGTCATGTTTCTACTTAAACTTGACCACCCATTCATGGCCATACCTGATAGATGAAGGGTAAACACTTAGTCCAGTCTGATCCACTCAGATATCTAACAAGGGGCAGGGAGGGACAGAGAGACAGAGAGTCATCAGGCTAAGTCATATTAATGGCAACCTTCCAGGTTGAAGACCCAAGTACCTTTGCTCCTCCAAGTCTTGGAATCTCCTTGGTTATTTTTCTCCCCAAGTTGTTGACTCCCCATTCCTGTTCCACTAGATACTTCAACATCCTTCCAAATGTTTTCCTTTTTTTTTTTTTCTTAAGCTAACCATGGTCACATTCTATCACTCAAAATAAAGTAACATAAATGAATACAAATATTTTGTACTCTAACAGGGTTCTTGCCGAGTTTCTTGAACTTAAGAGTCCTTCACGCTTGCTCCCCATTATATTACCAGTGCTAGTGAAGTCCTAGTCATAGAATGAGAGTTTAGCAAACACTGAATGGGTAAATAAATGAGTGAATGAGAAAAATAAAAGACACATAAATTAAATGCAAAATTTTGCTTTTGCTTTTTTATCTTCACTTGGGACAAGAAAGATGCACAGTTTTTAGTTGATTCTGAAATTGTCCTCTAGCCCCCAAATTTTGCAAGTGGTCTCTTGGAGAATAATCAGAAGAGCATGGGTCTATTGTCCCCAGATTAATGGCTAATAATCTCAGATACAGGAGATTTTTGTGAACCTAGCTTTACCGTTGAAAATTCTGGCACTGAAAGCTGGGAAAATAAACATACTTGAACAAAGTGCTTAGGACTCTGGCTTCTTCCAAAATCTCTTTCCACAATTATTTGTTCTTCTATATGGCCAATGAAACGTTTCGTGTTTGGGCATCATTTTAAAAAGCCAGGCTTGACAATGACCTAGGGGAGGACCAAATAAAATAAATATTTTTCCATCTAAATTTGAAACCAACTGAAATAAGAGTTAGAAATAAGGTCAAGGAAAATGAAAACCTTTTCTCTGTCACTGTTAAAAGCTATTCAGGTGAATATGGCAAATTGTGTAGGAAGAGCACCCAACAGAACCAGGCTGATCTACCAAAGCAATCACAGTGATTCTCATTCCAGGGTGAAGTTTTTACAACTAGACTTATTGCAGGGCCTCAAGCACACCAGACCACACCTCCTCTGTCATTGGGTGGGTTCCTAAAAGAATGGAAGAGAAAAGGAGTGAGCCAACACTGCTCTCTGTTTTTTCCATAAATCACCAATAATGGGGAAAGGGTGTGGAAAGTGGAGAGGGGACAGGAAATTCACATTAATGGGTTTCCCTCCACATGGAAACAATAAACATGGGGAAAGGAAGTTCCTCATTAAAATACTGTTACTGCTGTGCTGATATTTTTTGAGTTTGGTATAGAGAGGCTCTGAAGACTTTAAAATAAAATAGATGGAGAATCAAATCGCATCCATGCCACTTAAATCTTTTGTAAGTGACCTGACCTCTCTGAGTACAGATGCTACATCTGTAGAAGCAATCAGTCTATTCCCTTACACAGATTTTGAGAACATAACATGATGTAGAGCTTATAACATATACTGTACTAACCATGGTTCCTAGCACAGTAGTCAAATAAAATCATTGGAAATTTTTTTAAAAATAAAGTTATATAATATCCAAAGTGCTATGATATAGCAAAGAGAAAAAGGAAAACTCAGTTTCCTAAGCAAAGTTGCTCTTAATGACAGCTAACTGTTAGCAAGAAATTATTATGTGCTGGGAAATGCATTGCACAATTTATATTCCTCACCTTATTTAATAGCGATAATAACCACACGGTATAAGTATTGATATGTTCCCTTTTACACAGAAATTAAAACTGAGGATTGGAAAGGCTACATCACTTAATCAAAATCTGTCAACTGGCTGAGCAAGGAATGCAAACCCAGGTTGTCTAGGTTCAGAGATTATGCTCTTAACTACTATGGCATATCACCTCCCCATAGTCAGTGGTTAAAGAAAAGATGCATACATGAATGAGAAGAAGGACCTCCAGGAAGCAATGCGTCATCAGTTTCAGCTCAGGCACTAAGGAACCTTCATCATCTTTATATTCGTGCCCAAGGCTGACTCCATGTTTCCACATGAAAGTTTCCTTTCCTCTTTGACCCTGGCAAAGCTATATCAACAATGACGAATTAAATTTCATACATTGAAAGAGCTTAACAAACAGCTCCAGGAATAACAGGTCAGGTAAGTAGAAAGACTGATTCATAATGGGAATTTTAAAAAGTAATGAGTTTCAAAGATATTTCAAATCTTGGCCAAAGGACAAGAGAAAGGGGACCTAATTGTAAATTGTGCATATTTAAGAGCCTGAAAAACAAGGATGAGTGGAATATCTTATATTCATTTCTCTTTTTTTTCCTATTTACTTTTTTTTTTTTAAACTTTTAAGTTACATTTAGAAAGCGGGGGTAAATCCAGGAGAAAGATCACAGAGGGATGAGACTGAAAATGCCTTCAGATATTTAGGGCTAGACCCAGAGCTAAGATTTGGCAAATCTCCCACAGAGAAAAAGAATAATGATCCAAAGGCTGGGAAAGTATCTCTCAGTTTTCTCTTAAGGATTTTGTCATGTCCAAACTGGATAAAGAAGGCTAAGTCCTAAGTCAATAGCAGGCTTATGTAAATAGTATATTGTTGGCATGGGTGAGAAATGGGAATGGCTAAGACATCCTGAAAGTTATTCTGTTTCCACTGAGGGAACAGGTTTAAGTGACAGAAAGTGAGATTGAGTATAATACCCAGTTTGAGTAAATTAGTGTGAATTCATTACTATGGGAATCGGGGAAATTTTAAGGTAAATGCTTCTCCTGGGTGTATCTGGGAAAGGAAGAATGGCAAACATCTAACAAATGGATGAACATAAACTTAAGGGTCTACGTAATGTTTGACATCATATTATTTGTTCAAGGATAATAATGATCTTTTTGTTGAAATTCAATTTCTACATAGTGAAGTGGGAAATAAATAAGAAATCTCAATGCAGAGCAGGCAAAGCGATACTCTCAGCTTTGCAGTGGTTGCTATGTTTTCCAAGCCTGTCAATTATCCAATAGGTTGCTTGTCAGTGAGTGTGCAGGAAAATAAACACTATGCTAGGGAGTGGGAGCTCTGAACTTGAGGGGCATTTTCGCTGCTAAATTGGTATGTGTAGTAGATTATTATTTTGTTCAAAATACTAACTGATGTCCATCTCACCCATCCCTACGAGATCCCTCCTTTGTGCCCCTCCCTTAGGAGGAGCAAAAATCAGGGAAAAACCTATTGTTTGGGAAAGGTAGGCTCAAATGTATATTACATCATTTTTAGTGGATCACTGGGTGAAAACTCGGAACTCTACAATGCAATTCAGAAGCACTTTCAACAAAATACTTGTGTTTTTGCTCAAGATAATGTTAAACAATACCCATATATCAGCTTTTAAGGGCTCCTCAGCCCCTGGTTGGGGAGATTTTTTTCCTCTTAGACAATGTTAATGATTTCAGCAGGATTTCTATTCCCAGGACACTAGGAAGTGTTGCATGAAAACAAAAATAAAAACAAAAGCAGGTTCGCCATCAGGGCACCTGGGTGACTCAGTGGGTTAAGCGAATGCCTTCTGCTCAGGTCATGATCCCAGGGTCCTGGGACCGAGCCCAGCGTCCTGGGAACGCTTCTCCCTCTGCTTTTGCCTGCCACTCCCCCTGCTTGTGCTCTCTCTCTGTGAAATAAATAAACAAAATCTTTTAAAAGAAAACAAAAACAAAAACAAGTTCACCATCCACAGGTAAACACAATGTACAACACTTGTCACTTCTAACTTGAGTTAACCACTCCCTCTCCCCCAATTTATTCTCAGGAGAATGCATGATAATGAACAAGTACGGTTGCTCCTTCTTTGTGTAGAGCAGTGGTCTTTGGACTCTCACTTGTCCCTAAAAGAAATATTACAAACCATAAAACAAAAAAAAATTTTCCAGGGTACAGTATAATATGTAGAGATATTCCATCTCTTATTATAAAAATTCTCAAGGAGATGGAATGACCCTTTGTGTTGTTATGGTCTGCACACCTCAAGACAGCCCCCCACATGTGACAGAGAAAAATGTATCCTGATAAATGACCAAGAAGCAGAATTATCCCAAATACCTTCTAGCATTCATTATGAATAAGAATAATCATCAATTTAAACCAAATTACATTTAAATGTAATTTTTATTTAAAAATACATATTATATCATTCAGAAAGTAGTAGGTTATGCCGTCCTGAAAAATAACTCCAAATTTCAGTGGCTTAAAGCAATAAAATAGTTGCTTCTTGTTCACAAGCCATCTTGGGTTGGCAGGGATGGGATCCTACCGTTTCTGACTTAGTCCAAGTGCAAGCATGAATAGAGTCTCACCGTTTGAAAGATCACCTTGCTCCATAGCACAGAGAAGGTCAATATGGAAAGTCATATTCCAGATCTTAAATTCTTCCGCCCACAGAAGATACACATATTTCATTGACCTAGATGAGTCACCTGATCATGCCTGAACTTAAATGCATGGAGGAACTAAACTCTGACCTTGTGCCTAGAGGAAGAGAACCAGAAATACTAGTGTGCAGAATTAGTATCTTACTTACTGAAAGAATGTTACCCAATGGTTTGAGGGCAGCTATAGAACTTACCCCCAGTGTAAAATTCATGTGGTTTGTGACAATGTTCCTTTCAGGCTGTAGACTGCTCTGTTGGCTCTCCATTTATTAAGTGCTATTTATTTGTTTAAAAAAAATTAAGTGCCATCTTGATTCAGATCCTATACTGGCATTAGAGGTTTTTAAATATAAAACTGCTTTTATCAGTTTGCTATATTTTTTAGATAAGCTCAGGGTTCTCTGTAAAAACAAAATATATCCAACTCAGGTTGGGAGAAAAGGTGATCTGGGCACACTTCCTGAAGGATGTAACATCAGAGTTAACTTTTATAGCATGGGTATGTTTTACACCGTCACCTGGATGGAGAAGAGACAAAAGCATCTACATTCCAGACCAGAAAAAAAAATAAATCCCAGATGTTTGTGGTAGGCAGATTCTTGGGAGGTATTAATTAAAAACTCACACTTTTGTTCTCAAGTAAACCTTGAAAATTTTTCAAAAATTGCAATGCTGTATTTACTATTTTAGAGGTCAGAGATCTGGATTTGTCTGTCTCAAGGAAGCATAGAGATAGTAAACATTCATCACTAAACAATGTATCTAAAAGGACTGTGGATGATGTCTTGCAAGAGGTTTTGATATGCACAGAGGTTTCACCAAGGAATGTAAACCAAATCCATCTAGAGAACTCAGAGCTTGCCCTGAGGCCTTAAAAGAACTTTCTCCTGTTTTCAATACCTCCTGCTTTCCTTGAATCTACTGTCAGAATGTTGAAAAGTCAGACTGCACTTGCAAAAGGAAAGAAAATACAGATGGTTGAGTGTAAGGAAGTCAATTCTATAAGGATTGATTTAAATAATTATTATTTTGTGTTATAACCTTCTGAACACTGGTCTGTCTCCTTTTAACCTGTAGGACCATTGCCCTATTTAAATAAGTGAGTACTCCAAATTGCTACTAAGCATCCTGCATCTTTTCACCACTGAGGACATACACATGGTCGAAAATAAATGGTAAGTAGTAAAAAAAAAAGGGGGGGAAGTTTAAAAGACATTCTAACTTTGAAGCCAGGCACCATAGAGAAGATTATTTATCTTTGCTGAAAATTATTTTTTCAACTACTATACAATGAAATCAATAACTGCATCAGAAATGTGTGAGGATTAAATTAGATTAATCCAAGTAGAATATTTTGCATTGGCAACAATTTCCTCAAGTCATACTTTGACATTATCTTTTTCTGAACTCCTCCAGACGGAATAGTTGGTACCACTTAATTTAACATGCCATTAAACACGCTGAGCCCCATGCTCTCCAACAAGGAGACAGAGTCTTGCATGCATTTTCTTCTTTTCATGACCTTGACCTTTGCCATTCTCTGCAAATGAGCTGCTGTAATCAATACCTACATTTACAGTTACACAAATGTGTCAAGCTCATAGTGACTGGAGTTGGAATAATAGAAAACCTTGAATTCAGCTCCATTCTGACATAAACTGGCTGTGGGATCTTTGAAAAGTCAGTGGCTTCTTTTTTTTTTTAAGATTTTATTTATTTGACAGAGAGAAAGAGCAAGCAACAGAGGGAGAGGGAGAAGCAGACTCCCCGCAGAGCAAAGAGCCCAATGCCGGACTCAATTCCAGGACCCTGGGATCATGACCTGAGCTGAAGGCAGACACTTAACCGACCGAGCCACCCAGGCGTCCCAAGTCATTGGCTTCTAAGTCTCAAGTTTTCATCTCTGAAATGGGTGGAATTATGACTTAATCCTCTCACACAGTTGGTGAGAGGGTCAAGCAGTAAAGATATAAAGCAGTTTCTCAATGCATATTGGTTCTGTTCCCTGAAATTTTACAATTTTGCTCCATAGTCTGCTATAAAGCCTGTTATCTTTTGTATGCTATCATCTGTTTCATCCAACTTGATTGAACAAGGAAGGGATGTCCATAAAAAATGAGATAGAAAAAGTGTATTTATAACTGTATATGTATACATTTAATGCATTTCGTGGCAGTATAAATTACATAGTCATATTCACATTACCATGAATATAGTAATATTCATATTATACATTAGAATGATTATCAAATATATCCATGGTACAGATTACATATAACAATATGGATTATGAATATGTAATGCATATGTGGATATAAAATTTTTATATACTTTGTTATGTATATGATATGTACAATATACTCCTTTATTTTGTATACATAGGCAAGCAATTTGACAGAATTGGACCTGAACAGGGCATAGATTATATATTCAGAAAAATAAACATGACTACTGCCCTAACCTTGGAGCTGAATATTATTGAAGGGAGGGGATGAAAACATCACTTGCTCTCACTCCCAGTGAGAGCACACACACACACACACACACACACACACACACACACACACACTCACACACATAAACAAAGGTTTACCTGAATGCAGAGGGGCTTCTGAGATCAATGGGACCAATACTCAGAGCCTTCTCTGACCTAATGTCGGCTCACTGGCCACTTGCCCTGCTGGGGCCTCTGAGGTCCAGGTTCTGACTAAGACGACTGAACATGCTTGTGTTTGGGGGAATAGTCGATCCCCAGAGATGTCTATCTTCTAATACCCAGGGAGTAGGTGGCGATTACATAGAAACGGGGATTTTGTAGATATGATCAATTAAGAATCTTGAGATGGAAAGATTATCCTGGATCATTCAGACGGGCCCAATGCAATGACAAGGGTCCTGGTAGGAAAGAGAGGGAGACAACAGAGTCAGAGTCATAGTGATGCAGACTCAACCGGGAAACACAGGCAATGCTAGAAGCCAGAAAAGACAAGGACTGAATTCTCCCCTAGAGCCTCTGGAAGAAACACTGCCATGCCAGCACCTTGATTTTACGCCCATAAGATCCATTTCAGACATGTGACCATGGAAATTTTAAGACAATCCTTTTATTTTGTTGCAAGCCACTGTTTGTGGAAACTAAGACAGCACTGTTTCCTGCAGGCACAAATGTTGTTTGGCCAGGGTCTCATTGTCATGGGGGTTGGTCTCAGAATGAGCTCCACTTCTGTGTTGGTCTAAACCAAGGTGTCTCAAACCTTTCTTGGACTTTTGTGGCCTGGAAAACAGTTGTCCCTTGTCTCTAATATTTCACACACCGTGAGTGTGTGAATCTGTTGTTGCCCATTTCACTCCCAGCTTACTGCTTCTAGGTCTCAACATGAACCTACAGGGAAAATGGTCCAGAGACAATCTGAAGCACAGACTCTACACTACACCTAAAATCAGTCTCTCCTCTCCTGTCTTACTAGTGGCCAGGGATCCAATCTATTTGTTCATCAATACATCACTGTAATGTCGACTCGTGGTGAAAAGTAAATCCTATTTGTTCACTGGCAGCCCAGTCTTGGGCCAGCCTTCTGCAGATACATACCTTCTTTCCCAAGTTCCCCTGAACAGCACCTAGAGGGTTGCTCCCTTCCTCAACCACTACCCCTCCATGCTGCTCTTACACAAGACAAAAGAATGTAAGCCTTCTTTTTCCTGACTTCCTAAAATAAACGTGTTGTTATGGGTCGAATTATCTCCCTCAAAAAGATGTACCTGGGCACCCATGAGTGTGATCTTATTTGGAAATAGAGTCTTTATAGGTGTAATCAATTCAAGATGAGGTCATACTGAACTAGGGTGAACCTTAGTCCAATGACTGGTATTCTTATAAGAAGAGGGAAATTTGGACACAGATGCCAAGGGAAGACGGTCACAGGAAGGCAGAGATCCACAAGCCAAGGAATTCCAGAGACAGCCAAAAAACACCAGAAGGGAAGCAAAAGGAGAGAGGCATGGGATGATTTCTTTCTCAGAGTCTCCAGAAAGATTAACCCAGCTGCCACCTTGATTTTGGACTTCCAGCCCCCCGTACTGTGAGAACAATTTCTGTTGTTTTAAGCTCCACAGTTTGTGTTACTTGTTACAGCTGCCTTAGGAAACCAATACACATGGCTAGGGTAGAGCCAGGAGCTTCCCCATTTATGCATAAGGCTGCATCCAACCATCTGTATACATGTAGTGTACTCCAACTATCCACACGCACAAACCACTGCACCTTTTATTGATTTGACAATGATGAATCTATTTTTGCCATCCCAGCGGGAGGGGGACATTTCACCCTCCCATGCCTGGCAGCGTCCCCACTGGGGTAACCTGCACTCACTGACGTTGCCTGGTTATAAAGCGGAAGTTAATGTGTCAGCACAGCAGCACTCCCGTTAACCACTGATTTGTTTTCTCATTTGCGTAAACACAAACTGAACTACCCTCCGAGCCAGGGGAAGGAAACCTCATCAGGGAGTTTTATAGGTTGCATAAGTGTTTCTGACACCTGGGCCTGTTGTACATACAGAATCCTACATCTGAGCTGCTTGTTTTCTTTGTAAACAGAAAGTTCAAAATTCTCAGCACAGACATTCATCTGAACACTTCGGGAAAATAAACATCATGCACTAAAAATAAAATCAGCTACCCTCAGTGAAGGGACCCAACTTACATTACTATCTCAGTCTGAGGAGAACAGCAGGGTGTTCTGTGATCACACCACCTGGCCGGTGAGAGTGTATTCTAGAGTTATCTTAAACTACCTCTAAAGTCTCAAAACCAAGTGATCATGGCAGTGCCCACTCCTTAGGCTGTTCTGTGATGTGTATTTTAGAAGGTTTTCCTTTTTATTACAACTATCTGTCAGACCAGAGGCCTTTTGTATTTCTTTCCTTGCTCTTAATTTAATTAAGAAAGTTAGTGAGATTACCAAATAGCAGGATTTCAATCTCATGAGGAATGACTGGGACCTGATAAAGTACAAGTCTTGGGAAAACAGAGAAAATATTTCTCCAAATGGAAATAGCGTTTTCTTAGAACAGAGAGATTCAAGGAAAAACCTAGCACCATTTTTGCAGGCCACCAAATCCAACTTTTAGGGGGATTTGGGAAGAAGCCATTGAAAGGTACAAACTTGTAAGCAGTAGATAAAAAGTCCTGGTGATCTAATGCAGGGCATAGTGATTTTAGACAGTACTGTACTGTAAGCGTCAAGCTGCTAAGAGACTAGATCTCAGTTGTTCCCACTACCAAAAAAAAAAAAAAAAAAAAGATAATTATGTGACATGTTAGAGGTGCTAGCTAGCTGTATCAAAACAACGTTATACACCTTAAATTTATATAATGTCTGTGTTAATCATATCTCAACTTAAAAAATATCCAACTTCCAATCCCCTGTGATCATTCATTCAAGGTAATATGTGAATGTCTCAGCTGCTATGAGTAAAAGAAGCCAGGCGTAACTAAGATGCATAATATGCTGTCCCTCTATCAGACCATGATAGTGTAATGCACAAGCTCTAATTTCAGAAGACTGATTCGAAGTCTGAGAAAGAGGGAGGCATTGGCAGCCAAAAAAATGTGCATCTATGTTCCGTCTTTGTGACACTGCTTGCCATCTGTAAGATTGGGGTGAGTCTCCAGAACTCTAAAGCTCAGGTGCATCTGTATTAAAATGGGGCAACAGTGCCTTTCTTACATTCTTGTGAAGAAGACAAAGTACTGGAGATCACCTTGAAATTCAAATCATCTCATGAATATAATCTGTATCTGTTGCAGTTTTTTGACTGATAGTGTTTCAGTATCCTGTGCATACTTAGGTTCATTGCCAGACAACCCTATGTGTTTTCCATCCTCTCTATTCTTCTTTTATAGCTTGTCTTTCCTGGGTGGATAGATAATATTTTTGTGCCACACAAACTTTAAACTTAGACTGAATAATTTTACAAGTACTTCAAAAAGAAAAAAAAACTGAAATGTTAGTGAGAAATGAAGATTTTATTGAAAATTGACTAGGGAAGGTGAGAAAATTCCCATCGTTCATTACAGAGCAAAAAACTGAGTAATTCAAATCCCTAAATATTTCTGTGACCTCCAAAAACTTCTTTTTGGACATGTGAGTAAAGTTTGCCCTCTATATATTCAGCACTGACCCTCTTTTTGTTTCTCTTCTCCTCGCCCAAACACATTCTTTTTCTTGTCTCCTGGAGAGCATCTTTAAAATATATATCAAAATATAATTAACATATCCTATAATCCATTCCTTGAATTCACTCACACTATTAAAAAATCTTGAGTATAATCACAAGGTGATGCAACCATTACCACCATATAATGTAGATTATTTACTGCCACAAAAAAGTGATTGACATTAATAGTCACTCTCTGTTACTCTTCACCATTAATGCCTTCAGACCCTGGCAACCACCAGACTATTGTCTCTCTAAATTTACCTATTCTGGACCTTTTATATAAATGGAATCATACAATAGATAGTCTTTTCTGACTGACTTCTTTATTGTCAAATAATATTCCATTGTATGGATGTACCATGTTGTGTTGAGCCATTTGGCCTCAATGGCCATTTAGGCTATTTCTACTTTCTGGCAATTAAGAATAATGCAGTTATAAACATTCATATCTAAGTTTTGTGTGTGTGGACATATATTTTCATTTCTCTTGAGTATATACCTAGGAGTGGAATTAATGTATCTAATGGTAAATCTGTGTTTATCATTTCGAGAAACTGCCAGACTATTTTCCAGAGTAAATTTTACATTTCCACCAGTGGGTGGGGGTTCCCATTTCTCCACATCTTTGTCAACAGTTACTAGTGGGTGTGAAGTAATATTACACTGTTGTTTTTTATTTGAATTTTACTGATAATTAATGATGTTAATCACAATTGCATGTGCTTAGTAACCATTTGTAAATGTAGTTTAAAGAAATGCTTGTCCAAATCATTTGACATTGTCTTAGTCTATTCAGGCTACTGTAATAAGAATACCATAGACCAAGGGGCTTATACAATGAACATTCATTTTTCACAGTCCTGGAGGTGAGAGATCCAATATCAAGATGCTAACAGATTCAGTGTCTGGTGAGAGCCCACACAGCATCTTTTCACTGTGTCCTCGCATGGTGGAAGGGGTGAGGAGTGCTCTGGGGTCTCTTTTATAAGGGCACTAATCCCATTAATGAGGGCTCCCTCCCCTCTCATGACCCAATCACTTCCCAAAGACCCCACCTCCAAACACCATCACATTGGGAGTTAGGTTTCAAGATACAAATTTTAGAGGGACACAATCATTTGGTCCATAGCACCCATCATTTAATTTGTTTATCTTTTAATTAGTGAGTTGTAAAAGGTTTTTTGATATGTCCTCAGTACAAATCTTTTATCATATATATGATTTGCAAATATTTTCTCCCATCTGTGTTTCCCTTTCACTTTCTCAATAGTACTGTTTTCAGAAGTTTTAATATTGATATAGTCCATTTTACCTATATTCTAGTCATTTGTGCTTTTGCTAATATCTAATAAATTATAGCCTAATTCAAGTTCACAGAGATTTACTACTATGTGTTTTTTTTAAGAGCTTTATATTTTTAGTTATTACAGTTTGGTCTATGATCCATTTCAAGTTAATTTTTGTGCGTGATATAAGGAAGATATGCAATCTCATTATTTTGCAGGTGGTTACCCATTTGTCCCAGCACCATTAATTTAAAAAACTATTTTATCACCATTGAATTATCTCAGCTTCATTATTGAAATTAAATGGCCATAAATGTATGTTATTAATTCTGGATTCTCAATTCTATTCCATTGATCTATATGCCTATCCTTATGCCAATACCACACTCCTGATTATACTTGCTTTATAGTAGGTTTTGAAATTAGGAAGTATGAATTTTCCAATTTTACTCTTCTTTTCTAGTTTCCTAAAGTGAAAGGTTAAATTACTGATTTGAGATTTTTTTCAAAATATAGCCTTTTATGGCTATAAATTTCCCTCTGAGCACTAGTTTAACTGCATCCCATAAGTTCTGGTGTGTTGCTTTCTTATCTCAAGATATTTTCTAATTTTTCTTGTGATTTCTTCTCTAAGCCATTGGTTATTTAGGATTGCATTGTTTCTTTTCCAAATATTTGTGAATTTCTCAAATTCTATTCTGTTACTGATTTCTAATTTCATTCCACTGTAGTCAGAGAACATACTCTGTATGATTTAACCATACAACGCTTTCAAAGCTTCTAAGTTGAATAAGGTTTTATGACTTACTGTATGGTCTATTCTGGAGAATGTTCTGTGTGCTCAAGAAGATTGTACATTATGCTACATTGGATGGAGTTATCTACAGATGTTTAATAGATTTATTTGATCACACAAGTCTTCCATTTTCTGGTTTAACTTCTGCCTAGTTATTTTATCTGTTATTGAATGTGTGGTATTAGCTATGGCCTAGTAGCTTGGTTTCCTTCACCAATAATCCCTAACACGGTAAACCTTTCATGCACACAGTCTTCCAGACTCCCAGGGATACATGTAATTTTATTTTTGTGCCTGGTCTGTATGAGTCAGAGTAGCTTATTGTTCCCTCAGTGTTTGCTGAGAGGTTGTGTTTAATCTCTTGTGCCCCTGAGGCTTCTGCCTTGTGTTGATGAGTGTTTGTATGTTGGTTGTGGATGCTTTTAAACCTTCCCCACATCTTGTAGTGATTTTCCCTAAGTAGGTGCAGCCTAACGTGTGTCAGACTTCCTGTCACCCAGTGTTGATTTGAACCATGGAGAATCCCTCTTAGGTTTCTCTGTTCTTAGTTCTCTCTATGAAACTTCTGGCTAATGTGCTACTTTGCCCAGATTATGGAGCTACCGGTTTCCTCTTCTCTTCTACCAAGCTCTCCACTGTTTTTGACAATGTCCTTAGGCATGGAGTTCTCCAAGCTATATTCTAAATAAAGTTAGTCTCCTGAGGTACAGTTGTGAAGCTCTGCAAGAGTTTTAGCTAACTTCAGAGTTTAAGAAAGTATAGTCCAATACAAGACCAGCCTCATTTCTGACAACATTACAAGTTTTATGATTCCTCAAACCACCCTCAGTTTCTATAATTCACTGGGAAGATTCACAGAGCTCACTGAAAATTATTATATTCACAGTCCCAGTTTATTATAGAGAAAAGATACAATTTAAGATTAAAATCAGCAAGGGTCAAGACACATAGGACAGAATCTAGGAAAAGTACCAAGTGTAGGGCATCTATTGTCCTTTCCCCATAGAGTCATGAACATATTAATTTCCTGGCATCAATGCATGACAGTGTGAACTGTAGTCTGAATGAAAATGACAGAGATACAGGCTTCTTGGGGTCTACTGTCTGTTTATGGCTGATTCTTTTTTTTTTAAGATTTTATTTGTTTATTTATTTGAGAGAGAGAGAATGAGAGATAGAGAGCACGAGAGGGAACAGGGAGAAGCAGACTCCCCGCTGAGCAGGGAGCCCGATGCGGGACTTGATCCCGGGACTCCAGGATCATGACCTGAGCCGAAGGCAGTCGTTTAACCAACTGAGCCACCCAGGTGCCCCACTTTAGGGCTGATTCTTAAAGATTCTTAAAGAATAATTTCAGGATCAGCAAGTCTGAGACCCTCATTTCACAGATAGGAAAATTGAGTCTACAACACATGTCACAAATTGTTCATGATCACCCAAAGCCTTACGATAACTTGGGACTAAGTTTCAATTTCTGGGGATCTCTGTGAGCCCTGGAGTACAAGATACCAGTCTAAAATGTTTATGTATTTTAGAGAAAATGCTTTTGTGAGGTAAGATAATATTTCCTTTTTAGGACCCTTGGGACTTTCTTTTAAGATAGCTTTCTCATCTCTTATTACACTCCTCACTCTCCCCATGTAGAACCAGAGTATATATTTCCAGTCTTTATGTTCTTATTCCTGTGACCTTTACCCAGTCAAAAACCCATTTCACACATGAGAATCCTGAAACAAATAGAGGTGGTGATCCTCTCAGTGGTACCTAGCCTGCTACATGATTCAGATCAGAATCTACAATTCCTTAATTTCAGTTCAGGCCTCTTTCCAAAATGCTTCATTTCGCTGGCTGTCCTTTCCATCAGAATCAAAGGAGACTTCCCACCCTCATCTCTTTAAGTATCAGCATGCAACATCACAGCCCCTTCAGTTAATTATTCCTCCCTTAGGTCTCCAGCTTGATGTGACAGCAGAGCACTTTGTTACCCTCTGTTTTCTTATTTATTAAGTAGGCATATGCAGTGACAACCTGACTTCCATTTGTCTCAGGAAGTCATGCTTTTCTTTTTTCTCCTTAGCTGATATTTAGGGTGCATTTAATTTTGGAATTTTTCTGATCTATGTATTCTGGAAGTGAGAGCAGGTTTAAATACTACCTCTGGTGCCAAGCTGTTGAGAAAAGTCCAGAAACTCTCATGTTCATAAGCAGGTGCAGAAGATCAAAAGATGCCAAAACTCGTCCAGACTAGGAATAAAGGCTGAAATAATAAGCATGGTCCTTCCCCAAACATCCCATCAGTGATCATGGGATGTGACTCAAATTGGAAAAAGATTATGCAATCTGGCAGAGGTAGAAGGGATGTTTTGTTTTGTTTTGGTCTCCTTGTGATTTATATGAACATTGTTTAATTGAACATGTGAAAACTAGATTGAATATGCCCCCTGTCTTGCTTATATGAGATGGCAGACATGACATCAATATAATATCTTAAGTCTGTGAGCTAGAGCATAAATCTTCTCTCCTTATGTTACTGTGTTGCTTCAAAGGCCACAACAACTAAATGGGTTTAATATTTACATTGTTCCCCTACCAACTTGCCCTTATCAACCAAGATAAGTTTCATGTGGACAGAGAAAGATGTACCAAAAAAGTGATAGAAATTAGCTTCAGGGCACCTTACTTGCATGAATTTCTTAAAATATCCTGAGAGGAACCTTATGTATGGTTTTATATGATTATGTTTCTAGGATTTTTTTTAAGATAAATACTTTTAATTGCAATAGGTTAAGATAAGTCTCTCTACTATAGCAGAAGTGTCCCTTCTGCTATACTTTTCCTCATATTGGATGAATTTAAGTAAACTTAGGTATTTTGGGATTCCATATAAGGGGAAATCTAGCTAAGGATTCATCAATTTTTAAATCAGCTGGATCTATTTATGTCACTGTCAAACAATTATGTGATATCAGGGAAGGAATAGCTTTCAGGAATACCGCTATTGTCCTTGTGCCAGTCACTTAGAAGTTTTCCTTCCATTTCTATTTTTCAAAACAGTTTCAGAAGAATAGGTATTAATTCTTCTTTAGAAGTTTGGTAGAATTCCCCTGGGAAGCCCTCCAGCCTTGGACTCTTGTTTGTTGTGACATTTGTTATGATTATTTTTGTTCTTTTAATTAAATTCTTATCTGTGCAACTAATTTTGTATTCCTATTTTTTATATTGATTCTTAAAATATCCCTCCAATTTTTATAACCTTTAGGTTCCTCCAAACCTTAATCTGTCACTGCATATATCATTTTTACCCTTCAACAGTGCTCATAGCCAGTAAAAATTAGGTTCACAAAAGGATTGTGGCTAGCTTAGAGTAGAACTTGGAAAATTTTCCTATGCTCTATAATTAACCTGAGGGCTTGTTAAAACATTGAACTGAGCTCCATCCTCAAATATTCTGATTCAATAGGTCCTGGATAGGGTTGAGAATTTGCTCTTCCATAGGTTACAAGGAGATACTGCTGCTGATGGAAACAGAACTTGGGGAGCATCGGTCTATACTGTAGAGGAAAATAAGTCATTCAAGAGCAATCAGGGATATAAACAGGAGGAAAAGCAAGAAAACTGCTTTCTTGTTGGTAGCAGTACTTATTGGCGCATCAGTGATAAAGTAGCAGGCCAGTGCCTGGGTGGCTCATTTGGATAAGCAACCAACTCTTGGTTTTGACTCAGGTCATGATCTCAGGTTCATGGGGTTGAGCCCTTCATTGGGCTCCATGCTCAACATGGAGTCTGCTTGAGATTCTCTCTTTCTCCCTCTTCCCCTCCCCCTGCTTATACATGTCCTGTCTTTCAAATAAATAAATAAAATCTTTAAAAAAATAACTAAGTAGCAAGGTAAAGCAAAATAATTGAATAAAAACAAAACCAAGAATTATGTTAACTGACAATAAAATTCTTCTTAGAAAAAGAAAAAAGAGGCCAAGATTTAGGTAGAAAACCATACACAAAAACAGAGTTAAATTGAGATGCATAAGACTATCATGGTAATCTGGAGATAAGGGGCATAAAAATAAATAGAAAAGGGAAAAAAACTCAGGAGAGAGCTCTAGAAGATGAGTCTATGGAGAAGAGTAACGCGTGGGAAATTTTTGATGGGGTAAGGATATCTAATATTCCATTTTAATCTGTTTGTGTTGCTATGTTCTAAAATGTCCTCTGTTGACTTAAGCATTCAGTTGGTCTGCTTTACATGTACATCGAAGCTTGTGATATGGGCAATAAAAGGATGGGGAAGCAAACAAATAAACATTAAAATAAAGTGATAAGTCCTGTTCAACAATCATCCCTTTGCTGAGAGTTATGTTTAAACAGGATTTCAATTCAACAACTTCTAGGTGGATCGAAGAGCAGACAAATTGGGGTGTGTTATTGCCATAAACCACAGTGCAACTGGATGCTAAAGAGCTAAGTGTTGGGCGAATAAAGTGGGCAAAAGCAGCTTCTGAGCCCATTATTCAGCAGCATATGGGAAACAAACCCTGTCACTTCCAAACTGTACTTGGGAAAAGCGACTGTAATTGCTTGTAAGGCTACCATTATAATGTGCCACAGATTAGATAGCTCAAGAAAACAGAAAATAATTTCCTCACAATTCTGAAGGTTAGACATCCAAGACAAAGGGGTCAGCAGGGTTGGTTCTTTCTGTAGCCTCTCTGCTTGGCTTGCCAATGAGTCTTCTGTGTCTTCACATGGTCTTCCCTCTGTGTGTGTCTGTGTCCTAATCTCTTTCTCTTATAAGGACATGAGTCATAATTGGAACAGGGTCTACCCTAATGACCTTATTTAACTCAATTGCCTCTTTAAAAAATATAGTTACATTCTGTATTCCTTATAGTCATGTTCTGAAGTACTGGGAGTTAGAACTTTAATGTATGAATTTTGTAAGGACATAATTAAGTGTCTCACAGTGGCCTTGAAGAGAAGAGACTGATGTTTGGATAACAAAAGTAACAAAAATAATGGTAGTAATAGCAGTCATTCAACAAATATTTATTGAGAAAAGTATATTTCTAGAAGCTGAGCAGTGAACAAAACAGACGAAAGAGTCAGTCCTAATAAGCTAGTAGAGGGGGACAACAAATAAATAAGTGTGAGGGTGGATGTTGATAAATTCTATGGAGAAAAGTCTAATAGGGGTGGGGATAGTGCGTGCTGGAGGGGAGGCTGTCTGCCACATTAAATGTGATATCCAGAGACAGCCTCACTGATCAGAAACATTTAGGCAAAGACCTGCTTAAGGTTGGAGTATCAAATGATGATAATAATATATATATTTATTATAGTGTGTTATTTTATCAGCTTTTAGTACCTATTGTATATTAGTAAACAATATATTAGTATAAGCGCTTCAACTATTAGTGTATGATATATTAGTATAAGTACTTTATGCTTATTATGTCATCTTAATTATCTCAACAGCTTAGAAAGCTAGGGACTTTAACTATCACCTTGTGATACATGATAAAATTGAAGTTCAGAGAGGTTGATTAATTTTCTCCAGACCATACAATATTAACACTGCGTTTTTTCATCCTGATTCTTTCTGGATCCAAAGCCCATGGTCTCATTATCCTAAAATACGCATTTAATATATCTGAGTCTCCAGGCTTTTTCAGCAGTAGCTGGCAAAAGCACTCTGCTACCACATGTGAAGTCTCACTGAGCTCCAGAGCTGTTTGATAACTGTAACCTCAGGTGAATTATTTTAAGCCTCAGTTTCTTCATCTGTGAAGTGGGGTTAGTAGTACTCTCATCAGAGGTTTATGGTGAGTATTAATTTTGAGTAGGATGAGTAAACCTTTGTTAACCATTGAACACATTTTCTGGCACACATCAGGTGATCAGAAATGAGAGTTGCTATCATCACCATCATCATCTATTATTGTCATGAAGACTCTGGATAAATTCCCATCCTAGAAAAATAACCCCATCTGTGAGAAGAAAGAGTTAGACTAAGTGATATCCAAAATCCTTCCTACTGTAATATGTTATGAGTCTACTTAAAATGCTCATGTGTGGGCAAAAGCACCATTGAAATGCTGGAAATATAAACTTGGTTCTAAATAGGACATAGGTATGTCAAAGGGCATTTGACATATTTCCCAGACATGGGTGAAAGTGCGGAGAAATTATCTGCTATGAGGTTTTATGTCGATGAACACTAAAGAGCTTGATGACTTGTGCTCTTTTGCCTGTCCTCTTATAGTCAAAATTGAGAGTTTTACATTTCTAACAGGAACATTCATTCACAAATCAAGCTAGACACGACACAGAGCTCATTCAAAATGCGACCTCCTTTGCTCATGACAACCACAGACCCCTGCAGATATCTCTATAGAATTTTCTCATCCATGAAGGGGAAATAGGAGAGTTTTCAAAGTTTCTCCAAGTTTTAATTTGAATCTATATTCTTCAATTAAATGTTATTTTTTTTCTGAACAGAGAAAAATAGAATATGAGTGTTAGGCAATAAACAAACATGAACACAAAAACAAAACAAACAAAACTAAGACATTTTTTAGCCCTAGCTTTTACTTTATGCTGTAATGTTCAAAACACAGTAACATAGTTCTGCCGGAATGTTATTAATGGCTGATGATTCATATATTAAAGCATCCCATTTATGATTTTCTAATTATTAGACTCTTCTTGAATGTCTAGTCAATACAAGAGACTCTCTTCTGCTACCAAAAACAACAAAGATTTGAAGCAGCCTTACGTAGTAAAAGCCAAAAATAGGATCATTGTGTACAATAGGGAGCTGAACCAGTCAGGAACAGGTATGAATGACTGTTGGCACCATTGCCCAGGAACAAGGAAAACAGTGGATCTCTTGCCTGGAGTTGTGAGGAAGTGAAGCAACAGTTTAATAATCAGAAAACTGTTAAAGATGTGCTGAACCTATAGTTAAAGACATTTCATTCCTCTATGTGGTAGGTGGTCTTTAAAGGTGACTGCCAATATTCCCTTGCCTTCCTTCTTCCACAATGTAAGCAAACTTGTCTAAACTACTGGAGAGAAAGCCCAACAGGAGGAGAACCAAAGTGATCCAGCTAATAGCATGTATCATGACCAGATATATAGTGAGGCCTTACTGGGTGTTCTGGCCAAGAAGGTTCTGCTGTGCTACCAGATGAATGCAAATGAATGTGTCTAGCCTACACTCCATGAAGAGAAACAAGCCACAGTCAGGCTTAAATGAAAATTAGAAGCAAATAAATGATTATTGGTTAAGCTGCTAAGTTTTGGGATAGTTTGTTAAAGGCCAATAGTTAACTGCAATACTGTTAAACAAAGCTAAAGCCACCAACATAACATAGGGTTTTCAACTGGAGAAATCAATGAACAGGATAAAGACAATCACAAAACCTCTACAAAAAGAGGTAGGCATGAAGTTAAAAAACATTACTAAAAAACCCTTCCCCTCAATCTGAAGTAAAATTTCAAAACTTACCATGGACAAAAATGCCAAACCAAAGAAACAAACCAAAGAAAATGAGAAGACAATTACTTCTGAGGAAATGGAAATAATAGCACAATTTTCAAGACTTAAAAGCAGTTATATTCAAAACCTCAAAGAGAAAAAAAATAAATAAATCATCTGAACAAAAATTAATAGAAAAAAATTGGAAGCAAAGGAAGGTGAATATAAATCAAGTCCTAGTAGAACAAGAATCTATTAGAAATTTTTAAAATCAATGTCTTATAAAGTCATTAGATATTTATGGGACACTTCTCTGGTCTAAGAGAAGTAGTCAACTATAAGGTGATACAGAGAGATTCACTAAGAAAGTAGCATAGAGTAATAAATAACAAATGAGAAAGGAAAATTAAATGATATAGATGAGTAGATTGAGACAACCTAATAAAATATTGTCATAGGCTCTGTAATATGCTGCCCAAATCTGCCTTTAGTGAATAATTTGCTGATCCAGCTTTTGGGAATACTGTTGGCAGACGGTCTATAGTTGTCAGCTCCTTAATTCACTTACAGATTACTTCACTTACAGAAAGCTGTTTTTTGCAAAGTCAAAATTCTTACAGGAGTGGCCTTCATCCAGTAACTGGTTAATGTGGGAGGCAGATCATCTTGCTCCATTTAAGGATAACTCATGATACCATCTTTGTCTGACTTCCCTTGTTTCTTTCATCTCTCTTCCATACGTATTGATCCTACAAATACTGCTTAAAGAATGTTTTGGGTCCTAAATTTCAACTCAGAATTTGCTTCCTGGGAAACCCAAATGGAGTCATTTCATTCCAGTAGTGATTCATAAAAATAGATGCTAAGGTGGGGTTTTAGAGCTGGATTTCACCATCTGGCCACCAATGAGAAACATATCTGCAGCTTCTGGCACAGTAGGTAGTCTATATGGTATAGCAAATAATCAAACAAATTAGATAAATGGAATTGTAAAAATAATCCAAAGAAGGCAGAAAAAGAGGGAGAAATGGTACAAAGAACAAATGAGACAAATGGAAAACAAATAGCAAGATGATAGACCTAAACCTAACTACATCAATTATCACATTAAATGTTAATGTTTTTTTTTAAGATTTTATTTATTTATTTATTTGAGAGAGAGAGAATGAGAGATAGAGAGCACGAGAGGGAAGAGGGTCACAGGGAGAAGCAGACTCCCTGCTGAGCAGGGAGCCCGATGTGGGACTCGATCCCGGGACTCCAGGATCATGACCTGAGCCGAAGGCAGTCGCTTAACCAACTGAGCCACCCAAGCGCCCTAAATGTTAATGTTTTTAATACCTCAACTAAAAGGCAGAGATTGCCAGATTGAATTTTTAAAAAGACCAAGACCCATTTGCAAATATCTTCTCCCATTTTGTGGGTTGCCTCTTTGTTTTGTTGACTGTTTCCTTTGCTGTGCAGAAGCTTTTTATCTTGATGAAGTCCCAAAAGTTCATTTTTGCTTTGTTTCACTAGCCTTTGGAGATGAATCTTGAAAGAAGTTGCTGTGGCCAATGTCAATGAGGTTACTGCCTATGTTCTCCTCTAGGATTTTGATGGATTCCCGTCTCACATTGAGGTCTTTCATCCATTTTGAGTTTCTTTGTGTATGGTGTTAGAGAATAGTCAAGTTTCATTCTTCTGTATATAGCTGCCCAATTTTCCCAGCACCATTTATTGAAGAGACTGCCTTTTTTCCATTGCATATTTTTTCCTGCTTTGTCAAAGATTATTTGACCATAGAGTTGAGGGTCCATATATGGGCTCTCTATACTGTTCCATTGGTCTATATGTCTTTTTTTGTGCCAATACCATGCTGTCTTGGTGATCACAGCTTTGTAATATAGCTTGAAATCAGGCAATGTGATGCCCCCAGCTTTGTTTTTCTTTTTCAAAATTTCCTTGGTGATTTGGGTCTTTTCTGACTCCACACAAATTTTAGGATTGTTTGTTCTGACACTGAAAAATGTCATTGGAATTTTGATTGGAATGGCACTGAAGGTATAGATTGCTCTGGGTAACATCGACATTTTAACAATGTTTATTCTTCCAAACCATAAGCATGGAATGTTTTTCCATCTTTTTGTGTCTTCTTCAATTTCTTTCATGAGTGTTCTGTAGTTCCTAGAGTATAGATCCTTTACCTCTTCAGTTAGGTTTATTTTGAGGTATTTTATGGTTTTTGGTGCTATTGTAAATGGAATCGTTTCTCTTATTTCTCTTTCTACAGTTGCATTGTTAGTGTATAAGAAAGCAACTGATTTCTGTGCATTGATTTTGTATCCTGCCACATTACTGAATTGCTGTATGAGTTCTAGTAATTTGGGGGTGGAGTCTTTTGGATTGTCTACATAAAGTATCATGTCATCTGTGAAGAGAGAGAATTTGACTTCTTCTTTGTCAATTTGAATACATTTTATTTATTTTTGTTGTCTGATTGCTGTTGCTAGGACGTCTAGTACTATGTTGGACAATAGTGGTGAGAGTGGGCATCCTTGTCGTGTTCCTGATTTTAAGGGAAAGGCTCTCAGCTTTTCCCCATTGAGGATGAAGTTTGCTGTGGGTTTTTCATAGATGGATTTTATGAACTTGAGGAATGTTCCCTCTAGCCCTATGCTCTGAAGAGTTTTAATCAGGAAAGGATGCTGTATTTTGTCAAATGCTTTTTCTGCATCAATTGGGAGGACCATATGGTTCTTCTTTCTCCTCTTATTAATGTGTTCTATCACATTGATTGATTTGTGAATGTTGAACCACCCTTGCATCCCAGGGATAAATCCCACTTGGTCGTGGTGGATGATCCTTTTAATGTATTGTTGGATCCTATTAGCTAGGATTTTGTTGAGGATTTTGGAATCCATATTCATCAGGGATATTGGTCTGAAATTCTCCTTTTTGATGGGATCTTTGCCTGGTTTGGGGATTAAGGCACAGCAAAGGAAACAGTGAACAAAACAAAGAGGCAACCCACAGAATGGGAGAAGATATTTGCAAATGACACTACAGACAAAGCACTGATTTCCAAGATTTATAAAGAACTTCTTAAACTCAACACCCAAAAAACAAATAAGCAAGTCAAAAAATGGGCAGAAGACATGAACAGACACTTCTCCAAAGAAGATGCAAATGGCTAACAGACACATGAAAAAATGTTCATCATCATTAGCCATCAGAGAAATTCAAATCAAAACCACATTGAGATATCACCTTACAACAGTTAGAATGGCAAAAATTGACAAGGCAAGAAACAACAAATGTTGGAGAGGTTGTGGAGAAAGGGGAACCGTCTTACACTGTTGGTGGGAATGCAAGTTGGTACAGCCACTTGGGAAAACAGTGTGGAGGTGCCTCAAAAAATTAAAAATAGAGCTACCCTATGACCCAGCAATTGCACTCCTAGGTATTTATCCCAAAGACACAAATGTAGTGAAAAAAAGGGCCATATGCACCCCAATGTTCATAGAGGCAATGTCCGCAATAGCCAAACTGTGGAAAGAGCCGAGATGCCCTTCAACAGATGAATGGATAAAGAAGATGTGGTCCATATATACAATGGAGTATTACTCAGCCATCAGAAAGGATGAATACCCAACTTTTACATCAACATGGATGGGACTGGAGGAGATTATGTTAAGTGAAATAAGTCAAGCAGAGAAAGTCAATTACCATATGGTTTCACTTATTTGTGGAACATCAGGAATAGCAGGGAGGACATTAGGAGAAGGAAGGGAAAAATGAACGGGGGAAATCGGAGGGGGAGATGAACCATGAGAGACTATGGACTCTGAGAAACAAACTGAGGGTGTTAGAAGGGAGAGGGGTGGGGGGATGGGTTAGCCTGGTGATGGGTATTAAGGAGGGCACGTACTGCATGGAGCACTGGGTGTTATACGAAAACAATGAAGCATGGAACACTACATCAAAAACTGATGATGTAGTGTATGGTGATTAACATAACATAATAGAATAAAATTTAAAAAAAAATAATAAAAAATAATAAAAAGACCAAGACCCAACAATATTGGTTCTATATTGTAATCCTATACACAATCTTGAGTTTTGTGCTGTAATGCAGATAAGTTACTTGGACACTTTGGATATTTTGGATTTGCTTTATGACATCTTATGTGTCTGGGGCAAAGCTTAGTCTAGGGTTTATATTTCCTCTACTGAGGTAAGACTTTCCTGAGTGCTCTATGCAATTCCTCATGAATTATGAAAGTTTTTAGTCTGAATGATAAAAACAGGAATTATTCCTGGTCTAGTTGTTGTACAGCAGATGCCTAGAATTTCTTCGTCATTTTTCCCTGAAACTTTACAGCCGATGAACAGCAACTCCCCATTTCCCCTCCTCTCTATCCCTGGCAACCACCATTCTACTGTCTGTTTCTCTAAGTTTGACTACTTTAGATACATCAGATAAGTGGAACCATGCAGTGTTTATCTTTCTGCAACTAATTTCATGTAGTATAATCTCCTCCAGTTTAATCCATGTTATCACAAGTGGCAGGATTTCTTTATTTTTTAATGATGAATAATATTTCATCATTTGCATATATCATAATTTCTTTATCTATTGTTATGTCAGTGAATATTTAGGTTGTTTCCATATCTTGCCTACTGTGAATAATGCTGCAATAAACATGGGAGCTAATATCTCTTTGAGATCTTGACTTCAATTCTTTTGGATATACACTCAGAAGTGGATTGCTGGATTATTAAAAAAATAATTTTTTGAAATGCCTCCATAGGTTTTCCATAAAATTCCCACCAACAACATGAAAAAGAATCTCAATTTCTCCACATCCTTGAAAAACTTACCTTTTGATTTTTTTTTTATAATAGCCGTCCTAAAAGGTATGAGGTGATATCCATCGTGGTTTTAATTTGTATTTTCCTGGTGATTAATGATGCTGAGCATCTCTTATACCTGTTGCCCATTTGTATGTCTTCTTTGGAGAAATGTCTAGTCAGGTTTTTCCCTCATGTTTTTATTGGGTTATTTGTTTTCTTGCTATTCAGTTTCTTTCATATTTTAGATATTGACGTCTTAGCAGCTATGTGGCCTACAAATATTTTCTCTGATTCTGTAGGTTGTCTTTTATGCTGTTGATTGTTTCCTTTGCTGTGCAGAACCTTTTTCCTTTGATGAAACCCTGTGTGTCTATTTCTGCTTTTGTTGCTTGCGCTATAGGTGTTACATCCAAGAAATCATTTCCTAGACCCATGTCATGAAGTTTTTCCCCTATGGTTTCTTCCAGGGGTTTTACAGATTCATGTGTTAAGTTTAAATCTTTAATCATTTTGAGTTGATCAAATCTCTCACTGAGATCACCCACATCTTTAAAGTCCTACATGAAGTCTTCCATGATGTATATGGTTGGAACTTCTCCCAGTGTCCATGGTATTTTGCTTGGACACACTTCCCTCCTTTTTGTTCTTTACCTTTTCTCTCTGTACCAAAAATACGTTGACAGAAAAATTAGTGAAATATTGTCTCTGTCTCTTAAAGCAAGAAATAGCAAACTTGTTTTAAATTAGAAGCCAGATATTAAATAATTTAGGCTTTGTGAACCATACATGGTCTCTGTCACATATTCTTCCTATATTCTTCCTTATTTTGTGCACCACTGTAAAAAACTAAAAATCATGGAGTGTAAGAGAAAAGGACATGGGCTGAAGTGAAACATTAATGAGAAATCAAAACACAGGGGACAAACAGCATACATACAACATTTTGGTGGTACAAAGTAGAAATCACAAGCACTTATACTGAACCTATTAAGTATCAGTCCCTGTACTAAGCACCTTACACATATTAATTTATTTGAACTTTACAGCAAAGTTATGAAGCAGATATTATTATTAACTCCATTTTATAGATGAAGAAACTAAAGCATTGGCAGACTATATAACTTGTCCAAGGTCACATAGCTAGTAGAAGGAAAATCTTGAATTTGAACACAGGGAATTTGTATTTAATTCTTTTTAGGCTCTAATCTGGTTTCTTTATCTCTTTGTTGCAAAAGTATTAATTGCAATACTAGTGTGACTGATCCTTGTGAAGTATTCCTTTCATTTATCTCTTATCAGCCAAGGGATTGTCTAGAGAGGTACTTTCTGAGAGTCTTGAATTAGAGGATCTTTGTTTTGTCAGTAACATGTCTTTGAATGTATGTGCCCTCAAAGAGAAGAAAAGAAGGAATTGGAAGCTATAATACCCAAGAGTATGAGAATTCTAAAAATCTTAAGAAATAAAAAACAGCTTCTCCATATATCTCATATTATGTAAAAGAATCCTAGACTCTCATTGATGTCCATTAATAGGGGTGCAAATTTGCTGAGGGTGGGGAAATATGAAGCAACCATCTAATTTCCTATGTCTATAAACGTAAGTCTTTGTTTTGACATCTGGGTGATTCTTCTGACAAAAGTAGTATGGGGATTGGGAATTTTCAATCAAAGAACTAAAAAAAGTCAAATTCTCTTTCCAGTTTCCATCCTCCCCATTTCATCCCATATTCTCTCTTTCTCTATTGCATTTTTGTGTTTACACAAAACATGAACTAAAATAGAGATGCTTGCCATTATAACAACAAACCCAAGCCTTTAGAATTTATAGAGAACTTAAATACATGTTCTTGTGTTATATTCACTTCTTATGTAGGGATAACCTCAGAGATTACAGAAGTTGAATAAATTGTGTAAGATCACACAGTTGATAACTGTCAGAGCCACAAATGAAATCCCAGTTCTGGACAGTAAGCCCACTGAATTTTCTACATTTAACATTAACATGCATATGGTGCTGTGGAGTAAGCATTGCTCTCTCATTGTTTGAATGTCAGGTGGACTTGGCAGCAAGTCCACTGTCACCAAAAAGCAAATAACATAATTTTTAGTTTAATTATCTAATAAACAAATAAATAATCTAATAAATAAATAAATTTGTCTCCCTAAAACTAAGTTCTCTCATCTAAAATGGAAGGGTTATTATAAAGATATTATCCTATTACATAATGCATACACATGGAATTCACTTAAGAGAAAGTTTACCTTCTTTCCTTCTTTTAAGACATGTGATTAATCACATTTTACACAAAGGGAAAAAAATGAGTTAGTGAGTGTGATCTTCCTATTCTAAAAATCCTTGCTCAGTCCACTAGATGGTGGTGCCTCTATAATCCGCTGAAAACCTAAAACAAAGGACTGGTACAGTTAATGGACCCAAGTGCCTGGAGTTCATTTCCTGTGGGACAATATTATGTTATTTGGGGAATTATTACATCACCTTGGGTCACATGTTACTTGATCTTTCTCCTGTCTTCATAACATCTTTAGGTGAATGATGAAACATTTGAGGAATGGAGAAAAATCACTTTGTAAATTTATCAAGATTTTCTGTGCATTCCTGGCACATTTTGGAATGGTCATGAATCAGCCAACATTGCAAATGTCCTTTTAAATTTTAGATTACACCTGACTCTCAAATCTAGTGTGTTATTTCCTATTGTAGAATGCTTGGGAGGCAGTTGGTGGGTTTTGCAACCAGCAATGACATTTTCTCTGATATTAAGAGGGGTCAGGTCTTCTCTTTAACACATCCGCACCTGTCATCATTGCATGTTACTATAATGAATCCTAAATACTCTTTTCTGAAAGGCCCAGGATTTCTCCAAAATGCCTGCCGTCAATCATGTTGACCAAAAAAGCAGTCCACTCAAGCTCAATACCTGTTATCTCTATTGTTCCAATGCTACATATTTTCACATTTATTTTTAATTTAATTTTAATGCCAGTCCTTTGATAAAATAAAAATCAGAGATGAGTGACTTGTTCATGGTCATGAAGCCAGTAAGGGGAATAGTTGGGATTTGCCCCACTCCATAAGGCAAATTTCATCAACGTGCACTCTATACAACACAAATAGATACGTGAAGTATGTGATTTGGGTAAATCCCCAAAACAAATTTGGGCAAAATTCTCAGATGAGTAATACACTATTTGTGAAAAGAACAAATCTTTTGACTGGATTTTTCACACAACCAGCAAGTATGCCTTGATGTTTATACTCTGATGCTATACTCTGATTGTATAAAGGTGAATCAGATTTGGTCATGAGCCTCCAATCAGAAGGCTGGAATATGAGTGCCACTGACACCTCCACCCACCACCTCCCACCCAGAGGATGGGGTTATTCTTATTTACAAAAGTTTGGGGACAAAATAAACTATACACAGGTTGAAGGACTAGAATATCAATGACTAGACTATATCCTGTGGATAACAGATGTTTCTTTCAACATGATTGTTACGGATTATTACAAAGGTGCTTCCATTACTGGAAACCATTATCTGGAATTGACTTCAGATTCATTTTAATTTTTAGTCTAATTATCTAATAAATATGTGATCAATTTTTGAAACTTGGAAAATAGGTAAATTTATTAAAATTTATTTTAAAAAACTTCCCAGATTATATCCAGATAATCATTGTTTCTATGTCGTTGTGTTTTTGCCCAATTTTACATACAAAATCAAAACTTTAAAATGGTCACACTGTAGTTCATTGTATAGATATATCACAATTTATTTTGTTATTCCTTTAAACAGAAAAAAGTCATTTTTAATTTTCCCTATCATAGATAATATTGCTGTTATGATCACCTTTGTTTGCATTTTAGTTTTTTCAATTCACAGCTTGATTCTCTACAAATGCTTATTAAACAGTTAAGGCAAATGTTAATTTCTGGAGAGTGATCAAAAGACTTTTTCCTTTAAAATAAAAAAATGGACCAATTGCTTTGGGACCAAATTCTGATGTGAAAACTTAAAAGGCAAAGACGGGTGACAGTGGCTTTATTACAAAATCCAGAAAAGAGATTTTGCTGTGATTTTCCAGAAGAGAGACATTTCATCTTGTGAAAAGCAAATAAACAATACCCACTGCCTTCTGAATCTACTCCACCCCTTAATCTATCAAGGGAGCCCTACCTATATTCCATAATAAGCTGAGACCAAATCATATCTATAGCCAATTCTCCTATCACTTTCTAACTACTGTTTTATCTTTCTTTCTTTCCAACCTGCCATTTTCCCACCCACATCATGCCCACCAGTCCCTCCAGCTTATATTTACCTCATAATCCTCCTTTCCTGCTCATTCTTAAATCAGAAACTCCCTTTAATTCTCTGAAAGTTTCAGCTAAATTTACCTTGTCACAACTGATCATTTTAGATAAAATTGACCACTCTTATGATACAGAAGCAGAAAACGTTTAAAACATTTCTGCAGAAAACAATTTAAACCCTCCTTATAATTCAATTTCCTACTTACCTGTATTTTAAGTTTGTGCACATTTATCTTATCTTCCCTGACAGAGTTCTCTCTGAAGTTATGACTTATGCCTGCATAATTAGTCTTAATAGAAAACAACAGAATCCCACACAAGTGAGATGTGGCCATAAGTGTGGCCAAAAAGACACTTTTGAAAGCTCTTCCTCCACAGGTTTTGTAATCAATTCTCTCTGACCCAGGACTACTACTTTTCAAGTCCTAGAATAGCCACCTCCTGACTTGTCCTATAACCACCTATAAGCCTGGTCTGACCACTGCGCTGAGAAGCTTGGAAGGGGAAATAGTGCAAATTAACAAGGTCATAATGAAACTGGCATTTTCTACCTCAGAACACATTTGTACTAAGATCAGAGAGCACAGCCTATGTGAAAGTGTGATGCCACACATCTGTCAAAGGCATCGCTCTTCATGAGTTGCTATAAACGGAATGTTTGCATCCACCATATGTTGAAACCCTAATTCCCACTGTGATATTTGGAGATGGGGCTATTGGGAAGTAATTAGGACATGAGGGTAGAGCCCTCATAATGGAATGCCCTTATAAGAAAAGCTAAGGGAGAATTTGCTTTCTCTTTGTCTAGGCCATGTTGAGGATACAATAGAATATGGCCATCTGCACATCAGGAAGAGATTCCCTCACTAGACACCAGATCTGCCAGCACCTTGACCTTGGACTTCCCAGCCTCCATGACTTTGAGAAAAAAGAAAGACACCCAGTCTGTGGTATTTTTGTTATAGCAGCCAGAAGTGACTAAGACATGGACGAATTCACATCTCAACATCATTTAAAAGGTAAACTTGTAACTCACACAAAACTCCCTAAAATTTTCTGAACTTGAGCAAAACACACTCCTCTAACTACACTTGCATCAAATTCTATCAAACTAGCTAAGACAGTGCTACAAAATGCCTGAAGTGAAATGTCCATTCTTCAGGCAACATTTAACATCATGTGGGTGGGCAAAATATTATCAGTCTGTAGCAACAGCTACATGGAATCAACTTGTGCAAATGTCTGGGGAGAGATGAACATTAATATACGCAGTTAGAACTCCTGGAAGAAGATATGGCAAAGAGTGGAAAAGGCACTGGGCTGGTTATTAGAGCTTTGAAGTGTCACAGACCTAGCTTTAAATCTTAATTGTGTCACTTATCAGCAATATGACCTTGTGAGGGATACTCAGCATCATTATCCTCATTCCAAAATTTGAACAATTATGCAAAATTTACAATTATAGAAAAGAATCCATATAAATACCTATTATGGGCTGAATTATGTTCCCTCAAAATTCATATGTTGAATTCTTAATCCTCAGACCTCATTTGTAGGGTCTTTGTAGAAGTAAAGAAGTAAAAATGGTGTCATTAGAGTGGGCCTTAATCCAATCTTTGTGAAGGCCACTGATTAGTGTCCTTATAAGAAGAGGCGATTAGCACGTAGACACACTCAGAAGGAAGACCATGGGAAGACGCAGGAAGAAGCTGGCCATCAACAAGCCAAAGAGAGAAGCCTCACAAGAAACCAACCCTGCCAACCGCTGGATCTTGGACTTCTAGTATCCAGAACCAGGAGAAAATACATTGCTATTGTTTAAGGCCCCTCTGCCCCCCGCTTTGATACTTTGTTATGATAGCCCTAGGAAACTAATGCACATCTTAAGCCCAGTATCTAACACATAGTATGTTTCTAATACATGTCAGTTGTTTTCACTTATATATTAATAATATAGCATGAATAAAAGATACATTTTAAAATATTATTTATATGATAAATAGCTAGATATGGCTTCTTGCTTAAAATGCTGTAGAGGAAATTCTTCTCAAATTAACCACTTAAAGAAGCAACACAGAAATTTGCACTGAATATCTTGTTCAAAATATTGCCAAGCTAATGGAACATATTTTACTGAACCTTCCCATCTTTGAAAAAAGAAAACTTGGAAAGGTCTCCAAAGCCAAGAGCTCCAGCCAGTTATGAAGGTGAAAGCAGTGCCAAGCTCTTCCTGTCAGAAGAACTTGGTGTTGCTCTGTCAACAGAAGTGACCAGGTCAGTGCATGGAGTGAAGAAGCTATAATGGATAAGTCCAAAGACTTGTCAAAAGAAAAATACTGCCTCAGAAAAAAAACAATTCAGAAGAAACAGTCTTTGCTAAGACACAGCTTTTACCACACTCTTGGCTAACTCAATGTTCTTCACGCCTAGCTCCCCATCTGATCTCAGCATTCAGTCAACACCACACCTCCATTGCTCATCATGCTTGCCCACAGCCAGTTCGAGCCAGACCAGGTGTGCCTGTCCTATAGTCTAAAGCATGCACATTGAAAGGCACCCACAGTGTGCTGGGAACAATGCACCCCTGAACCTCAGAGAGAAATAGCCAAATTAAATAACATAGTAGCAGGCAGAACTGAGGTTCACATCTTTTAATTCAAGTCTGCTCCCTTTTGAGGAGGGTTACCACAGCAGTGTCTGGATGATGAGACATAAAATGTGTATCTGGAAGGTACAAGCTTGAAGTGTTAAAAATGAATCTAGTATGAAGGTATCCTTCTTAGAGACATAACAGAGAACAGTGAAAGTCTTTTATTTCTTCCCTTTTCTTTCAGTTAGGGGAATATAATAAATACCCTCTCCATGCCCACAAGATTGTTATCAGGTTTAAATGAGAAGATGCATACAAAAGTGCACCACTTTATTTTAGGAAGTATTGGAATTAAATGGATAATTATTGGACTCTAGAGTCCTGTGTTCCTGCCTAGGCATCTGAGCCCCATAACCTTCTGAATCTGTCCTTACGGTCTAGTTTCTGAGGGTCTATAAGCTTTAGTTTCCTTGTCTGTAAAATGAGAGGCATAACACCTTTTTGCAAGGTTTTGTGAGGATTAAATGAAAGAATTGATGCCATGTCCCGTATATAGATACTGCTCAGTTGTTCTAATGTCCGCTTTCCTCTGCATGCCTGTTTATGACCACATTTCTAGACTCCCTCTTTCTTCAGAGAAATATGTCTCCACAATGTATTTTTCCCTCTTGTCCTTCTCTGTCTACTCCAGAGGGGACTCAGAAGTACCACAGTGATCACTAATGTTCTTTGGAGTGAATATTGGAAAATATTAACAGCCACTTTATGGATTCAAAATTGACCCTTAGAGGTGTTCCAGTATTTTGTTGTGTTATTTGGCTTCATATTTTCCCCCACTGCATTTTACTGCCTACCATGTTGGCAAGTGATATGGAATAAGGAAAAAGTAAATCCGGGGCCAAAGCATATACTGGAATCCGTCACTCATTTTTGGTAGCCTGAGGCTGCATCTATAATGTGCCAAAAAAAACCAATCTATTCAGAAAGAAAATCTCTCAAGCTGCTCATTTGCCATCAGGTGCCTAACAATTAACCTGATTCAATGAAGGCAGGGCCTTCATTTCTTTGTCATCTTCCCTTTATTTGTTCCTGGATTTGTATGGCAATGACAAGCTCTGTTGAGTCATAAAAAGGGGAAATTTAACTGGAAATTTAATTTCCATTATCTATGTTTTTAACTGGGTGGCTTAGAAGAACCAATAATTTCACTTGTGTGTGTATATTAAGGATTTAATATGGAGCCACAGTCTAATTATTTCCAACATGAATTTAGCTGTGTTATAGTAAATCAGGGAAATGAAGCATGCTTCACAAATTTCATCACTATTAAAATAAAGGTCACGTTCAAAGGAGGGGGGCATGAGTTAGAAATTAATGCCTGATTTTAAATGTTTAGGGATTAAAAATTTAAATTGCACGGCTCAATTCTGCTAATATTGAAATGCATAATTTGAAACACTGGCAGATTCAATAAAGAGGATTCAAATGAAGGAGTAAAAGTTTTAAAATTTCCTCTGACTGATTGTGAATGTAAATCACTTGGAAACCTCTTTAATAATGCAGATTCCAGGTTCCCGTCCTGAGATTCTGATTCAGTAATCTGGGGTGGGGCATTGATAAAAACTCCCAAGGGTTTCGGAGGATTACAGTTGTCAGTTAAATTGCTAGTGCTCCTCTGACTTGCTCCCTGCCCTCCCTTTTGGCTATCACCAACATCTGTGACCTTTAGATGCTCAGTCTCTAAATCTTGCAATGAACCCTACCCTTAGTTACAGGGATTAAAAAGAGTCTCACCTCCATAGCACCTATTACTGGATATCAAGTTGCCTATGTGTTTGGTGTCAAACTGATCCAGACGTGTAAGGAGGGAGTCTATTCAAAAATATTATTGCCACAGGGCAGGAAAGAACACCAAGAATGGAAGGATTTCTTAACGATTACTATTTTCTAGGATTATAGGGCTTGAGTAAAGTTCAACATTTTTATTAGCCAATCTTGACCTTGTAACCCACTCAACAATTATTGAGCACCTACCATGTTCTTGAAACTGCCTTTGATGCAACTTTTTCTGCCGTCAAGAATACTGTAGCCTAGTAGGAGAGACAGGAAGGTAAACAAAGTTGCAAAAAATGCAATTAACTTTATAATTCAAGAAACTTCCTTTTCCTTCCTTTCCCTTCTCTGGTGAAATAAAGAGAAAACATCTATTTTCTAAGACTTCCAGTATCTCTGGGTCATAGGGTATCCTACAATCCAGCAATTACCCTACTAGGTATTTATCCAAAGGATACAAACATAGTGATCCAAAGGGGCACCTGCACCCCAGTGTCTATAGTAGCAAAGTCCACAACAGCCAAACCATGGAAAGAGCCCAGATGTCCAACAACAGATGAATGGATAAAGAAAATATGGTATATATATATATGGAATATATAATATGGACTATTTATGTGTGTGTGTATATGTATATATATAATGGAAATCACTCAGCCATCAGAAAAAAATGAAATCTTACCATTTTTAATAATATGGTTGGAACTAGAGGGTATTATGTTAAACAAAATAAGTCATCAGAGAAAGACAAATATATGATTTCACTCATATGTGGAATTTAAGAAACAAAACAGAGGATCATAGGGGAAGGGAGGGAAAAATTAAAAAAAATAAAATAAAATATAAAATAAAATAAGATGAAATCAAAGATGGACACAAACCATAAGAGACTCTTAACTCTAGGCAAAATCAGGGTTGCTGGAGGGGAAGTGGGTGGGGGCATGGGGTAACTGGGTGATGGACATTAAGGAGGGCAGGTGATGTGATGAGCACTGGGTGTTATATGCAACTGATGAATCACTGACCTCTACCTCTGAAGCGAGTAATACACTGTATGTTAGTTGAATTTAAATAAATTGAAAAATAAATAAATAAAAACAAAACAATTGGAAAAATCTTTAAAAAGGAATTCATGTTTTGAACCAACACTGTACCACCTTTGATTCATTTTCCAAGTTAAAAAAATTCTTCTTCCAGGGCGCCTGGGGTGGTTCAGTTGGTTAAATGTCTGCCTTCAGCTCAGGTCATGAGCACAGCGTCCTGACATCAAGCCCCACACTGGGGGTCCCTACTCAGCAGAGAGCCTGCTTCTCCCTTTCCCTCTGCCTGCTGCTCCCCCTGTTTGTGTTCATTTTCTCTCTCTGTCAAATAAATAAATAAAGTCTTAACTTTTTTTTTCTTCCCAAGAAGTATTTCACTTAATGCTACGGAACAAGGTGCACTATACTTCATCATTTCCCCTAGAGAACTCATTGTAAACCTCTTGGTATTTCTTATATTTGCTTATGTTGCTCTTACAGAATAAACCTCGTACCTAATGAACACCAAAAGCATAACATATTTTAATTCATTTGAAAAATATAAATCTTCCAAACATTAAAAAAATTCTTCATATATTGTATGTACAATTGTATATACAATGACAACTTGGAGAAATATATATAAGTATATACATATATATATTCGGATTTCAAAGGAATGCTTTGCTAATGACTAAATGCTTGCATTCTGCCAAAATTCATGTTAAAATCCTAAACTGGGCGCCTGCGTGGCTCAGTTGTTTAAGCGACTGCCTTTGGCTCAGGTCATGATCCTGGAGTCCCGGGATCGAGTTCCGCATCGGGCTCCCTGCTCAGCGGGGAGTCTGCTTCTCCATCTGACTCTCCCCCTTCTCATGTTCTCTCTCTATCATTATCTCTCTCAATAAATAAATTTAAAAAAATCTTTAAAAAAAATCCTAAACCCCAAGGTGATAGTACTCAAGAGGTGAGTCCTTTGACAGGTGATTAGGTCATGAGGGTGGAGCACTCATGAGTGGTATTAGTGCTTTCAAAAAACAAGCACCAGAGAGCTTCCTCCCTCCTTCTGCTATGTGAAGACGCAAAGACAGCATATACAAACCAGGAAAGAGGTCCTCATCATACACTGAATCTGTCTGCACCTTGATCTTGACTTTCCAGCCCCCAGAACTATGAAAAGTAAATTTCTGTTTATAAACCACCCAGTCTGTGGTTATTTTGTTATAGCAGCCTGATTGGACTAAAACAGACATTTAGAATCTCCTCTCTACAATCTTAGTTTCAACGTCAGACAAAATTGGGATGGCCATTCTTGACAGCACAACTCAGTCACCAGGGAGGCAAGATTTACCATTGATAAAAACCCAAAGTAAGCAATAGTTACATAAGCTCTGACTGAGGTTCTCAAGAAGCAGTTAGAAGGTTTTTGTAAAGAACTTCATAGTGCTGTCTCTTCATTCTGTGGTGGAGAGCTGGTGGAAATTCCGATAAGCCTATAGGAGCAAAAGGCAGTCTTGCTTTTTTGATAATGTAATCAGTAAAAATAAGGAGAAAGGACATGCACTTTCTGGGGTGATCTGTGGGGCACCCTGAACTGTGCCATAAGAAAAGTTGGGCTACACTGGGAGATGAACTCAATGACTTTGGGGGAAGAGACCAGATGGCAGAGGGTGTCTCTGCATTTGGCATATTATACAAAGGTTTTTCACAGTAATATGGGTAGCCTACTCTGGAGGTAGTGGGAGAGACACCAAAGAGAGCATCCTGAACTGGCTAGAAAGAATTGGATGGGGAAAGGGGGGGTCAGGAGTTCTTCAATCTTTTAGTAAGTGTCAAAAACATGTTTTTGGGGAAACCTTTCTTCTCCTTTCCTTGTATCTTTACATCATAAAATAGAGGAAGGAATTTCTGGAGCCATTGTTTCTCTCTGTTCTCCAAGGCAGGAGGAGCAAATAATCTGGCCTGCACTGGGATACATTTAAAGAGAGAATAAAGATAGTGTAGCAAGGCCATGCTCCTGGTCTCCTGACCTCTTGTGTTAGCCTAAACTCACACTCACTGGACATCTATGCTCTTTTGCCCTCCCCCTTGACCTTATTTATGATTTTCTTTCTCTGTATGTTACACGGATCAAGACTCTGTCAGCACATCCAGATTCTCTGCAGCTTTGCAATAGTTTATTGGCAGAGAAGTTATATAAGACCTCCATAATTCACCTAGGGGCTTCTGAGCTGGGAGTGAAAATGCCTTTTCATTTTCATGTTGAAATCTTATCCTCTGATAAAGTTTATCAGGAACTATGTATTTGGGAGTGATTAGATTCTTGTTCAATCATTAAGAAATCTGAGTCTTTGAACTGTACTTGATAGCAATTCCTATTCCTTCATATTGGTTGGACTTTCAGTGGGGAACGGGTAAGCTTAGCATGTTTCCACCCCAAATTTCCAAAACTGTTTTAAGATAGAGTATTGATACCCTTCTGTTAATAGAGAAAAGTGTTAATCTTTAATCAACTTAGTTATTATAAATGTACTGACATTAGAACATGGATTATTAATTAGGGTCTTCATTTAATAAGAACATGAAGTTCTCAAAACATTGCATATATTACATCACCTATTCCTGAGCCTCAAGAATATATTCCAGATGTGCTGAACACTTATTGATTTGCCTTTTGCATCTACTTCTCCAGTGAATTGTTTCTTTAAAACATATTTCAAAATATATCTGCCCTATCTCACCTCTCTGTCCAGCATGACTGCATCTTATTCAAAATGAGTCAAAGAGAAATCTTCCCTAGAATTTTTCATACTGCAGGTGCAAGAGAGGAGACATTCCCATTTCTGTGATGACAGGATGCTGCTGTGAGCCTGGAAGCTGCTTGTGGCCATACGTGCCTTGCTACATGGAAAAGCCAACTTGTTGTAGGAGATATGGAGTCAACATAGTCCAAAAGTCAGTAGGGAAACAGTGAAAGAAGAGGGCCTCTTTCCAGTCCTGTGGTCTCCAGCTCGCTCTGATTCCTGCTTCTTGGAAGTTTGGTGGAAGTTTGAATGCCAACTCATCCTAAAGACTACTCATGCATCCTTCTAACAAATTTCCTTTTGTGTAATCTTGTTTGACCTGTATTTCTATCAATTTCAACCCAAAGTCCCAATTAATACACCAGATACTTAAATTACTTTCTGCTGTATTTGTGAGATCCCTAGAAGGCAGGTATCAATTTCATCTATAGATGAGGAAAGTTGGGTTAAATAACTTGTCTCATTCCAAAGTCCATGCCCTTTTCACTCCATCTTCAATGATTTTTAAAAATACTTTGATAATAATGCAACTAGTTAATCATAGGCTAAAATGGTTGATTGTCCCGAAGCTCTACTGTAGATGAGATGGAGAAGTTTATCTGTGGAGGAGACTTGTGAATTCCCCAACCTACCTCGTTGTGCCAGATGCTCTTCTCTCCTTAATCAAGGGGCTAAACGGCTTATATTCCTGCACAAGACTTTAGAGAAAACAAGACAGCTACAATGAATCTTGGGTCTTCAGACCCCCCAGTTTGTTCCTCTTCTCACTGCCACTTTTGCTCTCTGGTGTTTCCTGTTGGCACAATAAGAATTTGGAAGACTATGATATTCACCCAATAATCAATGAGATGGAGAAGATATTCGCAAACAACATATCTGATAAAGGGCTAGTATCCAAAATATATAGAGAGCTGATAAAACTCAATACCCAAAAACCAAATAATCCAATTAAAAAATGGGCAGAAGACATGAACAGACATTTCTCCAAAGAAATCATCTGGATAACCAACAGAAACATGAGAAAATGTTCAACATCATTCATCATCTGGGAACTGCAAATCAAAACTACAATGAGATACCACCTCACACCTGTCAGAATGGCTAAAATCAAAAACACAAGAAACAACAGGTGTTGGTGAGGATGTGGAGAAAGGGGAACCCTCCTGCACTGTTGCCGGGAATAAAAACTGGTTCAGCCACTCTGGGAAAACAGTATGGAGTTTCCTCAAAACATTAAAAATAGAACTATCTTATGATCCAGTAATTGTGCCACTGAGTATTTACCCCCCAAAATACAAAAACACTAATTCAAAATGGTACATGCAATCATATGTTTATAGCAGCATTATCTACAATTGTCAAACTATGGAAGCAAGCCAAGTGTCCATTGACGAATGAATAAAGAAGATGTGGCATATATATATGTATATATGAATATTATTCAGCCGTAAAAAACAAATGACATCTTGCCATTTGCAACAACACCGATGGTGCTGGAGTGTATTATGTTGAGTGAAATAAGTCAGTTAGAGAAAGGCAAATGCCATATGATCTCACTTATATGTGGAATTAAGAAACAAAACAAATGAGCAAATGAAAAAAAAGAGAGAGAGACAAACCGAGAAATAGACTCTTAACTATAGAGAACAAGTAGAAGGCTGCCAGAGAGAAGGTGGGTAGGAGGACAGGTAAAACAGAGAATGGAGATTAAAGAGTACACTTACCATGATGAAAAAAAATTAAACCAAAAAGCATGATAAAAATTGCATATCATGAGTTAAGAAAATGTGAACTAAGATCACCGTGAAATACCACTGTACACCTATGAAAGTGGCTAAAAGTAAAAGACTAAGCACACTAAATGTTGATAAAAATGGGGAGAAGCCAGAATCACGTGCATTACAAATTAAATGACATAGTATCTTGAGAGAAAGATTTGGCAGTTTCATAGTGAGTTAAATATACACCCCCTTTTGACCCAATGGTTCCATTTTTAGTTATCTATCCAAGAAAAATAAAAACATGCACACACACACACACACACACACACACCACAAAAGAAAACACTGAGATGGATAGAGGAGGGCAGTCACATAACCAGAAGATAGTATTTAGGGACTGATGTGATGGGAAGCAAAGAAGAGTGTTTGTTTGGGTATAAGGGTGCTGAGGCAGGCAAGTAGAGTCAATGAAAGTAATTAACTGGTGGAGCTCAACGTAGACAGATGAATAGTGCCAGGGAAACTGGATGGAATTGTTGGGGAGTCAAGCTGGGCTTTGGGTGAAGGAGAACTCCATCCACAGGGGAAAGTTGGCCAAAGCAATGTAGGGTCTCCAACTGGGAGAGAATGGGGAAATAGTTATGAAGGCACAGACTAGGTAAGACACGGGAAAACAAGGCAGAGATAAAGTTATTAGGGCTAAGATACAAGCAGGATTTCATTGCCAATAATTAAGATCCTCATTTATTTTAAATGGTTGCATTCCCAAAAGTTAAATTCCTAGTCCTTTTCTCTACTGCTGTCCTCAAGGGATCTAATCCAGTGCTACCCAACTTTCTGTGGCAATGGACATATCCTATTTTGTTCAATATGGTAGACACTGGTCATGTGTGATAAATTAAATTTAAGTTAATTAAAACTAAATAAAATGTAAAATTCTGGTCTGTAGTTTGCTAGCTATATTCATCTGCTCCGAGGCCACATGTTGCTAGTGACTACCATACTGGGAGACACAGAATTCCATGCCTACATCCTCCTCCAATACGGGTAATCTTAAATTTTACTTTTGAAAAACCTCTCCATATTTTCATACCTCCATATCAAATTGTGTACCAGACATTTTGCCTGTTGTTTCCGTAGGACTTTCATTCCTACATTTCAAAATCTAACTAATTCCACTAACCCAAGTTTATCCCTTGTCTTGTAAAAGTTGCCATTAACTGGCCAGTTGTCTAAAGCCAGGTATTAAATTTAGGTGATTGTTCCTCTAATTCCCTAAAACCAATAATTTATATCAAAACCCATATATTCTATCTGCTGACTCCTTCCTTAAGTCCTGGCTGTGCTATGCATTCTTGCTGCCACTGCCCTGATTTAGTTTCTCAAAATAATTTGCCCATAAATTCTTGCAAAAATCTCCTAACCTGAGCCCTCCCTCCCAGTTTTCCTCCTACTCAGGCATTCTTCTATCATGGCCAATGGCACCATCATGGCACATATTCTGAAATGCAAATCTGGTTAGATCCCTCTCCTATGTTGAGAACATCCAGGGTCTCCCCAGCAGTTGCACGATGAAACCCAAATTGTAGCATGTGTAACCAGATGTCTGTTGGGTTCCTTCATTACTTCAGATTGAGATAAGAGCACCTGCATTTTAGGATCCACAAAAATACAAATGCCTTGACGTTTTCAGAATTTTCAAGGTGAGGGAAGCTATTGTTTTCTCCCATAGACTCTCTTAATTGAAGCCTCCAGAACTCACAGTGTCAACTCAGCCTCTACATTCATTTCCACAAAAACAATCAAACAAATAAACATAACAACTATCATAAATAATTGAGGAAGACAGGGTGCCTGGGTGGCTCAGTGGGTTAAGCGACTGCCTTTGGCTCAGGCCATGATCCTGGTCCCAGGATCAAGTCCTGCATCGGGCTCCCAGCTCAGCAGGGAATCTGCTTCTCCCTCTGACCCTTCCCCCTTTCATGTGCTTTCTCTCTCTCTCTCTCTCATTCTCTCTCTCTTAAATAAATAAATAAAATCTTAAACAAAAGAATTAAGGAAGACAGTGGTTTATATTGAAGAACTGGGGTTCACACACACACACCCACATTGAACAGTATAAAATCTGTAATAGATATGTCAGTTCCTGAACGTCATTTTCAAGAGACAGTACAGCAGAGTGATGAAGTGTGTGCTCTGGCTGGTTTTGAATCCAGGCTTCTGCACACAGTTGGATAACCTTGAGGAAGTTCTTTAACCTATCAGCATGTTCCTCAGCTGGGAAACTGACATAAGTAGAAATATCTGTCTCTTAGGATAACTGTGAGGTGTGAAAGCATTAAGGAACATAAAATGTTGGTAATGGTGCCTGGTCCATGGTAAGTGTTTAAGAGATGTTTGCTAGTAATAGAATCGTAGTCATCAGTGTGGTATTAGCTCCACCATTAGAGGGTTTCTCTGTCCCTTCTGGCCATTTCACTCCTGGGTTCCTTCCTTGCCTTTTCCTCATCAATATCCCATCCCTCAGTTTCCCCCTGACCTTCTCATTCCCCCCACTTGCAACAGTGCCGCACACACAGAGTTCACTTTCCTGAGACAGAGGGGGTCAATGCTGCTTTGTTCTCTAATACCTTCACATCAGCACATCGTAGGCTCAGGATGTTTGCCAGGTTGTTCTTTTTCCTTACAAAGAGAGATTCCATTCTATAAATAACTCTAGTATTAAACATTAACAAAATTAATTTGCAACATTAATAAAAGGAAAATGTTTTCTTGTTTCACACGGCATGCAAACCTTTATAAGCAAAATGGAAATTAACTTAATGATTGAATCTCTTACTACTGCCAGATATGCATGCTGAACTCTAGGCTCACTGAATTGCCTCCCCTGAGTCATTTATGCCAGTGTGTCTTTGCTCTCCCTCTGATATCCCAAGCAGTCTCCTACATCATTCAAGGTCCACATCAAATGTAGACCTTTCTGACCTTTGGAACTTAGTCTTACATACCTATTGGAAGTTTAGAACACCTAAAAAATATCATCTCCCCTAGATGTGTAAGTTCTAGAATCTCCCCTCTAGAATTCAAAATCTTAAACAACGATGTATTGGAGCTGGCTCCTATTGGGTAGCCAGAGCTGATTGTGCACGTCTCACCCCAATGCTATAGTCAGTGACTTTTTTTTTTTTTTGGTAGCTTGAAATCAACCATGGTAGAAGTATTTTCACCAAATAAATCCTCAAACAGTATAAATCAGCTTGTTTTTCTGCCAGGGAGCAACTGTTAAACTTTTTCCTGGCACACCAGTGATAAGATGGAAACTGATAAGATGGAAAAGACATCAGCTATTTTACTGATGGAACTGACAGAGAACATTCTATGACTGGCTGGTGTTCTAATGCCATTGCCAGGCTTAGGCAGACTAGCCCACCCATTTGTGGGTAGGGCTGGGGAACCAGAGACTTCCTTGAAAGGGCCCAGGCCTTACCAAGAGGATTATCATATGGTCACAAGAAGAACAAAGAACATGGTCTCTTTAAGTGATGAAAATACCCTGTGCCCCTTCACAAGCTCTGCAACCAGTCACAACTCTTGGAGAGGACTAAGGACTTGGATGAGATACTGGAAGTCTTTTTTTTTAATTTATTTTATTTAAATTCAATTAATTAACATATATTTCCTAAGAGGAGATCGTAATAATTCTCATAGCAAGAAAAACAATATAGCTATGTGTCATGATAGATGTTAACTAGACTTATTGTGGTAACCATTTTGCAACATATACAAATATCAAATCATTATGTTGTACACCTGAAACTAATATATTGTTATACGTAAATTCTATCTCAATAAAAGTGTCATATTGACATATAAAGTGACAAACGTATCAATGGTACCTTGCAGGGGACCCAGAAATAAACCCACACATATAAATCATTTTGTTTTCTGACAAAGGTGCTAAAGTAATCAAATGGGGAAAAGAAAAACCGCTTAGCAAATAGTTCTGGAACAAATGGATATCCATGTGGAAAAAAATGAATCCCCCACTTATATTCAAAATTTAGTAGGAGTTGGATCAACTATCAGAACATAAAAGCTAAAGTCGTGAAGTTTTTAGAGAAAAAAATATAGGAGATTATCTTCAGTAGGAAAGATAGAGACTAACCAGGGCCTTGGAGGGACCACTGACTCCACAAGTCATGAACAACTAGCTGCCTTGTCAGAGGGGACTGAATGACCTGCAGGGCCACTCCTGCCTTTCCCTTAGTTTAAGTGGAATTCACAGTTGGAAGATGTTCCAGCTGATGGTTTGATTTAACTCATGGATAATCCATGAAAATTAGAGCTGATGGAGTACACTGGACTGCTGTAGCCATCTGCCCCAAAGATAGTCACCTTTGGCCAAAACTGGATAAAGATGCTCTCCCCAATGGACTGAACTCTGGCTCTGACGCTCTCTCCTATAGCAGCTCCTGCTACATATTTACAGCCTTGTGGGCTATTGAGAACAGACTAGCCATATGGTCTGGTGACTGGACCATTAAGGACTCCCCTCTGTGGTAAGAGGAACTATGGCAGCAACTTGCAAACTGGGAAGGAGATTTATTTGTCACTCATACTAGTGCCCAAGGCAAAAGACCATTAGTAAGGGCCAGGATTGTTGGTTGGGTCCACCACAGAACAGGACATAGAAGTCCATCTCAGATGCAAGAATGGGTGAAATCATAGGGACTGGCCCCAGAAGAGGGAAGCAGAAGATACAGGACTTCTTCCAGTGAACCCAGGCCATGAAGCATGGCAAATTGGGCCACTTTAACTGAGTGTTAATAACAAATTGACCACTTTGGACCACTAGTCCCAAGTCACATATTCCAGTGGTGCCTCACTGACAATTCCAATCATATTCAAGATTCCAGTCTTATCAAGGCATCCCATTCACAGCCCCAACAACACAGCCATGAGCATGCTCCCATGGCATGAGATGGTGCTTTTCTACACTAAGAAGATCCACGTTCAGGCAAGATGGTTATCAGCTGTACATCCATAGACTCTCTCCCCCCAGACTCATTTTGTAATCTCTTTAGTTGGATTATTCCAGAAAGTTGGGGTTCCTGATTGAAAAGCATCCTCTAGGGAGGTCTGCTCATCCTCCTGGGTTTGGTTCTTCTAGTGATCTTGGTAAAATTCTGTTTCAAAATGACAGGTAGTCTCTCCAAGCAAAACACATCTGTACAGCTTGTGTTCAGGGCCCCCAGGGGACCCAGCTCCCCAGCTCTGCCTCCACCTGCAGGGTGAACATTGATCTCACCGGATTTGAAATGCTTTACCTGCTATTTCTGCAGTCTAGCAGGTATGTGTGGAGTGGGCGATGGGAGAAGTGGACAGCTTCCTTCACCCACTGCACAGCTGTTTAAGAGGCATCTTGGGTCTGGAACATTTTCTTACTCAGAGATAAAGTGAAATCAGCAATGTGAAATTTTATAACTACTTTGAGTAAAGCTCAGGTAGTTTTCCTAAAATCAAACACAACTACTCTGTGACTTAGAAATTCCCTCCTAGGCATTTGCCTATAAGAAATGTAAACATATTTTCACAAACACACAAGGAAATTTGTACACAAATGTTCATAGCAGCTTTATTGATCATAAACCAAAAGTGGATCTAGGGGCATGGATAAACTTCTTTACTTGCACAATAGAATGCCACTTATTGATAAAAAGGAAAAAACTAATGATACAAGCAACAGGGAAGGATCTCAAAATACTTGCAGAGCGGAAGAAGCTTCCGACAACAGGTGCATACTTTGTGATTCCACTTATATGAAATTACCAATCAGGCAAAGCCAATGTGGGTTGGAAAAACCAGAACAGTAGTTGGCTCAGGGAGGAAAGGTGAGAACAGGGCTTGAAGGGATGGACATGAAGGTGATAACAATATTTTACATCTTGACAGAGGTGTGTGGTTTAAACCCCCAGGGCATGCCCTTGTCAAAATCAGGAAAAGTATCATAACATTTATTCATCTCATTGAATATAAATCATATATCTAAAGACAAAACACTCTAAGCAAATCTTGAACAGTAGTTAATAATATGCATTCTGCAGTATTTAGGGGCATGCACCCAAATGTCAACACTTTACTTTGAAATGCATCAAAGAAAACATGGGTTGATGGATGGATGGGAGAAGACTCGATGCAGGAATGTGTGGTGAGTAGAGTAAAATTCTAGTGGTGGAATCAAAGTAACATGCATGTGATGTGCACCTTAAGTCTGATCAATTGTAGGCATGTTAAAAATGTTTACAATAAAATAGTGGAAAAATTCAAGAGGTTTTTCTTAGGTGTTTGCTTATTTAATTTTTTCTTGATATTCAGCAGACTTTCCATCCATAAATTCAAGCATTCAGAGTGCAGGCAAGTTTTCCTCACTCCTATCTTAACTGTTATTCTCATCCCAAGTGCTCTGGTCGTGTCTTCAATTATCTGTAGACTGCATGACAGTTACGGGTCTTCTACACCTCTCACTTCTCAGTCATGACTTCCTTCTCTTTCCCATTTTCCTCTAGCCAGCTTTGTTATCCAAAAATCACGGTTTTATTTTCTTCATTATCAGTTCTTACCCTTGCTGGTCCCAATGCCAATTCAAATTTAACTATTTAATTTTTAATTTCAGGCTTTCTTTTGCTTACTCAGCTCCCTTTTCAACTCAGCCTGCTTTTCAGCCATCTCTCTTTTCAACACAGTGTGTACTTTTTTTCTCCTACAACTTTTAAAAATCTTGTTTCAGAGTTAACCACCCCCTCCCAAAAAATCTGCTGCTCTTCATTACACAAAGCAGATGCTTTTGAATCTTTCTTTTGCTTCATGTATAGAGTCTTTCAAATGGTATTTCTCCTGTATCATGAATATAATAACACTTTCCTTTTCTCATTCAATATATATTTTAAGAACACTGTGAAAATGTTTTAAAGGATTCATACAAATTTTAATGAGAGTTATAACTGGAGCCAGTATGTACCAGTAATAAATAAGTGTCAGAGCCAGGACAATAACCAGTGTGATCCTTGCTATATGCAAAATAGATCAGTGTCTTCTCTGAAAACTGATCATAGCCCCAGACACTGACCATTTTGCAGCTAGAACATCTCATCTCCTAAATGGCTGCCTTCCCACAAGGCTTCCTGAGGAAATCCCACTGGGTCTCCAAAACTGGTCTATCTAAATTTGAATGAAGAGACAGCACTAGGATATTCTTAGGACATTCCTTCAGAACATTCAAAGATTCTAACTGCACCCTGAGAACAGCAGTCAGGGCTCATCTAACTAGGGCTTACTTTGGGTTTTTAACAAAAAAAGTTTTTTTTTTTTTTTTTTGCTAACTGTAGTCTTGGTCTGCATGTAGAATGAGAGGTGTCAAAAAGCAAATAGTGTTGGAGATGAACAATATTGGTACCTACGATAGCACAGCATGCAGTCCATGCAAATATATACAGATGGATGTTGAGAAGGTTAAATCAAGCACCACTAGCCATCTGCAGCCTCCATATTCTTCAGTGTTGAAAATATTTGAATTCTTATGTTTAATACCTGGTTTGTTTTTAGTACATCACTCTGTACAACAAAGATGATAACTTCCAGAAAACAATGAAACAAAATAATAGAGTCAATGGTGGGGATACTTCCTAAGGAATTAGTAGTAGTAGAAAAAGATATCTGTACCACCACATGCATTATAGCATTATTTACAAGAGCCAAGATATGGAAACAACCTAAGTGACCACTGATGGATGGATGGACAAAGAAATTACATATGTGTGTGTCTATATATAGACAACACACACATGTACACGATGGAATATTATTCAACTACAAAAATGAGACGATCCTACAATCTATAACAACATGGATTGACCTTGAAGACATTATGCTAAGCAAAATAAGTCAGAGAGAAGAAGATAAATATTGTATGACATCATTTATAGAATCTATTTAAAAAGCAAAAGAAAACAACTTATAGAAACAGAGATTTGACTTATAGTTACCAGAGATGTGGGGTGTGGGAGGGGGAATTGAAGATGGTCAAAAGGTACAAACTTCTCATTATAAATAAGCAAGTACTAGAGATGTCATGTACATCACAACTATAGCTAATAAACACTGCTGTAAGATATATAGAAAAGAGACTAAATCCTGAGTTCTCATCAAAAAAAAAGTGGTTCATATAACATAATGAAGAGCTATATTTTAATTAATCTGAGTGTTAAGTGCAGTTGAAAGACAATTCATTTATGTGTTAAATGTAAAGAATAAATTAAATAATACTGCAAAATTCCAAGTAGAAAATATGTCCCAGAGAAGAATATATGAAAATATCATATTACACTGTCTTGAAACACAGGACTGAAGTTGTATCAATTCAATCACCAAACAGACCTTTCTATCTATCTAGAGGCCCACGGTCAAGTTGTCAGTCCCAGTCTCAGGATATTGGTCTCTGAGCTGGATTTGATCTCCCTCTGTGGCCTCCATCCTGGTAGAATCCAGGGCTTGCTCCAGACATCATTTTCACATTGGTACTTGGAAAGGAGTATGCATCTCAAGTGAATTCCAAGATACTATAAGTGATCCATAGAATCTGTGTTCTGTCTAAATACCACTAATGGGGATCCCTTATCATAAAAAGCTATAATCTTGTTGTCGGTAATGATCTCAGACATGGACAGAGTAGAAAGTTGCCTTCAAAATTATGATTGAGAAGATGCAAGAAGAACTTCCTACCTGAATCTCTTTCACCTGTTCAGATGCCATGGTTTGAATTTCCACCATCATGTTACAGGCTGGGGTCAGTCACCTCCCATATATATTTCTCTTTCGTCAAAAGCAAGCACAACCGAAGGAACCAGTTTCCTTTGTGCTTGGTACCCTGATTTATTTCAACATTAGTAGAAGATAGGGCCAATATGGAAAGATGAGATCACAAAAAGGGAGGTAGGTGAGTGTAGAGAATGAGGACAAGGGAAGGAGAAGCAAAGTTTTAGAAAATAGAACTGACGTTAGAGGCAGTCCCATAATCACAACACTGAGAAGCCAGAAGGTGAAGTGGAGAAGACTCTGGATGCAAAACGGAGCCTCTGAGTTCTAGTCCCAGCTCTCTTCCCAGCCATCAGAGTAACCTTGCAACAAGGTCACCTTTCCTCTCTGGCTCTGTCTTTTCATACCTGAAACCAGACTAATAATAACCAGCCTGGTCATCTGGGAAGTCATGGCCTGAGCAGCCCTGCAGGAACCTTCCAAATGGAACATTTATGGCAACCAAAATAGCTCTGGTCAAGGTGCACTTTTCATTCCCCTGAGATTCTTCCAGTACAAAAATAGACACAAGGCGGAAGACCAATGGCAGAATCGAAAGCATAAACTTTTGAAATAGAGAAGCAGATTAGATTAATAAGAACATATTGACCAGCCATTATGACCCTACTGATATGTTGTGAAAATCTTAAATAGAAGACACAATCTCTGCCCAAATAAAGCACTAACCACGTAATTGTGTTTGTAGCTAATGTTTATCAAGGACTCACCCACGGCAGAAACTATGCTAAACACTTTATCTCTTGCAATCCTCACAACTGCCTTAGGATGCTGATAATATTTCCAAACATAATAAACTGTATAAAGAAATTCTATTAGTGGTTAGCAGATTTGCATGTGGGTAAAAATCACTGGGAGAACCTGTCATAAAAGTGCATGAGTCAGGGCGCCTGGATGGCTCGGTTGGTTAAGCGACTGCCTTTGGCTCAGGTCATGATCCTGGAGTCCCGAGATCGAGTCCCACATCGGGCTCCCTGCTCAGCAGGGAGTCTGCTTCTCCCTCTGACCCTCTTCCCTCTCATACTCTCTATCTCTCATTCTCTCTCTCTCAAATAAATAAATAAAATCTTTAAAAAAAAAAGGTACATGAGTCGTACTCCCAGGGATTCTGATTCAGCGTGTCTTCAATATAGCTTGGGAATTTGCATTTTTAGCAAACTCTCCAGGCAACCTGAAGCAGGTGAAATGTGGACCACTAATACAAAAAAGACTTCCATATATTATTAAATATGAGATGCCAGGGGACATAGATACTGGAGGCCAGTATTTCCCCCCAAAAATCTGATTGCAAGCACCCCCTGAAATACTTGTTAAAAATACTGCAGGATACCAGAAATATTCCTTGGAGGCTTGAGGAAAGCTCAAGACTCCATAATTTTTCTTTTTACAACCAATTGTTGTCCCAAGTGATTGCTATGGTCAGGCAAATTCGTAATTTAAGTGAATTGTCTGTGGTTGCCTAGTGACATCCTATCAGAAGGGGAACTAAAGCCCATCCCCAGGCTCCCAGGCCAGAGTTCTTTTAATGCATTGTCTCCTTGAGAGAAATATTCACAGGGTCAGCCTACTTGTAAGGCCCTGATTCAGAAAAGGGTAAGGGGTATGTTGAGCTCCTTCTTGCAGCTCTTTCTGGTGTCCTCAGCTCATTCTCAGAGCCATGATCACAAAAGCACTTCCTGCATGGAAATTGAAGAACAGAATGGCTACGTGTCAAGCCTGATGAGGGGTAAAAACAAATTCGGGGAAACTGTTGTCACAGCCACCAAAACTGCTTAGCCAGCTGCAGGAAGCAAACAAATCCACTGAAACATTAACTCAGGCAGAAGGTTCCAGCTCATTGAAAACAGGCTCATTTGTTTTCCCATTATGGCTCAGCAGCGTCTACCTGGGCTGTGCTTGCAGGGTTCCAGCAGCATCATGACAGAGCTGGGGAAAGCTGATGGATTTATAACACACTGCTTTGATAACATATTTACCAAGCCTTGCTTGCAAGATTCTGGGAGCTTGAAAAGGAGAGACCTGCTGGAAATGGAGCCCGCTGGGAAAATAATATGTGGAAGGCTTCTGATGAGAGACATCTCTGCTGAAGTGCATGTTCAGGCAGCAACTCTTCTTACAAACGGAGGTTTCAGAGATGGGGAAGTGTTCTGTGCGTACCAGGAGAAGGAGTACCCATACTCACTCAGGTGCTTCCTGCCTATGGAGCCATGAGGAAGCCAGCTGACTCCTCTGAGCGTCACGCCTCACATTAGAAAAAAATAGGATTAAGCCCCTTCCAACTCCCAAGATTGTCGGGGCATGGCACATCATAGAACAATAAGGATATATTGTTACACATTCTAGTATTAGAAATAACCTTTATACACCCTAGAAATTAAGACTAGACTATTTTTGAGAAGTAATTTCCTTACTTCTGGTTTTCTTCTATCTGAAGCTTGGGAAACCACATAGTGCTAACTGGAAAAGGAATTGTGGTTTTTGATTGATTTAGTTGTTGTTGTTAGACATTAGGGCAAGGAAGAAGGAAAATATCGATTGTTAAGCCAATACTATGCTACAAGCTTTATGTAATTTTTCACATTGAAAGGTCCCAGACCACTTTCCTATTAGGAAACTGAGACTCAGAGAGGTTAATTACTCTGTCTAAAATCACACAGTTTATTAGAAAAAAGAGCCAGGATATGATCTGATCTGTGACTGGACATAATAGGTGTTCAACAAATATATATATATTAAAGAAGGGATGAATGTCCCCAACACCAGAATTTTTTCCTCCATGGAACACATTTACACAACCTATAATTGTCCAATTATCTATTCAAGCTCATTTATCCATCAGCAAGCTTCTCTTTAACAACTACTATGTGCGAGTCTCTGTAGGAAATATAAAGGTAAATCACACAAAATTCCTTTTCCTAGAGAGTTTGATAGTTGATAGAAGAGAATGGGCATGTATAGAAATTACTATGACACAAACCCAAATGTGCTGAGTAAATGGAATATTCCAGAAGAGAGATAGAGAAGGAATCTTGGGCAGACTCATTTCACCTGAGTCTGCAAGGATATTTAAAATTTGGCTATATAGGAACGGGAAGAAGACAACATGGGCACCAGGGCACAATCTGACCATGGACAGCATTTAACGTATGTCTAGGAGACAGGGTGGTTTAAAGGAGTAGTGAGTGGTAAGTCTGGCAAGGTAGATAGGATGAACCCACAAGCTTCTGCATCCATATGTAGCCACATCTTCTGTACAGCATCCCTAATAACCCCCACTTTAGGGAGACCATCAGTATACTTACTGCAGTGTCTTCTGCAGCTGAGTGCCAAGTGGAAGGACAAAATGAGCCTGCAAATTCTTCACTCTAAGACCATCCATCGATGGCCAGGAAGTCACTTTGTGATCTCAAGCCATTCAGTAAAACAATTAGAACTCTACCAATTAGAGTTCACAAGATGTCTGTGCTATATTCCTGCATGCCAATAAGCAGAGGCACCTGAGCATTAAAAGTTCCAATATACAGATAAAGGATGAAAGCTTAGTGTGCTGCTACAAATTTTATTTGGCCTGTCACCCCTATTTTATTACAAAAAGTGTGTGGGAAAGGTGAAAAAAATGCAATAATGTCAGTGATACACTTGGAGAACTGAAATTAAAATTCACTGCTGGAAAAATATTCATTTCCTACCTCAAATCTGTGCAAATAGTAATGACAAGACTATCACATTACGCATGAATATGATTAGCATAACTCTGCCTAATGAATTAATTCCTTCTGTGGAACTTAAGGTAAAAATGTTTTCCTTTCCCCTTAATCTTATTTAATAGATGCATATTTGCTAATAGAAGTTATTTTTTCCCTACATTATGATGCATTTATTAGTTGGATTCTCACCTTATGCATTGATGAGTGAAGACAGAATACATTCAAGTGCAGTCTGTGCAAATAGGGACCTTTCATTTTCAGCACAAGAAAGAGCAAAAAATGAATTTTTTTCAGTTTGTTCTCAGGAATTCATGGTCACATTAGGATGATTGGTTACTCTGAGATGGTTGATCCAAAGAAATCATTTCTTTCCTATGCTCTCATGGGTCTAAGAAAATGGAAAAAATTTTACTTTTTAAAAATTGTACTTTAAAAGCTTTGAAATATACAAAATAATACAAATATTTTGGAAGGCAATCTGTCAGTATGCATCAAGAAATGTTACCATGTTTAATCCTTTGACCCAGAAATTTCATCTCTGGAATGTGTCTTAAGGAAATAATCCTAAATATAAAAATCATAATGTGTAGGCACAAGACCGTGTTATTTATAGTGATGGAAAAAAAAATGAGAAAGGACCTAGCAGTTCAACGGTAAAAGGGTGGCTAAATAAACTATGGTGTTTCCTTTAATGGAAGAGTATATAGATATTTATTTATTTATTTATTATAAATTAAATGTTTATTTATTTATTTATTTTAAGATTTTATTTATTTATTTGAGAGAGAGAGAGTACATGAGAGAGGGGAGGGTCAGAGGGAGAAGCAGACTCCCTGCCAAGCAGGGAGCCCGATGCGGGACTCGATCCTGGGACTCCGGGATCATGACCTGAGCCAAAGGCAGTTGCTTAACCAACTGAGCCACCCAGGTGCCCGAGTATATAGATATTTAAGATGATATTTACAGAATGATATTTATAAGATGATATTTATAAAATATGCAATAAAATAGAAATTCTCATGGTATGGTAATTATGATAGTGATGAAAGTTAATATTTATTGATCACTAATTATAAGTTCAGTGCTTTGCATGCAATATTGAATCCTGATAAGATCCCAGTGAGGTAAGCACTATTATTATCATTATTATCCTACATAACACATGATATAATTAAAGCCTGTAGGATTTAAGCTATCTGTCCATTATCACATGGCTAATTAGTTAAGAAATGAGATTTTGTACCATGCTGGGCCCCCAATATCTTTCTTAGGTCAAGAATTTACTAGAAAAACTCACAGAACTCTAAAAAGCTGTTGTACTCACAGTTACAGTTTATTACAGCAAAAATATAGAGATTAAAATCAGCAAAGGCAAAGAAAGGTGAACAATCTCCCAGTTGTCCTCTCCAATGGAGTAGTAGAGACAGCATTTAATTCTCTCTGCAACAAGGAATGGTGACCAATGGAGTATTGTCAAACAGGAGAGGTCACCTGAACCTCAGTGTCTGGGGATTCCCTTGTCAATCATGTACAGATGGACACCTACTTAGATGACCTTAGTTTCTCAGTATCCAGCCCCTTCAGATATCAAACTCATACAAATTGGCCTGGAGCCCTGACCATAAATCACACTATTAGCTAAACTATCCAGAATGGCTCAAGTCCCCAAGTATACAAAGATCTTCTTATCAGGCAGGATTTTCTAAGTGAGTAGAGGTTATCGTGAAGAAACCTCTTAAGGACCAGTTTTTCTTTGGAATGTGCAGAATTTAGACACCCCAGATGCTGAATTAACCCTTTGTTGCATAAATACCAATTAGACAGAATCCAGAGCCTGAATGCTTAGCCATTATGGATTTCTCCAAGCACTAATCCACAGTTATTTTCTGAGTACCTTCAATGGACCAAGAGCTGAGTCATAATTAAGGTTTATGAAGTTGAAAAAGAAATGCTCTCTGCCTATGGTAAGTGGACTATCCAGCAAGGCAACTTTGGAAGTTGCATAAGAAGCTGAGCATATGTACACAGTAAGGCAGGAGGGCAACACTGAGGGGCCAGAGGAGAAGGTAATAGTTGAAACAAGGAGCAAGTTGTGGGTAAGAGGTAAATAGAAATGTCCCTCTGGTCTGAAAAACAGTATGGAGGTTCCTCAGAAAGTTAAAAATAGAACTACCCTATGATCCAGCAATTGTACTACTAGTTATTTACCCAAAGGATATAAAAATACAGATTTGAAGAGGTATATGCACCCTGATGTTTACAGCAGCATTATCAACAATAACCAAACTATGGAGAGAGCCCAAATGTCCATTGACTGATGAATGGATAAAGATGTGGTATATATATACAATGGAATATTACTCTGTCATCAGAAAGAATAAAATATTGCCATTTGCTATGACATAGATAAAACTAGAGTGTATTATGCTAAGTGAAATAAGTTAGCCAGAGAAAGACAAATACCATATAATTTCACTCATATGTGGAATTTATAAACAAAACAGATGTACATATGGTGGGGGGGAAGAAGAGAGGGAAACAAACCGTAAGAGACTCTTAACAGTAGAGAACAAACTGAAGGTTGATGGAGGGAGGTGGGTGGGGGCTGGGTTACATGGGTGATGGGTACTAAGAAGGGCACTTGTTATGGTGAGCACTGGGTATTGTATGTAGTGATGAATCACTGAATTCTACTCCTGAAACCAATATTACACTGTATGTTAACTAAAATTTAAATAAAATCTAAAAATTAATTAAATAAATAAATAAGTGTCCCTCTGGAAAGCTGAAGGGGAGGTAGAGGCATGACAGATGTCAGAGTGAAAAGTGGTTGGGATATTATTTCTTACAACTGCACATAAATCTACAATTATCTCAAAATAAGGACATTCAATTTTAAAAAGTTGTTGAGTTGGCCGGAGTAAAAAGTGGAGAAGAGAAGCCAAAGGTAACACTAAATGAGCAAAATGGGCTAGATCATTAGGGCGCTTTGCGTTTCTAAGAAATTTAACACCTATCCTAAAAGACACAGAGAGTGATTGAAAGATTTCAAGCCCTGGAGCAAGATGATCATATTCTCAGTTTATTAAAATAAGTCCAGGGGCAGAGTGGACCATAGCCTGGCAAAGTCTTAAAGTGAAATAGGCAGACCAGGGAGGTGGTGACCAGAAAAATTCCCACAGGGTAAAAATGAATGTCTAAATGAAAATAACAGTTTTCACAACAGAGGAAAAGGTCATGGATGTGGAACAAGGTGTCAAAGGGATAGGACTTAGTGAAGGATAGGCTCAGCAGCCTTACTTCTTTGTCTTTACCTTTGTCTCCATGACCAAATAAATGATGTTATTACTCAATTGGATACAAAATGAGAAGCAATTTGCAGACTGTGACCAAGACAATGTTATATATTCAGCAAACCTGTCTACTATTCCGCCCAGTCCCATAGGAAGACTGTGTTGTAGACCAATGTGACTGAGTTCTAGACAATGAAATGTGGGCTTGTGTCACTTCTGGTCCCAGGCCCTATAACCACCCAAATGAACTTCCATGTTTTCTTCTCCTGGCGGCCAAGTGAGGGACTCCAGGGTGATTTTGGAGCCCCAGAATGGAAGCAGCCTGGGACTGTTACTCACCACTGAATGGAAAACCACCATGTACACATTAGACCATCATGTGAGTGAGAAATAGTCCTTGGCAAGGACCAACTAGGTCTGGTGGCATTTCTCACACAAGTTACCTTACCCTGACTGAATCAGAAATTGGTACCTTGCAGTAGGGGGTTGCTGTAAAAACAAAACCAAACAAATGACAGAAACTAAACACAACAAAATAAACTTAACCTAGGTGTCATCTTCTAGGCCCATTGGCAGGTAACAAGGAAACAACTGACAGATGACAGGGTAGCTAAAGATCCATGTCACACACTAGCAATCACTTGGTAAAATTGTGATAACTTGGAAGGCAGATTGTGCTCCTCTTGAGCTGCAGAAGAAATTCTAAACAGATTTTAATAGTGTGTATTTGTTATTATCGTGTACATTTGGCTAGGATTAAATAAAAGGAAAGAAGTAGCTCAGGAAAGAGTTGGCTGGTTGGCAAGCAGAAAAGAAAGAGAATACCAAAGTCTCGAAATTCAAAGTGATACAGGTTTGGAAAAGCTAACTATTCCAAGGTCCCAAGTGTAAAAGACGCAATTTAAACAAGCTCCAAGTGAAAGACACTGTACAACCTCTCTATGGAACAAAAGGACTCAGCCCTATGGCAAACATCAGACTAAGGGTGTGGCCTTCCTAGATGTTGTTTCAGAATGCCTCGAGATAGCACTTACCCTTCCCTAAAGGAAGGTATCTGGCAGCAAAAAAGGGAAGAAATAAATCAGACTTGAGAATCATGATTTATGGAAGAACATCAGGTATGGTAATGACCGCATGAGACTGGCTAATGAGAAATAAATCAGAAGTTTGCAAAGTTTGTAAGGAAATTGTTTTTCCAAAGAAAATATGAAACTGGAGTAAAAATAATAATAGAAAGGAAAAAAATACTTTGTTCAAGATTCAAAATCACTGCAATCACCGATCTTCTGTGAGTAGGAACGAAGCTTAAAACCAGTGCAGGAAGGAAATATTACCCATACCCCTTCAGAAGTGGCCAAGGGAGATTGTAGACACAAAGGAACCCAGGGGACTTTTAGAGTACACTGGGCAGTAGAGTTCCTGTTTGAGAGCAAAATGGTGGCTTAAGTTGGAATTTCTCCCCTCCTTTAAGGTGGGTCAACTCTCAAAATTTCTATCTAGCAAGAATTAGACATGAATTACTATGGATCAGGAGCGGATGTGTCTTCCACTTTTCCCTTGTCCAAATTTGAAATTGCATTTCAGTTATCCTGCCTTGTTCCCTATTGGCTGGCAGTGGGGCTTGTGGAGAAAGATAACTTGAATTTTAGCTCATAGGTCATTGAACCCCAAGGAACGATATCTGGTCTGATGGAGACTATACATCGCCCATAAACCTGGGCTTTGGAAAAGATGCAATGTCGAAACAAGGTTTTGAGTTTTCACTCTTAGAAAGAAGATAAAGCTGGTCCCAGTGTGGGGGGAGAACATGGGGTAGACCCTAAAATCTTCCAAGTGACCTCCATGCTCCTTTCCTTTTTCTGCCGGTCAACATGGATGAAGAGGGAATGAAAAACCTTGGAGTCACCTGTGGTGTAATTTCTTAGATTTTGATTATGACATTGTGACATGAAAGAAGCTGAGGAATCTGTGTGTTAGACACTTGGCTCTGAACCAAACACACCAGGGGTCAAGTCCTGGCTTTGTGCTTGCTAGTTTCTGATGGTTGGAAAGTCCCAAAGCTTTAGCTTCCTCATCTGAAACCCATGATACTCTACAGGTTTTTTTTGTAAGAATTAAATAAAATTCTTACAAAAAATATATGCATACTGTAGTCTAGTGCCCTGATTGTACACACATTCAATAATTATTAGCTCCCATTATGATTAATCATTTAATGGATTCACTACCAGCACTGCAAGCATCATCATCATCAATACTACCTAATGGCTCTGAAGATCTATGACTCACTTGGCTCAGCAATTATTACAGATAATTGTTTATTTAAAATAATATATATATATTTTTTTAAATTCAGGGCAAAAAGACCAGGAATGTGTACGGATGGGCATTGTGAGGCAGGAAATCTGAAGCTAAGGTATTAGGTTCCTGTCACTCTTTATAACTATATGATTAAAGAAAAGTAAAGAAGCTCTTCTACTTGAAAATTTGCTCATTATAATCTTCCCACTTATGAACTTTCAACTCATGAACATTAGTAGGTCTACCATCACATGGCAGAGTTGAAGTTTGCCAATAACACTTGACCAACACTTGAATTTAGTGGACTCTTATATGAGGGTTACTTTCGAATTTATGAACTAAGAGCTTTGTTTTTAAGACGTTAAAATTAAGTTTAACCATAGCCTAACCTATTTTTAAATAGAGGTAAACCTGCAAGTTTAGCTACATGATCTTCATTGGATTCATTTGCTTATACCATGGCTACTGAATGAAGTTCAAAATAAGATAGCGCAATACAACATAAATAGAAGCACTGTCTCAGTTCAATTCCACAGCCATTTGTTGGGTTATGGGGATGGAAAGACACCTGGATCCCACATCAGGAAGTGCTTCTATCCTGAGCTCCTAATACATTATAGGGACCCTCCTTTGATATGACTTGTTCCTACTGACATTCCATCCCTAAGCGCCTTATAAAGTATCTGCCATATGGTAGGTGTCCCTTCAGTGATCTTGCATGAATAAATTGATCTGATGGCCTGAGACACATAATGATATTCCTGGATGAATCCTAAGTCTAACAGTTTTTAGCCAGGGAACCTTGATCAAGTTAGGTACAAAGCAGGGCTCTGTTTCAGCAATGACTGTGCTAGGCTTAATAGTGTGTGAACTGTGTTCCTAGAAGGCAGGAATATAGGGCGCCTGGGTGGCTCAGTTGGTTAAGTGACTGCCTTCGGCTCAGGTCATGATCCTGGAGTTCCGGGATCGAGTCCCACCCACATCGGGCTCCCTGCTCAGCAGGGGGTCTGCTTCTCCCTCTGACCCTCTTCCCTCTCGTGCTCTCTGTCTCTCATTCTCTCTTTCTCAAATAAATAAATAAAATCTTTAAAAAAAAAAAAAAGAAGGCAGGAACATAGTACCACAATGCTAAGGGATGCTGGAAAAGACTGAGAATTGGGATTTTCCCTAGCCATGTTGAAAAAGTGTTATAAGGGGAAGTATGAGAATGAATGCTCCCTCTCCTTCCTTCCTGGCTCTCCTCTGAACTATTTGGTTGCATGTGATTGCTCAGAAGCTCTGTGGCTGTAAAGTAAGGTGAGCTGGAGTTAGCTGACCCCACCAGCAGAGGCCAAGACTGTGGGAGAAAAAAACCCATGAGCTCTCCCCATCAGGCTGGCAAGGGGAGGGACAAGCATGTCCACTTGGCCATGGGCAAGTAGTTTGGACAATCAACCCAATGAGGGCTTGAAGAGTCCCCATTAGCTCTTCTGAGACAAGTTTGAAGAGCTATTATCTGTCATTTTCCCCCAAGATAGTAATAACTACATTGTATTTTATTTGCATTGGCTTGTTTCATTCTCCCACCAACTCCATGAGGTACATATAACATGTCCTGTTTTGCAGAAAGAAAACCAAGGAGTAGAAGAGTTTAAATGACTCAGCTAAAGTGACATAGTCAGTTGTGGGCAGAAAACGGATTGCACTTGAGGTTAACTTGGCTCCAAGTGCATACTCTTCGCATAATAGGCAAAAAATAACAATTTAAAATCCCTTGAGCTTCATTTTCCTAATCTATAAAATAATAAGAAAGGACAACTTTTCAAAGCATTGGTATTATAAATGTCCATTTTTTTCAAGAACAATAGTTTACAGCCAGGTATCATAAAGCATTTTTTTACTAAAACATAAGCTTTTGTTCACTTTCTTGTTCAAGCACCTTCTATCAGTAGCTGTCTTCTCTCCTGGGGAATTACTTGCTAATATCCCTAGTGGGGCCATTTGACTTTGAATACACTTATGGATGCGGATGCTTCATTTCCCTTGTTGTCTTTGTCTGCACATTGCTAATTAACACCTGAGTCCCAGCAGGTCTCTGAGAATCAATGGAGGGCTTGCAAAAGCATCTTCTAGACCCCAAGGACTGCCAGATGAATGATCTGTTATTCCTTCACTTATGTTGTCCCTTTTCTTCGTGGTTGCACTTCACCAGACAGATAGTGGTATTTCAGTTGATCCTTGTTTGGGCTGACTTTCTAACTTTCATAGACGATGGCATTGCCACCAAACATTACATAAGTTCTTATCCATCTATTCAATAAATATACCTTCAGTGCTGCTATAGGTAGAGCCCTAAACATCAAGAAAACCAGAGGATTATGTTAAAATCCCTCCCCCTTTATATATCTCACAGTCCTGTAGGGGAGAGACCAATAAAAGGGGAATTATAATATAGTGTGATAAAGATAGTAAGAAATGTCTGCAAAGGACATTATGGGATCAAAGAGGAGGGCACTTCATCCAAGGGCCAGGAGAGTGATCTGGAAAGGCTGCCACAAGAAGATGTGTCTGGACTGAATCTCAGACCATGACTTTGAGTTGGCAGATGAAGGAAGGGAGCAGGTGGAAGGGCAAGAGAGAGCATTGCAGTGACTGACGAGCATGGAGTCCTTCATATACTCTTCATGTATTCATGAATACTGGCTGGCTCAGCAGCTACTCTGTGTTGATGCTATACCAGGCACCCAGAATACGACCCTGAATAAGAGAATCTAGATCCTTCCCACCCCTCAAAGATCTTATTGCCAAAGGCCAAGTGTTAGACTATGACAAACATAAGTCACGCTCAGAACACAGAGCAGAGTTGGGACATGGGAAGAATGGGCTTGGACGTGGGTCTCGAGCAGCACCAAGGGGCTCCAGGGGGTTCAGAGGCCAGCTGAGAAACAAGAAGAGAGGAGCCACTCCCAATGCCAGATCCCTGCAGATGTCCCCTGTCAGGCCAAGCAGCTGGGTCAGAACTTCATTTCAGGAAGTTCACTCCACCAAAGATGGGAAAGCCTGGAGACACAGAGACTAACTATATTGCTTCCATTTATCTCAACAAATACTTAAACAGTCCACTGTGTGCAAGCGCTAAAAATGCAAAGGTAAGGAAGCCATGCCTTTTGTTGGTGAGAGTACACTGTTCAGAAGAGGAGACATCTACACACCAACCTCCATTCTAGACAGTTTCCACTGAACCAGAAATGAAGTGATGCCCCCTTCTCTGCTGAGGAGAAGGAACCTGTTCTGAGAGAAGTAGTTCGAGTGGTATAAGTGAAAGTGAAGAAGGAATACATTGGCTAGATCCCCAGGCCTGAGCGACATTTCACCCAGCAGAGAGAAAGGCAAATCTACTGCAAAGAAAAAGGAGGAGAGGATTAAATGATGATCAAAATGATTGTGAAAATAGCCTGATTCGAAATAAAGAGCTTGCACCAGGCACATGTCATCAGACAATGCACTGTATTTGCCATGCGGACGTGGGCAGCAGGGGTTTAGCAGACACATTTTGACAACCAGGGCGTCTGAAATAGGTTACCACTTCTATCTGATCCTGCAGTGGAGATACAGGATTATCTCCTGGGGACAAGAGTTTGTCCTTGTCTTCCTGCAGCAAAATGGTATTTTTGGACAGAGGGAAGACTACCAAGGGGCTAATTAAAAAGAGTTAGCACACGCAGGGCAGAAATCCAAAAGCTGAGCAGTCAGAATCCGGGAAGATACTTCCCCAGCAATGTCTTCATCAACAGAAACAGGAGGTGTGCTTCTCGGGAGGCTGAGCAGTCAGGTTCTTGAAGGAGCAAACTGGAGGGGCCTAAAGAGCTCCCCCTTTTTCCATAAAAGGTCACTTGACTATGAAGGACGAGACGACCATGTGATTTATATTGTCTCCAAAAGCCACCTAAATTCCTTCAAGAATCCACTTTTCCATTAGATCAAAATTACAGGATAGTGTCCTTAAATGCAATAGATATTTCGATTCTTTATTTCCACAAATACTTATATCTTACATGGGAGACAGATACAAATAAGGACCTGAGTTCCTATTCTCATGAAGTTTTCCATGAAATAGAGAGAATTTGTTCATGTTGAATTATGATTTATCGAACCTGGTTCTGGGCTAGGTTGCTGGACACAGATAAATTTAAAGAAAAATGCAGGTCTCCTCTGCAGGGAGACAGAAATGCAGCAGGTTGTTGTGATAGGATGTGGTGACGTCAGACCTGGAAACATGCAAGCCGTGGTAGGAGACTCTAGCAACCGAGCCTGGGATGGGGGACGAGTTCTCAGGGAGGGCAGCTCAAAGGAGGTGAAGCTGCGCCAAGTGTTAATGAAGGGGAAGTGAATGAGGACAAGTCAGGAGAGGCAGAACAGTGGAGGAAGGAGTGGTCCAGCCCTAGGGGCAGCATTAACCGAAGCCAGAAGCCAGAAATCACCCAGGGGGCAGGTGTGAGCTGCTGCCAGCAGGTCCTAGCTCTGCGGGGCAGGGCATGGTAAAAGATGGGACAGAAGAGGGCAAGGTGCCACACCAGCGGATCTCCTGGAGTCTCCTGTACTGTGCTAAAGTGTGTGGACTTCTTCCTGTAAGCCTAGGGCAACACTGAAGGGTGCAAAGCAAGGACTTCCAGCATTCAGGACCAGAAGGAATGGCAGAGAGCCTGGGAAGGGGCAGCAGTGCTCTGAGCCAAAGTGGGATCTGTCACCCAGATGCTACTTCTTATCCCGGACCCGTCCTCTCCAGCTGGGCTAACTACCGAAGCTCTCTAACCTCCAGGGCTCTCTTTTGTAAGATAGACATATTCACACTCCCCATAGATGTTACCGCGATGACTCACAAATGACATAGATTGTTCAGTGAGCTACAACATGAACAGTATGTGGTAAAGACTCAGGGTTTGGAGCATGTGTGAGGTGACATGTTTTAGGTGGCACTTAATACTTTTCACATTAATGATTATATGTTCGTTGCATAGCAGACAAATTATGACTAGTATATGAAAACCGTTTTCATTTAAACCCTGGCTCAGCAAAAATTGAACGAAGTTTAAAAAGAAGGTCAAAGTAGATTTTTCATGACATAAATAACAGTAGGGTTGCTACAGAGTGGGATCAGTAGAGCAAAAGAGATTCTGAAGGTGGTCCACAGAAGTATGGCATTTGGGAAACCAAACTAAAAAGGGTAGCTTTCTATAAAGACTGTTGCAAGCAATGCTGATGGCAGAAGATGTGGTCTGAAGTAGGTCCGGAAGCATATGGATCCAATGAGGTGAAACAGAGATTTGCAAAATACATTGTAGGACTGTCGGCACAAAGGGCTGATTATTTGAATGGAGGAGAAGGAGAGAAGGAGAAATCTCTGATAAATGAGAAACCCTGGCTGGTGACTGTCCAAGGGGGGACCAAAGCTCCTTAGCCATTTAGAGGACACAGGGGTAAAACAAGTTTGGACCCAAGTGGCATCTTGTCTTGTGCGGGCAGCATCCTGGGAGCCCGAGGTTGTAGGGCTCTTAGTGGCAAGTCAGAAACGTGGGCTGGGAGTTCATGAAAGTGATACGGTAGAAACTGAAGATGACGATCTGGTTGTTTGCTTTCATGTTTGTTTCAACAAATATTCATTTAGTCCTTACTATGTACAGTTGTCAGGCGAGGTGATGGACATGTGATTTTAAGCTACACAGATACATTCTGTCTTCGTGGAACTTAGTGTTTGGAGAGGAGAAAAGTCTGAAACCAATAACCACGTACGTTCTGTGATTTCACATCATAATTAGTGCTCTAGGGTCAGAGGGTAGGAAGGTATGAGATTGGGACAAGACCGGATAAAGGGAGCCAGAGAACAGCTGTGAGGACTTGTGACAAAACGTGACCCCTGGGAAGGGGTGGAAGCCTCTGGGGAGGCTGAGACGTGTCAGGGAGGCACAGGAAAAGCCAAGACAGGTGTGGTCTTCACAGCCCCGGCAACTGAAAGCTTCAAGGGGGTGGAAGGGGAAGGGCTCTTTGAGATGCTGGCAAAGCCGACCAATAATATGAGGCCGTTTTTGACTGGGAAGAGTTACCCACAAATAATTTTGCTTCAGATGGGATCGAGTGGGGGTTAGGTCCCCACCCACCCCACCCCCACCCCCACCCCCACCCCCACCCCCACCGCCGCCCTGACCCACGGGTGCCACGAGAGGGTGTGCGAACTCGCCTCAGTCTTTACTTGCCCTGGCATCTTGGATGTTTGCCTTTCCTCCCTGAGTTTCAGCTTTCTTATCTAGAAAACAGGGACAAAATATCATGCGCTAAGCCTTAGGTAAGGAAAAGAAAAAATATGAATGGGTAGCTGAAGTGAGGACCGATATGCTTGGTCCTCCTCCTCTGCCTCCAGCACGTTTGTACTGCACATGATTCTCACCTTAAAAAAATCAAATGCAAAAACAAACAAACAAACAAAAACAAGAAATCTCCCTCCAAAGCCCGAGGGCACAACTAACATTTTCCTCTCCTGAGCTCCCACAGCAGTTAATAAACGCCTCAGTTACAACACGGATCACAGCCAACACTAATGGTTTTTAATGCACCTGTTTTCCATTCAACAAGGGGATTTTTTTTTTTTTCTGGAGATACTGTCTTATTTGAATTTGTGTTTCTAATACCAAGCATGAGAAATATGTGATTTTCAGGTGCAGTTAAAATCTACAATATGTAATTGCAGATTAAGTTAATGATCCCCATGGAAACAGTATTATTTCAGACATTTTACATTGATAACCTGATGTAGCTCGGAGAAATGATGTGATTTGACCAAGGTCTTCCAGCTTATTCACAGCAGAACAAGGACCACAGCCTCTACTCTTTGAGTTTAAGTAGCATGTTCCTTTCTTTGCCACCAACCTGGGAAATGAAAGCAAGCAAGCAAGATGGGGTCAGGCAGACAGCTGCATGGGGTGGGAGAGAGGAGGGGGAGAGGCAAGGAAACACTGCTTGAATCTACCTCTGCCTCATTCTCTACATTTCCAAAGCAGAGAAAGTATGTGCATGGCTTAGAATTACCTCCATAGCCATTATATAAATAAGTAGCCAAAGAATCGAAATGTGATGGCAAGATATGACCCATTCCCCGGTAATAGTTCTCTCTGGGGAAAAAAAGAAGGAAATAGGATTGTGGGAGGTGATCTCAGCAGTCGGTAATATTTTTTAAAGAGCTGAAATAAATATGATGAAATGATAATATTTGTAAAATGTAGGTGTTGAGTACACAGGCATTGTTGTTTTCCACACTTTTCTATATGCTTTCAATATTTCCTTTTTTTTTTTTTTAAAGAAATGAATCTCTCCTCCATTTCCTGCCCAGTCCATGTGTATCTGAAGTCCTCATGAGCTCACACAGCGGAAAAGCAGTGACTGCCAACATGGACCAGAGGACAGGGAGAGAGACAGCGTCCCAGCAGGAAGTGGAGTAGATTCTGGGACCATGAGATTCTCATGGGGAGAAGAGAGGGTTCCCTGTGGAGAGAGTTTCTAAGGACCAAGAGAAGGACCCCTCTGGGAAGCCCCAGAAGTTGAGGACAAAGGACGACATTCCCTAGGAGCTACATCTGCTCCTTTTGTATTGCTCAGCTTCCCGAAGGAGTGGGGATAACCCTTCTTCTTATCATTCAGGGGCCAATCTTCACGGGAAAAGCCTTCTTTCTGCACTGGCAAAATTTAAGTGTTCCCCAGAAAAGGAATTTGAAAGTTTCCTTTTCCCTCTGTGAAAGCCTGATAATTCCCTGACAAACATCTCTGGGCTAAGACAATGAAAACATCTCCATTCCCACTGCATCATAAAAATTAAAGTTAAAATAAAAAAATTACAGTAAAATCTGTCAATGGTGAAATATTTCGTATTAGAAAGCAATCACAATGGAAAAATACAGCACATAGGTCTTGCTATTATAACACACAGATTGCATAATCTTTAGCAACTATCTGTGTTGTGATCACACTGGATAAATACACATTTTTAGACTTTGAGAATTGACGCTTCCCCCTCCTTTGTGACAGGAAAAACGTTGCTATTGACTCAATGGTGCCACCTTGTGGTCATATGTCATAAGTCGCCTGAACCCGAGGGTCTTTTTTTTTTTCCTCCGTTCTTCTGAGAAGCTATGATCCCCTGAAGAATTTAATGTGTATAGAGAATAACTAATGTTTATTGAGAAGTTCCTCTACTCTGTGATGAAATCTAACATCCTTTTGGTAATTGTAATCATATGATTTCACAACGACCCAATGAAATGTTCCCCCATTTCCTATTTTCAGGGAAGCTGAGGACAAGCCGGACAACGATAGAAATCTTGCAGAAAGTCCATAGCTGGTGCTGTGCGGGTGACATGCAGACTCAGAACTTCTGTCTCTGCGGCCCCTTCTCTTCCCATTGTAGATCATGGCCTCAGCTATACTTGGCTATCGGTCTTAAAAGGAAACAAATCAGTAAATTGCCCTTTCTGAATATGAGATAGATATCAGAATGAATGTCCTGATTCATTCATTCATGCCGCACAGATCTGGCATCAGCCACATGCTGACCGAATACTCTATTAGGTTATGTTGTCTTGGGGATAGAAACTCATCACATAATGTCATTTATTCAGCATCTAGAAGTCTAGTAAAGACGACCACACTTAGAACTAAAGCACCCTAAGAAGAGACAAAGAGATAATTATGGCCACTGTGCAAAATTCACATGATAAAAACAGACTTTTGAAAATAATTGGACAGTGAATTTAAATTATCTATGCAACAGCCATGGTTCTCTAATTTGATGTGCGAAATACTAACAAGATATGCAGATGTGTCCCTTGCCCAAACCAGTTGGGCATTTGAACCTGGTTTTTTTGCAAAGCTGTATTAGTTAGGTTAATTAATGCTAACCTGTGCAACGCAGAAGCCCTGAAATCTCAGTGGCTTAGTACAATAAGAGCTTATTTTTCCCTTGTATCACCTTTTGATATGGATTCAACAGCGGTTTCTCTTTCAAATTTTATTTTGTACCTCTTTTAGTCTGGAATCTCCATCTGGAAAACATGACCCTCAAGGTTGCTGCAGCAGGGGCAGAAGGGGATGGAAGAAGCAAGCGGGTTTGACCATCACTTCTGTTCTCAATCCATTGGTCAAAATTGGTGGCACGACCTAACCCACCTGCAAGGCAGACTGGAAATGAGGAGCACAGCCCATGGAGGTGAAGGGACCTTAAATTATTCTGCTCTGGGGTCCAAAAGCAACACAAGGGAGAGTTGGTCTATGAATTTGCATGAATGGGAAAAAAGATTTCAAAGAATTCAACTTATTGGAAGGCATTTTTGAGACAAATACTTCTCAAAAAACATTGGTAAAATAATTTTAAAAGTCAGCAAATGGAAAGATATGGAATAGTGTCTTCCTGGGAAAAACTAGTTGTGAGTGGCAGGTTTCCATTTGCAAAAAGCCTTCCCTTCACACTCCAGAATGTACTGTGTCCATTAGCACAAGAAAGACAAAGCACAGTGTGCTGCGAGACAGTACGCACGTGGCTATTACTTTTGAGATCAGCTAGTATTGTATATTACTTTCATCAATGGTTTTTTTAACTATGTTTTATCACCTTGTGGTGCTTAATAGGTCAGTATTCACTGGTATGTCACACTTACGTGTGTCTACTGGCTTGTGGTTATACAAAAGTGGCAAGATAGATTTTATTTCCTACCCTCTCATACATGCTGACATCAAGGAGAGAGACGGAGAGACCAAGATAGCTTGAGCTTAATGATGTCCCAGAATTTATCAGTGGAGTAAGAATTCTGATTCTTTAATTTCACAAGTAATCGCTTCTAAAGCCGTGTAGCTTGGCTTATCTTCACTTTCTCCGCAACACTCACAAATCAGAAATCCTCTCCCACTCAATCTAGAAGAAAACCAGGTGTAATTAAATGACCTTCAAGCCTAGGAGAGAGACAGGACCCCACCTGAAAGAGGACCTGTGAGTCGAAGTGACAATGTGAGAGAGGGAGAGATGGGTTCTAGGGCAGAGAATTTCTGAGGTACCAACAAAAGGTAACCTCCTGGGCAGCCCCCAAAGTCATGGGCAAAGCCCACCGTGCCTTATGCTGAACATTCTCCTGGACCCCAGCTAGCTTTTGAATTGTGGTGGTGATGGCAGTGCATTCCAGGAGCTGCCCAGGCTGCCCTACCTTTCCAAGATCAAGGGCATAGTAAGAACCTTACAGGAAACAGCATAAAATGATGACAAGCAAATGACATTGCAATATGTTACATACGTGCTTTCAAGGTCTAAACGTGCTTCCTTCCATGGAGTTCTTACCACCGTGCTTTAAACTAAGCTGAACAGGTGTCACTAAGCCCGATTTCATAGAAACTGAAGATTAACATTAAGCAAGGTATTGAAAATAGCATGACTGGTTGAGCCAGTAATAGGATCCAAGCCAACTGACTCCCTCTTTTCATGCTGGCTTACCTGTGGCTTTAAATATGGACAAGAGAATGCTGGTTTTTTAAAATATGAATTCTAGACACTATCATAGAAAATCTTAGTCTGTACCCTTGAAAACTTCTTATTAATGGACAACATTGTAGTGGATTTGCTAGTAAACTTTATATTGACTCGATGGAAAATTACAAAGCTATTGAAAATAATAAGCCTAAATATGGATCATTATATATAAATATGCTTGTAACAATATGTGAATAATAGTAAGCGAAAAAAAATCAGGACACAAAATTACAAGGTTACCTATGAAATCTGGCATGCATAATGAAATGGTAGGCAGAAAATGAAATCCAGCCTCACTATGATTGTGTTAAAATAGTAGGTTGAGGAATGATTTTTCTTTTCCTTCTCCAAATCGCTATAATACCGTGGCTTTATAGCCTTTAGAATAACTTTTAGGACAATATCATTATTATTATTATTAATAAAATAGTGATATATAATCCTATTTTTACATTAATATACAATATTATATATAAGTTATTGCTGTTGTTATAGTGGAAAATACCCAATTCCCCTTTGTGGCTGATTGGAAGTATGGTGGGCTGCCAGCGGTGGGCTGTTATCATTGTCAATTGTGATTCAAAGCAACCAGAGCATAGGTTTTATTAAAGTCGTTATTTTTTTATCATTTTATTTTACTTTATGTCTTTACCCAACAAAATACAGAAACACTAATTCAAAGGGATACATGCACCTCTATATTTATAACAGCATTATTTACAGGAGCCAAACTATGGAAGCAACCCAAGTGTCCATTAACTGATGAATGGATAAGAAAGATAGATAGATAGATAGATAGATAGATCGATCTATATATATATGAATATTATTCAGCCAGAAAAAAAGAATGAAATCTTGCCATTTGCTACAACAGGGATGGAGCTAGATAGTATCATGCTAAGCAAAGAAAATCAGACAGAGAAAGACAAATGCCATATGATCTCACCCATATGTGGAATTTAAGAACCAAAACAAATGGGCAAAGGAAAAAAAGAGAGAGAGAGAGGCAAGCCAAGAAACAGACTCTTAACTGTAGAGAACAAACTGATGCTTCCCAGGGCAGAGGGGGTGGAGGATGGGGGAATAGGGGATGGGGATTAAGAAGTACATTTATCATGATAAAGTCATTTTGGAAAAAATATACATATATAAAATATGTGTACATATGTGTGTATATATACCTATTTTTCACTTTAGGATTTGAATTTAGAAAAAAACACTCTCAGTATGGCATTGAGACAATTTTCCTGGTTTCTCTGATGCCTTTTACTTAGAATCCAAATGACTCCAACTTGGAAATTTAGAAAAGCAGATGCCATCACTTCTGACCATGCCCTCACCCCGCTTCCTCCAACACTTTTTTGTTTTCCCCAGAGAACTGGAGCGCGAAGCCTCTCGTAATCATAAGCTGAGGTTTGGGCTGATATCAACAGTTCTGAGCAATGTTCAGCAAAATGCTAAAATGCCAAGCCACATAGCACTGCTTTGAAGGTAATAAAATGCTCATTAAGGGCGCCTGGGTGGCTCAGATGGTTAAGCGTCTGCCTTCGGCTCAGGTCATGATCCCAGGGTCCTGGGATCGAGTCCCGCATCCGGCTCCCTGCTCAGCGGGGAGCCTGCTTCTCCCTCTGCTTCTCTCTCTCTCTCTCTCTCTATCTTTCTCTGTCTCTCATGAGTAAATAAATAAAATCTTTAAAAAAATGCTCATTAAATCCGTGTGCCCATGCATGGCCTTGTGATTTTGCTGATCTGCGTGATGAATTTGTATACCCAGTCTAGAAATAGTGAGTTAGTTGACACTGCCATGGGGAAAGTGCCAGAATTCCTCCCCAAATAATTCCTCTACATTTGGGGTTTGGTTGGGATGAGGTGGGGGAAGGAGGTCTAGCATCTTCCCCACTTGCAGCTGTGTTCACAAGAGTGCGCATGTCCTCGAGAGTGCTGCAGATAGAGAAGGAAAACAAGAGAAAATAGAAATCGCAAAAATCCAAGCATTTCACATTTGTTTTTCGCTAAAAAGAAGGAAAGGTATGTGAAAAGGAGGGGAGAGGAAGGAGATCAGTAAGAAAATCCCTAAAGCCCAGAGTGTCAGAATTTTTCAGTGACACATCAAGATATTCTGACTTAAAAGTGTTGTCTCCAAAATCTCCCAGCCTGGGAAGTAGTGCTGTCTCTCACCATGCTGATGACTTTTCTTAACCAGAGAGCAGAGAATGCAAAGATCTCAGTGTGACCATCAAGAGGACAAAATAAGGAAAAGGAACTTTGTTAATTAAACTGATTTTAGGCTCAAAAGAGGATACCTATTGTTGACTTACGATTCTATTGCAATTGCAAAAATGTCAACACTGGCTAATTGGTCAATTCATTCATTCACTCACTCATTCATTCATTCAATCATTCATTCATGCGTTCACTGCAGAAACATGGAGAACCAACTTTTTGCCAGATGGCAAGCTGAGTACTTAGAGGCAACGTAGATTCTTGCTATGGAAGTGTGGCTCATGAACCAGAACAGCTAGCAACACCTACGAGTTTGTTAGAAGAGCACAATTTCGGGGCACCTGGGTGGCTCAGTCCCTTAAGCATCCGACTCTTGATTTCGGCTCAGGTCATGATCTCAAGGTAGTGAGATTAAGCCCCGTATCAGGCTCCGAACTCAGCACGGAGTCTGCTTGTCCCTCTCCCTCTGCTCCTCCCCCTGCTCTCTCTCTCTCTCTCTCTCTCTCTCAAGTAAATAAATAAATAGATAGATAGATAGATAGATAGATAGATAGATAGATAGATAGATAGATAGATAGAACCTTAAAAAAAAAGAAGAAGAGCATAATTTCAAGCCCCACTCCAGAACTAATGAATCCAAGCCTGCATTTCAACAAAACGCCCAGCTCTTTGTGTGCACATTAACCTTTGAGAAACACTGTCTTAAACAAGACACTAGGGTCCAGCAAGATCACCACAGACATGTTGTGCTACCTGCCTTTTCCGGATGCTGCCATTCTGGGCCCCCAAGCCTGGGACAGGGGGGTCACTTCTTCTCAATTCCTGAGACAAAGGTAACCGTGAAAATTTCAACCTCTGAGCCCTTTTTGAGCCTCTTCTTTTTTTTTAATCCAAAAACAGTGAGAAACACTCTACTCCTTAGTTTTCCTGCCACTCCAATGAAACAGTATTTGCCAGCCCCGTATCAGCATGACAGGCATCTATCAAGCTCTTCATCATCGTGATGATTTCATGAGTCTCTTTCCTGCATTCTTCACATCCATTTACACCCGCACATGTTACTCTTGAGCAAATCCAAACCCTCACTTCCTTTCATGCTTTCTGGACCCCCTACGGCCCCACTATTCATTTCAGGTTTTGGTGTCGAAGTCCTTATCAGCCTAGGGCAGAGCTGGGTTGATTTGCCAACTTGAACTTAGGTATTTGAGTTGGAAAACCTGCTGGCCACTCATTTGAGTGAGATTTTGATCAAGCTGTTTAAGTTGCTGTGCCATCATTCCCTTAGTAGCACAAAGATGGTAATGAGAGTTTATTTTTCACTGCACTACACAAACTAATATATTAAGGTGACTTGTCGCTATGTCAGCTTTTTTCTATTGCTTTAATCCTATGGTCGATCCGACTCTTTAATTTTCATGTTCTTCCTGTGTGTGAGCTTCCAGTCATTCATTCATGGAATATTTTTTCATCACCTACCCGTGACAGGCATTGTGCTATGCTTTATAGCTTTGTGAGTGAGGGTGCATGTGCGCGCACACACACATCCTTGCAAGTAGTCACTGATACTTATTTTTAAACTATTACACATATTATGAAGTATTCTTATTTGAAATAATGTGGTTACCATCAGAGGAACCTAAAAAAAAAGGGGGGGTGTATACATGGCATCTTAAATGACCCAGGTGTATTAAAACCATTAAAAGCAACCAGCAGAGGGCAGAACATCCTAACAAAAGAGGAATAGGTATCTCCCACAGTCCTAATCCTTCCCTCTTGGGTTGGTATGAACTGGTTCCTGCTATTTAGGATTAGAGCACCCTCAAGCAGCTTCTTGGGATCTTGGGAATACCCTCAGAGAACTCAGGAGCAGGTTCAATCCTCGGGGTCTCCTAACTGCTTGCCCATTTCTAGAAAGCCAGATAATGGGTGGTAGCTCAGACTCAATACAGAATTCAATCTGAATCCTACTAACTCCACTTACTGAAATGCAGCCTAGGGAAGAGTGATGTGACACCTTAAACTTCTGTTTCCCCCTCTGTAAGTGAGAATAGCATTACTGTATTCTTGGTTCCATTAATTAATCAGAGGCTGATAAGAGGATTAAAATGCCATGTATTCAGTAAGTACCCAATCAGATTGTTATTATGCCAAATATTGGACTATAGAAGTCCCTGTTGGGAAGACGCCTAGCTGTTTTTGAACTCATGACAAGAGTAGGGAAGTAGATTCCTGCTCTTTAGCAGGAGATTGGGTGATTTGATCTCAGAAGGGAAAGAGATAACACACACAACATTGAGAGAAGTTTCCCTGTGTTCCAGGTTCTGTATCAGTCATCTATGGGTATCGTATCTTTAACTCTCACAAAAAGCCATAAGGTAAGTGCAATTTTCATTTTGTACCTGAGAAGACTGAGTTTAAGAAATTCCGGGTTTTTAGCCAAAGATACAAACCAAATAAAGCAGCATGAAATACGATTGAAATTGAGGACTGTCAGACTTGAGAATCCAGGGACTTTTCAGTTGTACCTCTAAAATTATGGCAACACCACAATAACCTTCCAAAAGATTGACTCCAACTATTTCATGTCTTCACACCACCCCCTCATTGATTGATTAACTGACTGGATCGTGCATTCATTTATTCAATAATTATTTGCTGAATACCTACTTTATATTTTGCTAGCTGTTCAGAATGCAGAAATGAGTTAAAATATATAGTCTTTATACTCAAGAAGCTAAATTTTGGGGGGCAAAAGACATAAATAATTATTATGCCAACAAGCAAAAAGGACAAAATCATTAATAATTCAAATAATTTGGCATAAAGTATCAAATATGAGTTATTGCTTTGGAGGTATGGGACAGACATAGGGGTGTGCTACCTAGATCTCTTAAGCTGCCATGAGGCTGGCTGACAGCCTCCAGGGGCTACACCTTTGGGATCACCCACCATGTTCAGGGCAAGGTCACGGTCTTCTCAGGCTGTGCTGGACTGGGCCATTCCTGCCAAATGCAGAACTCCTCTGGTGGGTAGTCTCTGCTCTAGACTCCCTTGGGCCTGACATGTTCTCAGAGCTGCACTGTGGTCAGAAGTTCTTCCATCTCAACCCACTCTTCTCTCTCCTTATACAGGTGCTAGACCTGCAGCATGATCTGAAGACTCCCCTCAACTTTTTCCTGCTTTCACCCTATTTATCCTTCATCAACATTCCCTCCAATAAATATCTTCCATCATGGTGTCTGCCTCTCATGAGACCTAAACTCACACACAAGAGGATTGATCAACTTTCCTTGGGGAGAAGAAAAGACATTGTTAAAGAGGGTGCCTCAGCTTGGATTGTAAGACTTCAAAACTAATGTAGCACTCTCTCTGGCTCATAGCAGTAAGAGGTTTGTACATGGGAACTTTCCCTCCTTTCCCAACTAAACTGTTAGCTTCCAGAAGTCTGAGGTATCCTTGGGACTCTAGTAGTTATTCAATATATGTCTCTTGAGTGAGGAAGTGACTAATCACAATGTCTATAACAATCAGACTCTGCCCTGGTGTAGCAGTCCCCTTTACCTGACTCACCATCCCTACGGCCACATCTCCAAAGCCCATGCCAAATGAGACCTCTCCTGTCTTCAGTCTCACAGCACTGGGTTTGGACTGCCTTAGGACATGCATTTATTCTGCCTCATAGTATAATGTACATGTGTATACATCATAGATCAATCCCAGTATCTATTTCTAAGGAAAATAGGTATGCTCCACGTTCCAGCTGATGTATAGATTGGTAGGCAAGGAGAAAAAGAAGGAGATTCAGCCTATATATCATGCGGTCATGACCAGCTTCACCTGACAAGGCGTTAGACCAAGAGGAAACCCCTGACTTGCCACGATCTGGCCAGTGGCTGATGAAGAGACTTACCATTTAAAACTCTGCTCAAACAAGGTCAAACCAGGTCAATTATGTTATCTCAGTCAGAGATCTGAAACAGGAAAAACAGGAAATTAGGGAGTTAGCAGCATTGGTATTTCCACCAAAATATCAGAGGGTAGAAAGTAAGACATGAGGGGCCACGGGTGTGTTGAAATTATGAGACAGCTGAATTTATAAGTAAGAAGAAACCATGAAAAATAAAAAGTGTGTATAATCAAAAATTTTAAGATAGCTAAGTGGTTAATAAAGTGGGTCTTGAAGTCAGGTGTGTAGGTTTAAATTCCAGGTTTCATTGGTACTAGCTTTATGACTGTGGCAAGCTATGACTCTTTCCTTCAATTTCCTCATCCATGAAAAGAAGAGAAGAACAGCTTTCTCTCAATGGGCTCTCACTGGCTTATAATAATTAATATATCTCATCTCCCAGTCCCCCTTAATTGGATAAGGAATTAACATGGGGAATAATTGGTGTCACTCCTAACTAGAAGACAGTTCCATCCTTGGGGAAAGAAGCTACCCTCCCCCCATCAGACAGAAAGTCTCCAGTGTCTGCAGCAGCGTTTTCACACTATGGAGAACATCTGTCCCAGAAAGAAGCCAATAAAATGATAAAAGAACCAAGTCAAGAACGGAGAAAACCAGGTCCTGTGCCAAGAATGTCCGAAACCAGTCCCACGGACAAGCTTTTATGTTATGTGAGCTAATGTAATTTTCTTTATATGTAAGTGGATTGGGGGTTTCTGTCTCTTGCAAACAGCAGAATTATAACTGGTGCCACCAGTTTAGAGAGCTCCCTGGATCCCAAACAGCTTCCCCTGCTCAGTTTTAGGGAGTATCAGATTTTCTGCACTAGAGCTTCTTTCTCCCTCTAAAAGTCTCCTCTTCTCTCAAGTACCTTTTGGACATTTTCAATAAAATCCTGAGTGAGTCTCTAATCCTTGTATGCAAGGGTAACTGATTAGCCCCTTGACTTGTTGGCCTGCTCTCCCCATGGCATTAGGATAAATACTATGGATTATTTGTCTTTCAATTCCCTACCACAGAGGTTCCCAAATTAGATGACCTATCAAAATGACTTGAGGAATTTTTTTTAACCATGAACTCCTATGCACGGCCATCTTCATGAGCATGCAGACTGTGGTCTCAGTGGGCCCCAGGCTCAGAAGTTCCCTGCGTTGGGTTCAATATTCTGCCGCCACCATCTTGAAATTCTGAATAATTTTCACAAGGGATCATCATGTGCATTTTTCACTGGGTCCCATAAATTATGTAGTCATTTCTGCTTCTGTGCCTCAGATTTAAGATACTGACTCAGAAGCACCATGAGGAGGCTGGAGAATTAGCATTTTTCCCACCATACCTGCCATAGGATCTAACACACAACACATCCTCAATCTGTACTTGTTTAAATGAATTTAAAAGTTTAAAATAAATTGATTTCTTTAAATTTGCTCAAGAGAAAGCTCATTCTTGGGAGAGGGGTTAGCCTTTGAAAGACCTCATAAATTCAGAGATTCTGGAAGATAGAGGGCCCTTGGAGATGCTCTTTCCAACAGGTTCTCCATGCAGACTGCATGTTAGAGTCCCCTGGAACAGGTGGAAAACAAAACAAAACAAACAAACAAAAAAACACCAATGCTAATACCCAAGCCCCCAAACACTTGAATTCAGTTGATCTAAGGTCCAGGGATTATCATTTTTATAAGCCTCTTAGAGGATTTTGATTGCAACCAGGGTTGAAGACCACTGATGTTGGCTAAGATTCTCATTTTACAGTTGAGGAAATGAGAATCAGAAAAAGGAAGTGGCTTGTGCAGGGTAATACTAAGTGCCATGACAGATCACTAGCAATTACATACTATGGCCTGTGAGTGAAGGGTGAATCAGAAAGTAGACTTCAGGGTCCTCTGCTTCTTCCCCTTGCAGTTACCTGTGATCAGAACTCACAGCTTGTCCACTTTGATAGGGCCTGCTGATGACACTGAGTGAGTTTGGGAAATACTGGCAATAGATTATGTTCTATTTCCCACTCTCACTTGCTATAAGGTGATCGCCTGGGCAGAGTCACGTCCTATCATCAGACACTAAGACATACACTGTTTTAAAGATGGATTAGAGTAGAAGCAATAAATGCATTAATGATTCCAAGTGTTGTAAAAATGGAATGCACAGAGAGAAGGTTGCCTTGCAGAAAGACACCCCTATGATCTGCCCTTGATAAACACAGCTGAACCAGGGCTCTGTCCACACCAGTGTCTGTTCCTCCAGGCATAGATTTAGCCGGAAGGTAGGTCATAAAAGGTCAGGGCAAGTCAGTTCAGCTTCTCTAGTGGCCAATGTTAGTCATCTAGAACTTTGAGGTCACAGGTGCAGCATTGAAGAGGAATCAAAACAAACACCATGTCAGTTTCTTTGTCTTCTAACCTTTACTGTGTGAATTTACAGAAAGCCAGGAACAGAAAGATTAAGAGAGAATGCTCACTTTTCTCATAGTACTCATGAGGCTGTGTTAAAAATTATTCCTTTGCAGTCTGCTATTGTCACTAAAATTGTAGCACTTCTCAGACTGAACCCTGGTATGTGCCACTGTGGATGGAACAGAATGGAATTGGCAAATGCTTGTTGAATTAATAAAGTACACTCATGGATTTGTATGTCTACTATCTCTGTGTGATAATGTTAAATATCCCTTTTGAATACTATATAAGTTGTTAATAGACTTTATTTTTTTAGACCTGTTGTAGGTTCACAGCAAAACTGACTGCAAAGTACTGAGAGTTCCCATTTTCCCCCTGCCCCCACCCCATGTACAGCCTCCACTACTATCAACATCCTCCATGAGAGTGGTACCTTTGTAACAATCCATGAACCTACATTTTTGACATGTTATTATCACCCAAAGTCCTCAGTTTACATTAGAGTTCACTATTCATGATGTGCATTCTGTGGGTTTGGGCGAATGATACGTATCTACCATTATAGTATCATATGGGATAGTTTTGCTGCTTTAAAAATCCTATGTGCTCCATCTGTACATCCCTCTCTCCCCACGCACTCCTGCCAACCACTTTATCTTTTTTATTGTCTCTATAATTTTGCCTTTTTCAGAATGTCATATAGTTGAAACCACATAGTGTGTAGAGTTGTGGAATCACTATGTTGTACAACTGAAACTAACGTAACACTGTGTGTCAATCATACATCAATTAAAAAAAAGAAAGAAACTGCCAAACCATCATCTTCTGAGGCCACTGTAACATTCTGCATCCCACCCACAATGAACAAAAGTACCAGCACCTGGTATTGTCAATGTTTTGGATTTTAGCCATTCTAATAAATACATAGTAGCATCTTTGTTGTTTCCATCTAAACTTTGAGTTAAAATAAAAGTCATTTGTCAGAAAAACTTAAGGAAGCATAATTTACAATGAGAGAGTTGCTGATTTCGTCCCATTTATCTCAGCGCAAGATTTTACAAATGAACGTTTACATTTCCTTGGGAAAAATAAAGGAAATATTTCAAGTGTTTTGTTACTATAAATATCATCATGTTAAATTCACTTTTTAGCGTTGTCTTAGTCCATTTGGGCTGCTATAACAAAATACTAGAGCCAGGGTGGCTTATAAACAACAGAAATTTATTTCTTATGGTTCTGGAGGCTGAAAGTTCGAGACCAAGAAGCCAGCAGTTTCCGTGTCCGGTGAGGACACGCTTCCTCGTTCGTGGACCTCCCGTGTTTTCTCTATGTCGCATGGCAGAAGGGGCAAGGAACCTTGCCCAGACTGCTTTTATTAGGGCACTAATCCCATTTATGAGTTTTACCCCCATGACCTAAACATTTCTCAAAGGTTCTGCCTGTGAATACCATCACCTTGGGGGTTAGGATTCGACGTATGAATTTGGGGATGACATGAACATTCAGACCATAGGACAGTAAATTAGGAAATATTAGAGGTAGCTGGAAATAAAATTAATATATGCAATAACAGCTTTCCTATATAAAAATAACAACCAGTTAAAAATCTAATGAAGAAAATAGTACACTACAGCAATAAGGAAAAAAGATAAAATATCTACAGCTAAATCTTTCTTGAAAAGTAGCAAGATCTATATGAGGAAATGCTAAAAAGCTCCTGAAAGACTCAGAAGATTGAGAGAAGTAAAAAGGCACATCTGTGGTTGGAGAGGAAGATCCAGTATCATAGAGGTATAGTTTTTTCCTAAATTAATCTGTAAACTTAACAAAATTACAACAAAATATCATTTTTTTTTAGTATCTAGACAATGTGAATATAACTTTCATGTGGAAAAACAAATAAGAAACATAAAAGATTAACTATTAATGATGTACCAGGTGCTTTTTTAAGCATTGTACATATATTAAGTGATAGACTTTCATCAACATTTGTAGGAGAAAAGCATTATTTTATTCCCACATTTACAGATGGCAATTTTAAGAAACAGAAAAGTAACTTGCCCCAAACCACACAGCTAGTACATGGCAAAGATGGCATTTGCACCCAGCCTGGTTTCAGAGTCTAGTAAGTGTAACTAGCAAGCCTCACTTAAAAGGAATCAGGATCAGTGTGCTAGGGGGATAGTGATGAAGTGGGTAATTCCCACAGGATATTAAATCATGTGACAAAAGCTCGTAGAAAGGGCGCCTGGGTGGCTCAGTTGGTTAAGCGACTGCCTTCGGCTCAGGTCATGATCCTGGAGTCCCGGGATCGAGTCCCACATCGGGCTCCCTGCTGAGCAGGGAGTCTGCTTCTCCCTCTGACCCTCTTCCCTCTCATGCTCTCTATCTCTCATTCTCTCTCTCTCAAATAAATAAATAAAATCTTTAAAAAAAAAAAAGCTCGTAGAAAGCAGTGATGGCACATGTAGAGACAGGTTAACAGAAGAGACATTCAAATTTACGGGAATATAGACTATAACAAATGTGACATTGTACATCAGTGGATTCTGTAGATGGAACAACCTATTAGCCATCTGGAATAACCATCAAATTGTACCCCTCTCCCAAACTTTGCATCACAATAAACTCCACATGGTTTGACGACTTTGACACACCCCCAAAACAAAATAACACTAGTAGAAAAATAAATAACTTTAGAAATTGGGGTGGGGAAAGTCTTAATATAACTAAAAGCCCAGAGTTTGCCAAAGATCAGCCAATTTAATAAATTTGAAGGTGAAAAATAAAATGCTGATAATGCTATGGATGTGAAAAAGAGGGGTTAAAGATGTCTCCAAATGTTTTAGTCTGAGCAACTGGGAGAATGTTGGTGACATTTCCTAAGATTCGAAGCCTAAGGAGGAGGAGTTTCGGGTTATGGAGAATGTAACCTCTGTTTTGTAAATTTTAGGTGCCTTCAAATAAACACATGAAAAAGACTGGGCAGAGATGGAGATTGATTTTTGAGTTACTTGGGGATATAGTACAATTATTAATAAACTAATTTTGTTATATATTAAGTATTCTAAAATATATTCTTGAGATCCCTGGGTGGCTCAGTCTGTTAAGCGTCTGCCTTCAGCTCAGGTCAGGATCCCAGGGTCCTGGGATTGAGCCCCGCGTCGGGCTCCCTGCTCAGCGGGAAGCCTGCTTCTCCCTCTCCCGCTCCCCCTGCTTGTGTTCCCTCTCTTGTTGTGTATCTCTCTGTCAAATAAATAAATAAAACCTTTAAAATATATATATATTCTCAAAAATAATATTGTCCTTCACACCACGTCTCACCCAGAGATGTTCTTCTTGGATGTTCACAGCGGGCCCATCAGGCTGGCATTTTTACTTCCAGAATAATGAAGCAAACTGAGTGTTCCAGAAGATGAGACTTATCTACCTCCCCGTCCCTGACCACCCCCCCCAACACTCCCCGAGCCAAACTCTGGGGAAACACAACTGAATAAGACAAAAGCCATGCCCTCCCACCGATTCACACCTGGAGAATGTGTTACATGATATAAACAAATCATTGCACTAAATACATTCTAAGTGGTGCATTTTAACTTCGACCCAAAACATAACTTCCACGCAGCCTTGCAAACAACAATAGCAAAACAAGTAAAAGGCAAGGGGAAGCAGTAGACTGAATTTCTTCTCCTGCTTTTTATGACACTGGAACTCTGTCTTCATAGCCTACCGTCCTCAGAGAGAGGCCATCCCTTTGCTACGTGGAAATTAATCAACTGACACCACTCTTTGCTGTATGGTGCATGGAGTTTACTCATTAGACACTAAGCTTTTTCACCGGCTTGAAGTCTCTTACTTCCCTTGGTGAGGCGAAGTCAACCCACTCCCTGACGCACCCTTTTCTTTCCCACCCTGAAGACATCACATATAGGCAAATGCAAATGGAAATGGCAAATACGAGCAAGATAATAACAGCAAATAAAAAGCATACAGCTCGAAGCCATGCTTTATATGCTGCTACCACGACAAAGCCTTGCTCCGGAGTGTTTCCTCCCTATTGAACGTGCAAGGAGAGCCCAGTTTTTGCCAGTAGTCCCCAGTGATGTGAGTGTTATCTTGCATAACAAAACTAGGGGAAGGCAGGGAAAGATGCTTCAAAGCACAGCAGTTCTTGGTTCAAATCCTGGCAGCTAAAAATCTCAGGAAGAACCCTTAAGTAAATTGTTTAACCTAGGTTAAATGAGTAAAATGAGAATAATTTAAATGAAGTTATGTTTCTAAAACTCATGTGACCTGCCCCCTTACTTCCTAACTGACCCAGTAAAATGGAATGAAAGTCATCTTTCTTGGCAAGACATCCAGCTCACCAGCTCCCCAGGCCCTTCTGAATATAACTGTTAGGTTTCAGTTCAGAAACGCAGGCTGACCACCGAGCTGACCATGGGCAACCCCACTTCAGAGACAGACCTGGCTGACAGAGAAAATAAACAGGGTGAGGAGTTGTCTCAAAGGCAGTTTTATAAATCAGATCCTTGCTAAGAGCCAGAGGAAAATATCAAATCTTTCTCCGCAACCCCACCCCCGCCTGCCCCCACTTCCCAAACTGGGAAATAAGGTCTATTTTCCAAAGGCAAGTGCTCACAGTTCTCTATTGCCTTAAGAAGCAGGAGGCTGGGGGCGAGGGGGGCCTCGGGAGATGCAGAGAGGGCAGATCTATGACACATTGTTCTGCTAAGAAGGTGGAAGAGGGACAGAGGTGTGTGGTCCTGCAAAGTAGAGGCCAGGCCGATGCCTCCCTCCCCCAGAAACTCATTTATCACCTTGATGGTTTCAGCTCATTTGCAGCCAAGTTATTGTCACCCTTAAAATAATGTGGCTTGACAGGGAAAAAATGAAATCCTTGTGAAAAGTTACATAGTCATCACACTCTGGAGTCAAAATATAGACTGCAGTATCCAAACATGGGCCCTGGGTATGGCGGGGGTGGAATTTCCTCTCTCCTGCAGGTTTTGGTTTTAGAACAGGACATTAACATTTATGTCATGTTACCGTGCATCTAGGCATGGCGTGTGGCCTCCTGCCACGGCCATGGAGAAACACATGCTCCAGCATGACCGCCAAAGCTTACAGTATAAATGGGGATGCATGTTTCCTTGCCCAGAGAGTTAATAGCGGGCGAGGACTTAAACGTTTAGTCATCCCCCGGTGCATAGCCTCCATTTCAGATGTCAGGAAAGTACTAAATCTTGCCGCGCTATCCACAGCAACTGAGTTTCGCCCCCAGAACCAATTAAGCCAAAGCATCCTCAGCTTGGAACCCCCAGACATCCTGGCCACCCTGTTTCACCAGCCGTGTGACCTTGATCAACCCTTGTTAGCCCCGGTGTCCCCATCCGTGAAATGGACAGAGTTGCTCCCAGGTGCCGCTTGTTTGTTGCAAAGAAAAAATGAGATAATGTACACAAAAGAGTCTGTGCTTGTTTCTGGCACTCAGGGAATAGGCACTGCAGGGTGCTCTCTTCCCTTCCAGCTTCTGTTTTGCGTTTCTCAACCTGTGCACCCTTAAAACTGGGTTCTCAGTACAGGTGACCCTCCAACAGCCCAGGTTTGAACTGTGTGCGTCCACTTAAATGTAGATTTTTTTTTATTATTTTATTTTTAAGTAATCTCTACACCCAAGGTGGGGCTCGAACTCACAACTCAGAGGTCAAGAGTTGCATGCTCTACAGACTGAGCCGGCTAGTCATCCCTAAACATGAAGGATTGGTTTTTTGTTTTTTGTTTTTTGTTTTATTTGTTTTGTTTTATAAAGACAGTACAACATTGTAAATGTATTTTTCTCTTCCTTATGATTTTTTTAAAGATTTTATTTATTTACTTGACAAAGAGTGAGCACGATTTGGGGGAAGGGCAGAAGGAGAAGCAGACTCCCCGCTAAGCAGGGAGCCAGATGTGGGGCTTGATCCCGGGACTCTGGGATCATGACCTGAGCCGAAGGCAGACGCCCAACCGACTGAGCCACCCAGGAGCCCCTCTTCCTTATGATTTCTTAATAACATTTTCTTTCCTCTAGCTTATTTTATTGTAAGAATACAGTGTGTGGTACAGATAACATACAAAATATGCATCAGTGGACTATATGTTATCAGTAAGGATTCTGGTCAACAGTAGGTTATTAGTAATTAAGTTTGGAGGGAGCCAAAAGTTATACATGGATTTTCAACTGTGCCTTTAACTCCCACATTGTTCAAGGATCGGCTGTGCTTCAGTCTCATGGAGCAAAACTAGCTTCCCACCATCGCATGCTTGTTGGAGTCTGCCATTGCTTCCTATCCTGTTTGACCTGGAGCCAGACCAAACCTGCAAGGAAGGGTCAGCCTCACTGGAGAGCAAGACTGGCTAAAGGGACAGAGAGCCCTTCCGGCACCAGGGCATGGCTGCAGTCCCTGACCTCCCCCCCCACAGACCCCCTACCACTCTTTTCACTCTACTCCCCAGACAGATCTGAAAGCGTCACACCACCCTGATTTCTGTGTTGGCTTCATTTGTCTGAACTCCCTCCTTTTTCTTCTCTCTTGCTGAATGATTCATCTTTCCAGGACCAGTGGGCGTTCCTTGCCCTCCAAGAAGAGTTTTGTGGCTCACCTTGCCCACTAGGAGGCCCCACTCCTATACTCTCAGAACTCTCTCTGAGGCTCTGTCACTCCACTACGGGTGGTACTGTGCTGTCATCGTCCAGTTGTCTGTTCCTTTCTTGCTATTTAACAAGGGCAGGGCCTTGTCTTTCTCTCTGTCATACCTCTCCCAGTCACCAGCACATGCAGGTGACTCAGGAAATTTGGTGGAAAATGCATTTAAGCGTGCCCAATACAGATAATTCTACAAAACCATAGTTGGTGCAGTGGGTTCCATGCAGTGTATGTATATATAGTGACACTCGCCCTCGAACGGTGACTACGTGGTTGTGGTTTGTCTCCACCATTGAAGAATTCAAGATATAACAGTCTTTTAATGAGTTGTGCTATGACCAATACACATGTTATAATAATACGTTTATAAATCTCTCCATCTATGTTTCAGTTATAAACAACAAAGAAAAAAGAGAAAGCAATAAACAAAGCCTGGGCTTCACTCAATGAACCGATATTTCTTGAGAGGCAAAAACATTGCTTAATACTGAAAAAGGAGAAGTAGTGATAAACATGTTATTTTGAGGCCTACAGGTTAACACCAAAGTCATCAGTTTATAGGGGTCAAGTGGCTGAAAGGGCAAAGCTGTAAGTGGAAGACCACGGATGTCATTTTGTAAAAAAAATACATACACACATAAACTTACAAAAGTAGTTCATTGTTTAAACCAGGTACATGTATTTTTTAAGAAAATATTTTTGCTTTGCTGATATCAAACATATAGAAAATTACCCTGGGGCGCCTGGGTGGCTCAGTCGTTAAGCGTCTGTCTGCCTTCGGCTCAGGTCATGATCCCAGGGTCCTGGGATCGAGCCCTGCATCTGGCTCCCTGCTCGGCGGGAAGCCTGCTTTTCCCATTCCCACTCCCCCTGCTTGTGTTCCCTCACTCTCTCTCTCTCTCTCTCTCTCTGTCAAATAAATAAATAAAAATCTTTTTTTAAAAAAAGAAAATTACCCAGATTTGCAGCTACAACTTGATGAATTTTCACAAAGTTAAGTGTGCCAGAGTGACCACCAGTCAGACGAAGAAACAGTGCAGACACCCACATGCCCCTTCAGTCTCTTCCCCAGGCACTAGCTCTTCCTTCTCAAAGAAAACCCCTTCTCTTGGGGCACCTGGGTGGCTCAGTTGGTTAAATGGCTGCCTTTAGCTCAAGGTCCTGGGATTGAGCCCCATATGGGGCTCCCTGCTCAGTGGGGAGTCTGCTTCTCCCTCTCCCTCTGCTTCTGTCCTTGCTTGTGCTCTCTCGCTCACACTCTTTCTCAAATAAATGAATAAAATCTTAAAAAAAAAAAAAGATAACCCCTTCTCTGACTCTCAGAGATTAGTTCAGCCTGCATTTGTACTGAATATAAACAAAATCATACATGATTTACTTTCCTTTGTTCAATATTATATATGTGAACACAGGAAAAATAAATGAAATTTATTTCATCCGGTGTATAGTATTCTATTACATGAATGTACCAAAATCAGTTTATCCTTTCTACTGTGAATAGACACCTGTGTGTCTCCAGTATGGAGACCTTACAAATAAGGCTGTTTTGAACATTCTCCAACACTTTTTGGGGGTGTATATATGTAAGCATTTCTGCTGGTTATTACTGTGGGGTCACAGGGTATACCCTAGAAGATACATAGAAATGGAATTCAAATTCCCATTGAAATGAGAAATTTCAATCCCTGTCTTTTGGTGCCTGACAGGCAGAGCAGTCAAAATCCAGCAGGAATATTAAAGATGTACATAACGCAATTAGCAAACTTGCAATTTTGTCTATTTCTCGTCTTTGTTCTATTAATTTCTTCTTTATACATTACAAAGCTAAGTTATTTGGAGGATGCAAATTTAGCATTGTATCTTTCTGATTGATTGACCACTTAAATATAAAATGCCCCTATTTTTATTCCTGCTAAGACCATCCTTTCATTTGTTTTTTGTTTTTTTTTTTTCCAACGAAGATCTGTGGGTGATTATTCTCCATTATCCCTTGTACCTCTAACATGATTTTTTTTAAGATTTTATTTATTTATTCATGAAAGACAGAGAGAGAGAGAGAGAGGCAGAGGGAGAAGCAGGCTCCCAAGGAGCAGGGAGCCCGACGCAGGACTCGATCCCAGGACCCTGGGATCATGTCCTGAGCCGAAGGCAGACGCTTAACCATCTGAGCCACCCAGGCGCCCTCTAACATGATTTTATTTGGCCTTGCTCTTGAAGGATTTTAGAATCAGAGCACAGTAGTAATTTACCCTGATTAGTTGGTTCACAATAACCAGTTTCTTCAGGCATCTATCATTGCTCAAGGAAAGTCTGTGATCAATCTGAATCAACTCCTCTGTAGACAATTTATGAGTATATTCTCTTAGATTATGTTTAGAAGCTGCCTTTATTTTTATTGTTCTACAATGTAATATGATGCATCCAAATATGTGTTTTTAAAAATTATTTCTTTCCATACTTGGAAAAACTTTTCAATGTGTGGACTTAAAACTTGTCTCTCTTCCCAAACCATCCAGTAGAGGCGTGATAGTCTTTCTAAGTATATTACATGTTCTTGAAGGGTCTTTAATATTTTTTGTTTTCTTATGAATCTGTGTTGCATTTGGGTTTTCAGCTCTAGTGTCAGATACCCTAATCCCATCATCATTACGTATATTCCCAATTCCAAGACTGTCAATTGCTTCTTTCCTAAATGTACCAATATCTATTTTGTAGCTTCTTTTTATCATTCCAAAGAAAAATGCTATCCTTTAGCAAATTATTTGTTTATGTTTAAACACACATAAAAAATGAATAAAATTTAAGTGCCAATTTTTAGTAGAAATAATTAATTCTCACTTCACACATACTGTTGACTGAAAAGGAGATTATCGATACGCTAGAAGGCTGTTCACATCCCTCCCCAGCTGGATTCCCCCAGGCTCCCGTCACCAGAGTTAATGTCTAATCTAAATTTCATTCTAATAATTTCCTTGCTTTTCCTTCATATTTGTATATACATATGAATTGTGGAATAGATATATGTGGAATATAAGGAGGTTGGTAGATAGATCGATAGGTAGATGATAGATGATAGATAGATAGATGATAGATAGATGATTAGATAGATAGATAGATAAATAGGTAGATGATTAGATAGATAGATAGATAAATAGGTAGATGATTAGATAGATAGATAGATAAATAGGTAGATGATTAGATAGATAGATAGATAAATAGGTAGATGATTAGATAGATAGATAGATAAATAGGTAGATGATTAGATAGATAGATAGATAAATAGGTAGATGATTAGATAGATAGATAGATAAATAGATAGATGATTAGATAGATAGATAAATAGGTAGATAGATGATAGATGATAGATAGAATATACATATATTTGATACGGATATATATATCCTACCTATGAACTTTATAAAGTTGGTAATAGCTTATCCTTTGTTTCTACGTATGTTTTACCTTATATTAATATGGTTAAATCAACTTTTTTTTGCTTGGCGTTGATGTGGCAAATATTTTTCCATCTTTTGATTTCAAACCCTTTTATTTCTGTATATTTTGTATGTTGCCTCTAAATAACATAAAGATAGATTATGATTTTAAGGCACACTGACAATTTTGCCCTTAACTAGATAGTTGAGTCCCTCCCTGCACGTTTTTTAGGGTCACTATTTTATCTGGGTGTATCTGGACTATTTCATTATGTGCTTTCTTTCCTCTCAATTTTATTCTTTTCTGACTGCTGTTCTTTCCTCCCCTTTTGGGGGTTAACTTTTTTTTCTTTTTCTTCCTTCATTTTTCCCCTCTACTTGTTTGGAAATAATATACTCTATGCACATCATTTTAGTGGTTAGAGGAATTATTTGACCAGGTATCCCTGACTTAACAAGTTTAAAATTAATCACTATTTTTAAAAAATAAGAAACAAAATTAATCAGTATTTTCACTCTCTTCCAAAACAATAATAATAACAACAATAAATTTCTTAGCTCCATACTTCGCTTTAATATTTCTCTCCTTGGGACCCCTGGGTGGCTCAGTCAGTTAAGCATCTGCCTTTAACTCAGGTCATGATCTCAGGGTTCTGGGATGAAGTCCTTGGTCATGCTCCGTGCTCATCCGGGAGTCTGCTTCTTCCTCTGCCCCTCCCCACGTACATGCTCTCTCTCACTCTCAAATAAATAAAATCTTTAAAAAAATTATCTCTTTATTTATATTGTTTTATGTTCTTTTAAAATAATTTTTAGTTGTGGTATAATCTACATAAAATTTACCAGCATAACCTTTTTAAGCACGCTGTTCAGTGGTGTTAAGTATGTTCATATTGTTGCACAACCAATATCCAGAACTGTTTCCATCTTGCAAAACTGAAATGATCCCCATGAAACAAATACTCCCCATTCCTCTCTCCCCCAGACCTTGCCAATCACATTCTTTCTGTCTCTATGAATTTGACTATTCTAGGTACCTTGTACAGGTGGAATCATGCAGTATTTGTCTTCTTGTGACTGGCTTACTTCATTTAGCACAGTGTTTGCCAGGTTCATGGAGTTGTAACACGTGCCAGGATTTCCTTCCTTTTAAAAGCTGAATAACATTCCACTGTATGCATTTATCACTTCATTACACTTTAAATTATTTGACTGAGGTTTGGACACATAGGTAGCATGAATTCGTCCTCCTACCCCCACCCCCGCCCCCACCCCACCTCAACCCAAGAGTCTTCCATCTTGTAGTCACTAATTTACAAAATATTAAGTAAGGCAAATTTTTATCATTCACATTTTTATATGGTTTATTATTAACATTTACCCTTATATTGCACACACTATCATTTGGGCCCCAGCTTTATACACGGATCTCCTATTATAGTCTTCCATTTGTCTCTGTTCACTACATCCAGTGCAGCCATAACTAAGGATCCCCAGGAACTGCAGAATCTGGCAAGAATCCTCAGGCAGAAAGGCAATTCCTTTAACTCCAGACTTCTTGCTTTTGCTTATTTTATGGCCCATGTAGATTCCTTTCATGCTAGCTCAGCAAGGGATTTAAACCTTTAAAGGAGATCTCTAATGAGATTATGTGTAAGACTATAGTTGTATATCGATAATTTCTATATGTATATAGCTTCATTTTCTGTTGTTCAAAGGACACAGGGCACTGTATAGCCATAAGTAGAAGTCTTTGCTCTTATCAATCTGAAAACTCTAAGCATGTTTAAAGATCATTCACGTAATTTTTTTTTTTTTTTGGTTTAAACATTCTCTGTGTTCTGCTTCTTTTTTTTTTTTTTTTTGATGTAGTTTTCCATGATTCATTGTTTGCATATAACACTGGGTGTTATATACCCAGTGCTCCATGCAGTACGTGCCCTCTTTAATACCCATCACCAGGCTAACCCATCCCCCTACCCCCTTCCCCTCTAGAACCCTCAGTTTGTTTCTCAGAGTCCATCGTCTTTGATGGTTCATCTTCCCCTCCGATTTACCCCCCTTCATTCTTCCATTCCTGCCATCTTCTTCTTCTTCATGTAATTATTTATAAAACTCTTACTTTAAATGGAGTGATGAACATGACCATATACTTTCTGACTTAGGTTGAAGACTCAGCTTCTGTAAGTTGATTCCTATGCTTAGACTGGCATTCTTAATGGAAGGCAATATTCTTTCTTCACCTTCAAGTAATATTGATCTCCCTATTCATGTGACTTCAAGGCCTGAGCTCATTCACTCTTAGCACCCAAATGCATGAATAGTATTGTTGCATATCTTTAATCAAGACAATTGTTTTGAAATTTAGTTTTTCCTGATTTGATATAGATCATTAAATCCATAGCACTAATCACCTCTTGTGTCCTGGAACTATTTTTCAAGAATAAAACTCTATCTACTATTTTATAAATGCCCTCAGGGTGCATTTCACCTGAGTTATATAGGGGCATGATAATTTTTCATGTTCATTTGTTCACATTCATAATTTATCAGAATAAATTGATAATTAATGACAATATTTAATTATCTTACATTTTAGGTACGTATTTGTTTAATGGTATCTTTAAATTTAACTTTGAATAAACTTTCTGGAAGATAGTCTCAGAATGTATGTCAAGATCTCTTAAGAAGTTTATACCATACAATTGTATAAATTTGTTTAATATTAATTTATCCTAGAGAAGATCATTTATTCATTTAATATTTGTTTACAAAGATATGAAAAATGTCCATTATACCTTTTTTATATATCTGAAAAAATAAAACAACCTTATTAGTTGAAGTACAGAATTAATTAAATATATTTTGGCATATCTATATGGTAATACATTCAGCCATTAAAGATAATGATTTCTGTACACCTGCAACTAGTATTACACTGTATGTTAACTAACAGGAATTAAAATAAAAACAAAAAAATTTAAAAAGATAATGATTTCCAAGATATATTTAACTTTGAAAAATATGCTTATGATATGTGAAGCGATAAACACAGAAAATAAAATGTATATATAATATTATACCGCTTTTTCTCTGTGTCTCTCTATCATCTATCAATCTATCTATCATCTATCCATCTATCAATTGATCTGTTTATCTGAGACAAAACTGGGAAGAAAAAGAAATAAACCAGAAAGTTAATTTTAATTGTTCAGTGTGGTAGGATTTTGGTATTTTTCTTTATATTCCTTTTATTTTCAAATTTTCTATAATGAATATAAAATTGAAACCCTGGAGAACAAAAACATTTCTATTATTATCACACAGTTATGTTCAAAACTGAGAGATGGTGGAAGAGAGGGAAAAGGAAAGTGAAGGAGAAGAAGGAAGGAAAGAGGGAAGGAAGGGGGGGACATGGGATGCTCTCTATCTTGACATTTTCTGTTTTTTGATGTACAAACACAAAACTGAAAAGTCACTAATCAAGAAGGACCTGGTGTTGATCACTGCAGGCACTTAAAACTCATCAGCTCAGAGTCTGCTAACATTTAGGAAAGCAAACAGCCAACTGGGGGGTTCCAAATAAAAGCACAGACCAGAAGTCAGCAAAGATCATTATGGCAATCTTCAAAGGCCAGCTCAGACCACACATTTGGGTGGCAGCTCACATGGTCACCATTCAAGAATTCAGAGAAGGAATCAGAAGGGGCCTGCACTGGGGCAGTGGGGGCGGAATGCAATCCCCTGTGCCAAAACCCTGTAAGCTGTAAGGAAGATACATGAAGTCAAATTGGAAAGAGAATGAAGTAAATATTCTGAATTACCGTGAACACTGCCAGTAGATTTCTGGTATTTGGAATGAGTCATGTCTCTTCCCTTTTAGCTTGAAAAGTTATCTGTACCACTAACACACAGTTCTAGGTATGGGGTTTCGATGGCCAGCAGGAGGATGTGCTCAGGCTATCATAAGTGAAGTGTGCTTTACCGTGAGGGCACCACTGAGCCATCTCACGGGTCCAAACCAATGTCAGTGTTCCAGGGGCTGGATCCTTACTTCTCTTGCATCTCTCTTTCTAGTCCTCCACTCTCCTGCTTGGTCTGCAACTGGCTTTCTCTGTTGCACTCAAAGCTTCTCTTTTCCCAAGGCCCTCTCTGAAGCTTTAACTTGGCGTACTGCCAAGCCTGGGCGCACTCTACCTGACTTCTTAGTGCAAGCGTCCACCATTCCTATCCACTCATTCTCTTGGTGTCACTGTTCTTAATTGTTTAGGGAAAATCCCACTGATGTCATTGGCCAGACTGGGCCAGTGTCACCCATAGTACAATCAATGGCAGTGAATGTTATATGTGTATTATAGGGTGGCCCCCCCTCAGGCTCTTAACTGTCTACTAGAGTTAGCAATTGACACACCTGCAGCACGTACTTCTTAGAGGAAAAGAGCCATACTAGCTTGACAAAACGCTTGTGTTTGACCATAAGGTATCAAACACTAAGAAAGGATTAGAAAGAGACTTGTGTATTGAATACCAGAAACTCCATACATGGCAGTTCACTTAATTATGTGAGATATTAGCCTTTTAACACCAATTAATAATTGCCAAGCGTTTGCTATGGAGAACCAGATATTTTCCTATATGTTATGTCATTTCATCCTCATACAAATGTTGCAGAGTTGGCGTTATTGCCTATGGTACAAATTCGGGAGTCAGTGAAGGTTCTGGTCATCAATTCTGATTCATGGGGGTGGGAGAGGTTTTCCCCATACCATGGGGGATTATCAGACACCAGCTAGGAGTCCTACAATTCAACTCAGTTTTGATATTCTCTACCCCAAGATAGTATCACCTCCCACAGATTAAGGGCTCCATCCCACAAGACCACCACCATTGCCCCTATCCCTTCAGATGCAGTTGCAAACTCAGGTTATCACTGGTGCTTCTGACAGACCTGCTGTAGGTTGACCCCCTCCTTAGGTTCAGTTAATTTGCTAGAGGGGCTCACAGAACTCAGACAAACATTTTACCTACTAGATCACTGGTTTATTATAAACTATATAGCATAGGAATCGCCTGATGGCAGAGATGTCCGGGGCAGGGGCTGGGGAAAGGGTGCAGAAACTACTCTCCCCAAATCGTCATTTGATCTCCAACCTGGAAGCTTTCTATGGGTTTTTATGGAGGCTTCATTACAAAAGCATGGTTGATTAAATCACTGGCCATTAGCAAGCAATTCAACCTCCAGCCCCTACTCCCTTCCTGGACGTGGGGTAGGGAGGACTGAAGTTCCAGTCCTCTAACCACAGGGTTGGCTCCCTGGGAACCAGCCCCCACCCTTAGCTGCTTTCCTAAGCCACCTCATTAACATAGCAAAAGAGACATTTATTGCTCTCACACTTTAGGAAATTCCAAGGGATTTAGGAGTTCTCTGCCAGAAAGGAGGATGAAGACCAAATATATATTTCTTATTATAAATCACAACATCATAGTTAATCTTTGGGATTTTGAGCAATTTGCCCAAGTTACACAATTGGAATGAAGTTTCAAGAAAACCCACACCTGTCAGAGTGCATTAGGTAATGCTTCTCTTAAAACCTAAGTTTAGCCTAGAGTCGATCACTGATTCACTGTATGATCTGGCATAACTCACACAACTCAAGCCTCATATTTCTCACCTATGAAGTAAGAGGATTCTACATGATATCTTTAACGTCCCTCTTAGTTTTAACTTTTATGAAACTTACGATTTACTTACTATTTAGTTTGATCCTACTTACAATCTGAGTTGCCCTCTCTTGGTTTTTGTAGTAATTCTGAGTATGAGCCATATAAATATTGATAATAAAAGAAAAGGCGATTTTAGTTAAAATGATTAAAGGTCGTTATTCGATTTTAGATGATTTCAGATGTATAGTATAAAAATTCTGATTTTTATCCACAAAAAATACCACAGATCACGTCAATAACATTCAGCAGATATAAATTTAGTGCTTTCTTTCTTCATGGCCGGCCACTGAAAAGGACACTAAGAATTAGTTGCGGAATGTTCTATGGAGCAAGTGCTTCATGACTTAAGAACACACGTGGATGAAGGGATGGAACTCTAGAAAGTGCAAACAATGAGATCACTTAGCGGTTGGGAGAGTTGGAGAATGCTTCTTGGAAGGAGTAGCTTTTGAGATGAGTATTGAGCATACTAGCCAAGAATAATTATTAACCTGAATCAATAATAATCACTATAATTTTTAAACAAAACTAGCTGAACCTTTTAACTTGATTTGAAATAACTTGGTTTTCCCTTTTACATTTTTTCCATCAGTACAAGTTCCTGAAGACAGCAGAGTATGTATAAACATCAGCCCGAGAGACAAGAGGTATAGAATTCTGACTCCCAGAGCCAAACCAAGCCAGCTCCTTGGGGGAGAGCACCATTCAGAATCTGAGTGCAGCTGTAAGGCTTTTTCCCTTGACTTGTGTGGCAAGGAGCTCAGTGTAAAGGATGGGAAGTGATGTGGAACCGGAATTCAGAATGATGCAGGTCCCACTGCAGTAAAAGCTTGCCTGAGAAGCAGCTGAGTACATAAAAGCCCATAAAGAAAACCAAAACAATGATAGCTCCCATTGTGACTGTTTAGTCTTTCTGTAGAGACTCATGGGGTCCTGGCTATTATCTATTTTTAATATCACTTGACCAGAAAATTTATGCTACCATCTGGAAAAAGACAGACATTTTTTTCCCTCATGTGAAAGAGAAAAAAGATGAAGGAAGAGTCACAGAATGTGTCAGTCTTTTAAATCAGATGTCATTCATTTCTTGACATTTTACAGATAACTCCACACATTAGACATTCCAACCAATTGATCAATCATTTTGTGTGCATCTGCTGTACTCCTTCTTGGGTGCCTCTGAATTCTCAAATGAGGAAGTGTGAAGTCGAAGATTTCATTTCATAGATATGATCTTTTTTTTTTTTGCCTTTAAAATAAGAATGCAGCTGCTCTTTGAAGAGATGTTCATAATTGTTTCCTTAGTTTCCTTAGAACTTATCACCATTCTGTCATCTATAGTTTGAAGGAATCAGACAATTACGTGTCTCCTCTGGGACTGAACTAAAGATCTAACTGAATTCAACACAATCTTCACAATTCAATCATTTGATCAAAAGTCCAGTGTAGGGGTTTAATACATGCTGGATGCCTGGCAGATAGACGTAGATAGGCTCTTATCTCTTATCAATACATCTGGGGTCTCAGAGCCGGAAAACCACAGAAAGAATTTAGAATGCAGAGCTGTATGCACATTCAGGGCACAAAGCACACACCTGGTTCAGGGGTAATTTAGAGCAGCGGGAGATGAAGTGTAATGGGGCCAGGTAAGGACTGAGGGTGAACAGCATACAGTGATCAGAGTTCCCTTGGAGGAAATGATATTTGTGCAGGAGTTGTAAGTATGGACAGTAATTTGCCAAGTGAGCAAGGGAGAAAGGTCATGACAACTCAAATTACCAAAATTGGCATTTCCTTCTTATGTTTCAATTAAATTGACCATTTAAACTACACTATAGAAGTTAGGATATGATATAAAAGACTTGATTATCCAGTTTGCCAGACAGCAATTAAAATACCACAAAGCCAGCTTTCACTGAGGACCGTTATGCCCTGTTCTTCCCCCTGTGTTGGGTTGGAAGGAGTCTACTCCTCTTCTGATATTTCCTTCATGTGGAATATGTTACCTTAGCACCACCGTCCTGTTCTCTCTAAACATGGAGGAAGAGGGAGTGACTACCTAATTGGTGATTTCAGAATGAGAACCTGGGTGTATGTGGCTCACTCCCTTCCTCCTACTTGCTGCTTTGGAGAGCTCTGACCACTGTCCATCCTCAGAGCATGAGTTCCTATCAGCTCTTATGCTGGTGGGCAGCGAACCTGACTGAAGTGGAGGTTCAGCATTGGAGAGTAAGCTGCCGCCACAGAGAGGTCATTTTCTCTTAGATGAGTTTTATTATTTATAGAAGTGATATTTTGGCAAATGTCTACCTGATTCCTTTCTACTACTTTCCAAAAGATTCAGAACGTGTTTGTTTGTTTTGTTTCTTTAACTGGCATAGTTCTGATCATCTCGCAGTAAAGATAACAAAAAATCTTAGTTATGTCCTTGGATCTTGAGTCAAATAATGCTGGTGCGAGTTTTTCTCCTACCACCTCCGGCTCAGTACATTTGGAAAGTTGCCAGATGTCTTAGAACCTCAGTTTCTTCCCATACAATATGCAGATTTAGAAAGTGATAAACTGGCCCCTCTTTAACCAAGAAGACTTCTAACAAAATTTTTCAGTGTTCCTTAACATTCCTTGATTCTTTCAGCTTTACTTTCATAGGCACGGGATAGTGGTTAAGAGCAAGGAGTTCAGAGCCAGACAGGTTGGGCTGGAATCCTGGCTCTGCCATTTACTTAGAGTTATGACTTTGATCAGTTTTATAACTTCTCTGTATTTCTGTCACCTCGCCTGTAACTTTGAGATAATAATAATATCTATCTGAGAATCGTTGTAAGAAAGAAGTAGGTTAAGAACCATGCCTAATATATCATACATACTCTGTGTATTTTAATTAGATAAATAAGTAGTTGAATAAAAAATGAAACCAACATTGGCCAAGGCTGCCAGAGGCACAAAGAGAAACACTGGTGTAAACTCTGCACTTAAGGAATTCAGTATATGTAAAAATGACAAAATTTTGTAATATTAGGTAAGTATTCATGCTTCTATTTGCCTGAGAAAGCAATTTCTTCCAGACACCCTTGCTCAGCCTTGTCTCCTCCTCTTCATTGACTACAACTTTGAGATCTCTGTCCCAGCTTTGTTGTTTGGTCAAAGTCTTTCCTTTAGTAATTGATTTAATGGTAGTGAGTGGTAGGCTCTGAATCTCTTAACAGCTGCAAATATCGTTCCTTTATTCTATCAGTGAGTTATGAGTATTTGATTAACAGGTATTCGCTCTTCTCTCAGCAGTACGTGTAGATGTCAGCCCACCATCTTTTGTTTTCCGCTCTTTCATGTAAGTTGTCCATTTATCAAACAGTTTTCTTTTGTAGATAAATTTTATGTCTGGTATTCATTCTTTATCCTTGAAATTCATGAATTTTAGTAGGATATGTCTATGTATGCCTCTTTTTTCATTAAACATCTCTTTCGTTCCACACACTCAGTCATTCTTCTAACTCAAGAAAATTTTTTTCCTATCGTATATGTGATTATTTCCTGTTCTCCATATGTTTATTGGATGCCACATAGAAATCCTATTATTTGCCTCTTAGATCCCTCATATATCTTATAATTTCCTTTTATCACTTGCATATCTTTGAACAGTTTTGCCATACAAAAATCCTGAAATGCTTTCACTGGTTTATTCAAGTTTGGGGCTGTCTGCAGAAATTCTATTTTGCCCTGTTCCTGAACTGCTGGAGGAGAGGGTCCTCTCTCTGATAGTTGGACCCCCCAAAAAATTATAGTTTTCCTTTGTGGAGTTTATTGGGGTTTGCTGTTGATTCTAAGTAGTAGTGATGGCATGTTCCCATGGCTGGAGTGGATAGCAGCAAGCATGTGACAAGTCTCCGACTAGGACCCCAAAAGGAAGTTTCCCTGCTCCCTGGTATTCTTGAACTCCCCCAGCCTCAGGATCAAGAGACTCAGCGCACCTAAAAGAGCTTCTTCTCCATATCATGAAAGACGAAGTACACAAACATGAGGCAGATGTTTATTTTCTTCATAACATTCGTTGGATCTCTGTGGCCAGGGCTCTTCCCAGGATTTTCAGCATTTCAGTTCTTGCTCTAGGGCCTTCCACTGCTCCTTGGGCTTTATCTACTCTATGTCTGAAATGCTTTGCTCCAGCTATCCCCACCAGGCTGTCAGCAAACCAAAGAATTTATTCATTCCTAGTTGCCCCTAGATTCCTTGACTCAGGAAAGGCATATAGGCAGGTTAGAAGCAGAGAAGGTGAAAATGTATTCAGTTCATCATCCTCCAACAGTCCTTTGAAAGGTTATATTATACAGAAGATAATACCAGAGATGACTTGCTTCTTTCCCACTCTTCCTTTCATCAACCCAGGGTCTAGAAATAGGCACATATTTATGTTTATTACCTAATTTCCCACTCAAGAATGTAAACCCCATGAAGACAGAATCTTGGCTGATTGGGTTTCCTGCTGCACCCCATCCCCAAACCAGTTCAATCTATAGCTGTCTTCATCTCAGTTGATGGCAACACTTTATTTTCAGTTGCTCAGGTAAAAACACACACACACAAACAAAAACAAACCCAAAAACCATGGAGTCATTCTTAACCACTCTCTTTCTCCTTCACCTTTAGACCAAATTTCCATCAGGAAATCTATAATGTATATCTTCAAAAGATACCCATAATCTTGCTACTTCCTCCCACATTTATAACTACCCTCTGGTGCTAGACACTACTATTTCCCTTCTTTTTTCTTTTTTTTTAAGATTTTATTTATTTATTTGCCAGAGAGAGAGGGAGAGCACAAGCAGTGAGAGTGGCAGGCAGAGGTAGAAGCAGGCTCCCCCCTGAGCAAGGAGACCTATGTAGGACTCGATCCCAGGGCCCTGGGATCATGACCTGAACTGAAGGCAGAAGCTTAA